>NC_136520.1:5636475-5733975 GCF_053919585.1 Euprymna scolopes | reverse complement strand
TCTCTATTTCTCCTAGCACACAGAAAAATTAAGCCTTTTTTCTCGTTGAGAAAATAAAGGACACTCTCTGCTTTTTCTTGTCAAAACAACGAACAGTCTCAATAACTTTCACATTTGCAAGATCTGTCTATCCAGACGCACCTTTTGGACACTAAAAAAATTTATTCGTTTGTTACTTGTTATTTTTGTGTAAATAAACACCGTTTATTTCACATGTTTGATTTTATTTTATTTTATTTTATTTGTAGTGGAAAAAGGGATCTTATGAGACCCAAGTCTTCAAGTCCAACATATACAAATTTCTGATTAATCGCCCCCTTAAGTAAGACGCTTTATCAAATCTCCAATACCAACTATTACTACGATATTATCACATTGATTATTGTACACAAAGTAACCCTTATCCCCGAGTGGCTTACGGGCCTTGATAAGTGGTGATCCCCATGTAAAAACAAAGAGTACCGTTGGCTTGTAATAGTAATTTGGATTTGATCATAAGGAAATAACTCCGATCTTACAAAAGGCAATATAGTTTTTATATTCAATCCCAGACAACGCTGTGTCTCCCTGCTGTCCCCATACAATCTTTTCCCTCATACTGTTATATTATGGGGTACTTAAAAGGGGTACAACGATATGTGTACTTGGGACGAAAGGTTCATCCTGATCTGTATACGTGTCACTAATGTCTATTGTTGGTTCTTCACTATTTGAACCCTAGAATTATGATATATTCATATCTAATTGTTCATATGTGCGTGTGTGTGCGTGTGTGTGTTCGTGTGTGTGTGCGTGTGCGTGTGTGTGTGCGTGTGTGTGTGTGTCTATTGTTGGTTCTTCACTGTTTTTAACAGAGCTCGGACGCGTGTATTGCAGCGGAGGTAGAAACTGTATTATAATTAACATATGCAAATGACCGGGCTGTGTGCGAGGTGACGTCACAGCGAGGAATAAAGAAAGAAAAATTATTAAAAAAATAAAAACGTGGTTAGAAGACAGACATAGACGTGTTACCCATGTGGGCCGAGAGCGACACGAAAAGACGTGCCCTAAACATGGCCGAGAAAAGGACAGAGCACCATGTGTTCGACACGGCAGAGTCTTATTAAGAACAATGGAGTTTGAGAAATCTTTTGAACAAAAGACAAAGTATTTAGTGTTGAGACATTATGTTGAACAAAGATGGCGGTAGTAAAATCAAATCGGCGAAGAATCTGCAATCATGATCTCGAGTGTTGAGTAATTCTTAATAACAAAGATGCCGATAAGAATCAATGCAACCACGATTCAGTCGTTTCAAGACAGAGGTTGACAGCGAACTGAATTCAATCCAAAATTTGATATTTTTTTTATAATAAAGTTGGAGGCTTCTGATTGGTTGAATTGCTAACCGTAACTTATTATTTATGATATATTCATATCTAATTGTTCGTGTGTGTGTGTGTGTGTGTGTGTATGTATGTGTGTGCGTGTGTGGTACATGCATTTTGGACATACCTTCATGCATCGTTGATCTTATCCACCTGGAATACATCTTGTTCTTGGAGGGGAGTCTGGAATCTGTTTGGACGAATATTCATTCACTTCCAAGAAAGCTGTTTTTTTTTGTCTTTTTTTTTTTCATAGGCATCACCACTTATCAAAGCTCAGAGGCCACTCGAGGATAAGGGTTAAAGGGTGTACAGTAGAAATTGGACAATATAGTAATTGTTAGTAATGGAGATTCCGTAAATTTGTTAACTTATATGGAACGGCTCATCAAAAACTTGTTTACGTTAGACTTGAAGACAACCATATTGTAGTCAGCTGGAAAGCAGACAAACGGAAGACAATTCCATAGGCGTGCAGTTCTAAGAAAGAAGCTTTGCTCATGGAATCTATGCTTAGGTTTAGGCACAGAAAAAGAGTGGGGGAAACTAGTGATAGTGTTTTCTGCTAGACGGGTGTTTCTTGTGAAATTTTGGCAAGGGGGGACCATAGTTGGTTTTATATAGTTTTTATTCACGTTCCAGGTGTTGATCGCAGAAGAATGGAAAGTGAATATCTTTGCTTGCGTAGTTTACTATTAGGTCTCTATTTTCACACATGTCAGCTCCCTCCCCAGTGAAGAGAGGAATGACCTGTTAAACCGTCTGCTCTCCTTTACGTCCAAATTCAAACTCTCAACGATCTCCAGCTAACCCGATCCATGTAACATACACGCAGATCAGATCAGCTGAATAGACCTTCCAGTAAACTTGTTTATGATCTATCTTTGTTATATTTTGACAGATTTTATAACTATTCTTCATATTCACCTCCTGTCCATCTCTCCAGTTAGATAGAGCAAGCAGATAGACAACTAACAAATACTCTCTTGTGTTCAAACATAACAAAAGAGAGTCGCCAATTCATAGCCTTCTAACAGTGCTCAATTAGAGACATAAGGCACAGCTGGTAGCATCATCTATAACTTTTCTATATCCCATTCCTTGACACAGACAGTAACATTCCCAACCCATCTCCCAGACCGTCACGACCAGCAAGCCTCACTTCAGGATCTATTTCTGACAACATTGCCAGGGCCGCTGCGAGGAAGGTGGGCTCTCTCTACCGTGCTAGAAAACTACTAACACCCGAAAGTATCCTGTACCTCTATAAGGCAACCATTCGCTCATGTATGGAGTATTGCTGTCATATTTGGGCTGGTGCATCGGCTACTAGTCTCTCGCTCCTTGACAAGGTTCAAAAGAGAGTCACAAATCTGATAGGCCCTGAACTGGCATCTAAGCTTCAGCCTCTGTCCCATCGACAAAATGTTGCATCCCTCTGCCTGTTCTACAAGTATTTTAATGGAGAATGCTCTGACGAACTGCAAGCACTTGTGCCCCCACGACGTAAACACCCTCGACAAATCCAACAGGCAGCTAAATCTCACCCCCACACAGTAGAGATCCCTAGATGTAAAAGATATTTCTACTCCAGTAGTTTCTTCCACAGAACTGCTAGACTCTGGAATTCCATTCCAGGTCCCTGCTTCCCCAACTGTACTGACGTGCAGAAGTTCAAGTGTAACGTGAACAGACATCTTGCCGCCCAAACCCCCACATAGTACCCCAGTAGATGTTACCCCTGATAGTAGCCCCCTACACCAAAGTGGCAATGTGCCTTGTTTGGGGTGAAAATGTAATAAAAAAAAACGTAACAATACTTACCGGTGATAGTTGACTTTCTTCATCTTCTATCTTCAAAAGAGTTGTACTCTGTTATTTTCACGGTCTGTCACGGCTACAGCTCCATTGGTCATCACGCTCACCCCCTCGGGGCTCTTGAACTGGTTTGGTTGCTCCCCCCAAGTACCGAACATCGAATAGAAACGACCGTCTCCTCGGAATACTTGAATCCGGTGATTGCCACAGTCTGCAACGATCACAAACCCCTGGTCATCAATGGAAATTCCCCGGGGGTTACAAAGATGACCTCGGCCGATCCCTTCTGAACCAAAACTGAAGAGGTAGTCCCCGTAAATACTGAACACCTGTATTCGGTTGTTGTTGCTGTCTGTCACGTAGATGAGATTATCTGGACTGACTGCAAGATAGTGCGGTGAGTTAAAGGTACCCGGTTGACCGTGGCCTGAACGCCCAAATTTCCGGACAAAGTTTCCGTTGGCCTGGAATACCTAAAAAAAAAAAAAAAAAGATATAAAAAGAAAATGACGACATTTGTTTTTGTTGTTGTTGCAGTGGATAAAGGCATCAAGTCTGTACGTTTCCAGTTGAGTATTGTCTGAAGATAGCGGTTTCAATCCTACCCAAAGTAGGCCAGAGGATTAATTGGCCAAAAACCCTGCTGAGACAACAGCAACTATGGAAGGCAGTAATTGCTGGGGATACAGTTACAATATTCAGCATTCCTATCCCATTGTGGTTAATCATCTGAAGAAGGCTGTAAATATTTAACTCTAAATATTTAACTTATAGAGTTATTTTTTCCCCCTGATTACACATAATTATGTGTAGAGATTTTCTCAAACGTAAAAATACGCTTGCGGGGGATAGTCTATAGATTTTAGTTTTACTGGTTGTTTAAAATCAATAAATATTCATTATTTTAACATTACTACCAGCCGTTGAAGATTTTGTTTTTAACAAAATCAAATAAAAAGAAAACAATTAAAAGAGTTGTTTTTGGCATCAGAAAATAGGCAGAAATTTTACTGATTCTGATAACTCCAAAAAAAGTTCTGATTTTTCCAATTCCTGGTTCTGATTAATCGTCCCAACACTAATACATAATGACCTATTTATTGTAATACTAGCAGGGGTGGGGGTCTAGCTGGGTCATAAAATGCACTTCAGTATATTTTAATTTATGCAGATTTCGTATTTATTATTACAGAACTAGTTCTCTATTGAATATTATATTGTACCTAATAATACTGGTTTCAAATGTTTTTTAAAAAATGACTTAGATGCCATCAGCAAGAATCAAAATATTTAGTACTCCTGCCGATGTAGCTATCGAAGGATAAGTAAGAAAAACTTAATATTAAACAACTTAAAGAAATGAATTGAATGCACAGAAAGTAAAAATGTCGGCAAATTGAAATGAACGGTTTGCATTTCAACTTGCCAATATGTCTGTACGTGTTATTCTTTAGTTGAAACACCAACAACTATGCAGATAAAGTCAGCAAAAAAACAAAAAAAAAATGCAAGAATTTTGTTTATTCTTTTTCACCACAAACAAAGCAACGTAAGGATTGTATCTAACAAGGGACCGTGGGGAGTTGAGCAGCAAGATGCCTGTTCATATTTAATTGTTGCTTCACCATGTTTTGGCCAACTTATTCTTTGGTCTTCTTCAGGTGGTTAACCGTAACAGGATAGACTTGTTGAGTCTTGTAACTGTATCCCCAGTAATTACTGCCTTCCATAGTTGCTGTTGTCTCTTCACCAATGTTTTGACCAACTAACTTTGGGGTCCGTAGCATAGTGGATAAAGGCATTGCGTCTCTATGGTTTCAGGTGAGCATTGTCTGAAGATAGCGGTTTCAATCCTACCTAAAGCAGGTCAGAGGATTAGTTGGTCAATACATGGTGAGACGACAACATGTTGAGCAAAAACAAAAAGTGCTAGTAGGAAGGCAGGCCCGAACCCGTACCACAAAGGAGGAAAAGAAAGTGAAAAAACTTTATTATAAACTAGCATAGGTGCCCGGCGTTGCCCGGGTGTTTCGATGTGTATGTTGAGCAAAAAAAAAAAAAAAAAGTGGTAGTAGGAAGGCATGCTCGAACCCGTACCGCAAAGGAGGAAAAGAACGGGGTAAATGCTGTTACGACCACCGCCAAACCAGAAGCGACATTTTTTTAAAATTAAGGCTAGAAAATCTAAAGGAGAGGATAACTTTAAAAAATATCGGCAAAAAAGTGCCCCCCCCCCCGTAGAAAAGTGCCTAGTTGAAGGGGAAGATATTAATGTTTTTAGCCAATTTTTCGATATTTGTCCTATGAAAGATCAAACTTTAAAACGATACTGATGTTGGTAAAATACGTCGCCTCTATTGACAGTTTAAGGCAGACATGTAAACAGACATACATACATACATACATTTATATATTGGTAACTAAAACTTTTCGACCCAAACTGATGAAAAAGCTTGCCCTATCTCTGAATACCCTTTATGTAAAATTTCAAATATTTAGACCAGAAATTGTCTAAGTAATTTGGAAGAGACCGCAGAGGTCAATTTTTTTTTTAACTTTGACCCCTATTATGACCGCTTAACATTTATTGTTTTGGGCTCAAATCAAGTTATTAAGTTAGATCCATCTCCAAGGAACCTATATCTAAAATTTCAAGTGGGTAGACCCAAAATTGCCGGAGGAGTTTGGTAGAGTTCTCAAAAGTCAAATCGTTGAACTTTGACCCCTAAATCGCCAAATTTCTGGCCAAAAACCGATCACATCGATTTTCCCAAATCTCAGTAACCTGTATATCAAATTTCGAGTCTGTAGACTAAAAATTGACAGAGTTATTGCGTAGGGAAATGTACACAGACACTTTCACTTATATATATATATATATATATATATATATATATATATATATATATATATAATTATTACGGTAAATAATAATGTCAGCCCCTTTAAGAAACTTATTTCTTATCGTTGAGCACTTTCAGTTGTAATAAAGTCGGTCAACTTTGCTCATATGCGCAGATCGCCATATAATGATTAGATCACTCTGACTGACGTTAAAAGCATATAATAAGAATAAATGTTTAAATTTCAACTGCATATCTCGCGGTTGACAGTGAATGGTTCGGGTCCTTGCTAATGAAGCCACACATGACTTCTGTTGCTGGGGTTTGAATCTCTTGACTGGCGTTAATCGTGACACCCTGCACTGATGATTCCCGAAAGGGTGAAACACTAGTATCTGTAGGTATTTAATAATTATTATAGTAAATAATAATAATAATAATAATGATAAATATATATATATATATTTATCATTATATATTTAATAAATAAATAACAAAAGTCTATATTTCAAATTTCATGATGTTTACCATCTTACAATTTATTCCTTTAATTCAGTTGACATATACAATTCTTGTAAATGTCAATCGAATTAAAGGAATAAATTGTAAGATGGTCAACATGAAATTTTGAATATAGACTTTTGTCATTTATTCATTATATGCTCTGTAATTACATTGAGCTTTTTAAATAAGGATTTATATATATAAAAAGGAAATATAAGTAGATAAAGAATATTTCCACGGAAATTATATATATATATATATATATATATATATATATATATATTAGTACAAAACTTTATTGAAATTCAAAGGCTTACATTTTTTCTTTTATATAATTCTTGTTTATTTCATCTTGGATCTCTTTATCACAGCCTTTTCGTTAATGGGATGATGATTTTATGATTTTCATTAAAATTTTCATGACAATTTTATGATTTTATGAAAACATAAAATTATAAAATTGCCATCCCAGTAACGAAACAGCTGTAATGGAGAGATCCAAGATGAAATAAACAAGAGTTATATAAAAGAAAAAATGTAAGCCTTTGAATTTCAACAAAGTTTTGTATTATACATGCTCTGCACCTATAAAATAGATGCATTGAGCTTTACTCGAAATTAATGGTAATTCAGTTTTTATCATAACAGTCTCAACCCATTAAATGAAAACGCTATACATTGCAATTAACAATATTTCAAAAATAAACATATATATATATATATATATATTTAGTGGAAATGGTAATTAATAAAAACTGAAGAAAGTGCTCAATACTGTTGTAGAGCAAATATGCGTTTTATTTTTTATTACCTTATCGTTCTGTTCTGTAGCATCCTCAGACTTTTACAGAAAAAAGGTAGCTGAAACAATAATGTAACTTAACAGAAAGATACGGTAATAAAAAATAAAACATATATATATGTGTGTGTGTGTGTGTGTGTGTGTTTTAACAAAAGCCAAGACATCAAAGAATGGATTTGATAGCAACAAATAGTGTATTTCAACATTAGTTACAATTGTTTCAAGACCATTTGGACAAATTCAATCATTATGCCGTTTGAAAATTTTCACAAGGACAGCCTTTCGTCAGACTTGTTGAATAAAAAACACTTTAACTACGAAATATTATGGAAACCATTTCCCTTATAAGGAAAAAAAAAGGCGAAAATATTTTACCTATATCTCATCCTTGCAAAGATTTTCGTATCTCTATTTAAAAAAATTTTCAAACAAATTATCATACAACATTACCACTAATTATCTATGTTCGTTTAATATGTATCTATAAAAAACATTTTCTATCAAATTATACAACATAACCACTAATAACTTAAATTTACTTAATGTTTTACTAATACTATTCATAAAGTTCTTAAATTAAATTTCTTTATTTCTTTATTTAATTTAACTTATTTTTTCTAATCCGGACAAATCAACTAAGTTATATTGTTGCGATTCTATGTTAATTCTGTATCTGAAATTTGCTTTTTTTTATTTATAAAAATATCGGCTAACCTATTTATGTGATTTAAAAAAACGGTTTTTGTTTAAAACGTATTCAATAAGGAAAGAAAGTTTAACATTACTTTATACTTAGTTCATTCTCATTCTTCATTTAAAATTAAGGATCTCAATTTATTTTTAATTTTTTATTTTCTTTAGTTCCTTCCTATTAAGATTTACGAATATCGGATATTTTAGATGTAGAAAGGGAGATGACTCTGTACATCCGAAATTTTACAGGTTTAGTCGAATTATAAGTTACCAAAATCCTAATATGTATCCATAACGTTGAAAGGGAGGTAACTCAAGCCGTTCGATATTCTAAGTTTGGTAAATTCCTCATATGTATTTATGATTTATTTATTAATTAAACAAATCCAATTAAAACTAGGCTAACCTATTCAAAATATAAGTTTGTAATGCATATCCTAACCATGATACTAATTTAATTATCAAAGATTTAACCTACGTTTGCCATCCAACCATAATTTTCTGAGGTTATGCGTGGCTTTAATACAAAATAACAATTCAGGAATTAAGTTCTTAAATACGTATCTATTAATAATACATATCCCATTTATAAGTATTCTAATAATAAATCTAATCTTTAGCTCGATGTACGTTTTACTCCAATGAAACCTTGTTTTTTTTTTGTTTTTTTGGATTTAATCGTTTAGAACAGGTGTAGTATTTAAAAAGCAAGGATTTTTCAAGTTTTACTGATCTTTTTTTTACATAGGCATCACCACTTATCAAGGTCCAGGGACCACTCGAGGATAAGGGTTAAAGGCATCACCACTTATCAGGATCAACCATGATACATACAACCATATTTTTCTGAGGTTATATATGACTTTAATTCAAATAATATCAATTCGGGAATTAAGTTCTTAAATATTTATCTAATAATAATACGTATCCCATTAATAAGTATTCTATTAATAAATATATTATTTAGCGCCATGTACGTTTTACTCCAATGAAAGTGGAGGTCCACCTTGGTTTTTTGGATTTAATCGTTCAGAACAAGAGCATTATTTAATAAGCAAGGATTTTTTTCAAGTTTTACTGATCTAAAAACGGTACCAATTAATCCCATTCTTTAATTACTAATATTGTTTTTTTTGTTGTTGTTGAATTACTATTGCTAATCTTTGTTAAGCTATTTTATTGATCTAGAAACGGTATCAACTATTTCACCATTCATTCGACTAAGAAAGTGTTCCCGGTTTTGAAACAATATTGCTAATCTTTGTTAATCCTTATTATAGATCTGAATTTCTTATCTAATAATCCATGGTCTTTATTTCTAAAAATGTGTTTCTAGTGTAGAATATTAGATTCCAGATTTGCTTGCTAAATTTGAATCATTCATCATATTTAATTTACATCATTCTTAGCTATTTAACTCTATATTAACTTTGGCCTTACAATCAAGAACCTTTATTTTTCCAAGCATCTTTTTTTCTCTCATCTACGTTTAAGATGTGATAGCAAAAATCTATTCCCATGAAGACATCCCTGTATATCATCCAGCCTTTTATTTAATATTTATTCTTTAGAATTCACTATGTAGAAGGCTTCCAGTAAACACAGGCCGCACCTTTTTGATTTACCAGGTCTATATTTACTACCCTTATCTACTATTGACCATTTCAATTCAAAATCTTTTTTGTTTTTATGAAGTTCCCTGATTCAATCACCTAATGCAGTTGTGTTTCTCTTTTTATTCCTATCATTAACACCTCTATTATTTTCATTCCCCGGTTCATTTTTGAAGGACACAACATGGTTTCTGAATCTTTCCTTAAAGACGCATTCCGTGGCTCCAAGATATACCTTCTTAATATTATCAGCCTTAATCTCACATTTGTACACTATTTCTTTGGTTAAGCATTTGCCACTCAACGGACATTGCCAGGTATTCTGCAATTACAGTTTCTCTCTAAAACCCGTTCATCCGATACTGACTTATTATTATCCCTTATTCTATTCTCAGGCGGGAATTTTTTATCAATTATTCTGCAAAATTCCTTAGGTATATTGTTTTGGATATGTTCGCTAAACAGCGGATTAAACCAAACTTGTTTCTCTTACTCCTAGTACCCACTTCATTCCTTCGATCCTTATTATTGTATCCTTTATTAATCTTCGGTTTCTTACTTGCTCTTATTGCCATGTTGTACGATATTGTGCAGTTAAGTTTGCTAGGAATTATCATATTTTAGCATATTTAACAACTGCGCAATGCTGGGTGGCCTGCTAGTCTATATATAAAACTTTTTCTCATCTGAGTAAAAACCAGAAATGATAATGAGTTTTTAGCACAGACGCTTTTCACTTCAATTCCACACCTTGAATTCCATGCAGACTAAAGTTTGTGAGCGCATTCCTTGAAGGTACCTTGCATAGCACTTTGGCCTTTTTCAACTTTTGAGGAATCTGAATTCATTCAAGTATATATATATATATATATATATATATATATATATTTACACACACACACACATATATATACAAACACACGCATATATATATATATATGAGAATAATGGAAATAGTATTCCAACGAAATAGAGAAATAATAAGGAACAAATCAAGTTATATGTTCATCAACGTTTCGTCTTTATTTCAATCTTTAATTTCATCCAGAGGAAGTCTCGAAATAAAGACGAAACGTTGATGAACACATAATCTGGTTTGTTCCTTATTATTTCTCTCTCTCTCTCTCTCTCTAGATATATATATATATATATATACTTTTTTTCCGGCTATTCTCGTTTTTATTATATAATTTTTGTTATGCATTAAAAGGTTCGAATTTCTAAAGTTATTTTTTATTGTTAAATTAGTAACTATTTCTTGTTAAATTTTCGCGTCATTCGCTGCATAAAAATGTGTTAAATAAAGAATAATGGGATGTGTCCAACACTTATTTTCCCCACTGTATATATATATATATATATATATATATATATATATATATATATACTAGCAGTTCAGCCCGGTTTTGCTCAGGCCCTATGTACTGTTCATAACTTTATATGCATATATATATTAAAAAGTTTGACTCATGTCTAGGAAACCTATATCTAAAATTTCAAGTGACCCCAAATAGATGGAGGAGTTTGGTAGAGTCTGCAAAGGTCAACTCTTTCAACTTTGACCTCTTGGCAGCTAAATTTTCGCCTTAAAACTGATTAAAAAGCATGTCTGAATACCCTTTATGCAAAATTTTAAATGCTTAGACCCAAAATTGGCTGAATAGTTTGCTAGAGGCCGCGAAGGTCAAGTCTTTTTAACTTTGACCCCTTAGCAGCCAAATTTTCAGCCGAAAACCGATTCAAAAGCCTGGCTTTTGTCTGAATACACTTTATGAAAAATTTCAAATGTTTAGATCAAAAATTAGTAATTTGGTAGGAACCGCAGAGGTCAAATGTTTTAAAACTTTGACCCCAATTTTGACTCCTTAACATTTGTTGTCTTGGGCTTAAATTAAAAAGTTTGATCCATTTCCAAGTAACCTACATTTAAAATATCAAAATTTCAAGTGTTTAGACCCAAAATTGGTGGAGGAGTTTGGTAGAGTTTTCAAAGCTCAAATTTCTGGCCGAAAACCAATTAAGAAGATTTTCCCAAATCTCAATACTCCTTATGTCAAATCTCGAGCCTGTAGACTGAAAATTGACAGAGTAGTTTGGTAGGGAAAAGTACACACACACAGACACACACAAATAATTTCACTTTTATAGATATATACATTCACTTTTATAGATATATATATTCATATGTATATGCATATACATATATATATATATATGCATAAATGTCAAATGAATTAAAGGAATAAATTGCTAGATGGTCAACATCATGAACTTTGGAATATAGACTTTTGTCATTCATTTATTATATATACATATCTATATATATATATACATACACACACGTAAATATTTATATATCTTATTATAAATTTTCCTAATGTCTGTGTGTGTGTGTGTGTGTGTGTGTGTGTGTGAGACGCAGTTTATCTCAGCCTACAGGCAACCCACCCAGGCAAGTAAGGTACCGAAATGAAGCTTATGACCCAGCGAATATTTTAGTGATATTTATATCCGTGTTTGGTGTATGGAAATACAAAAAAAAAAATGCAAAAAGATGACGATTTACTAAACAACGTTTTATTTACTGGATATTTTTCCGGTACAAGGACTCAAGTTTGCCCAGCTGGGCAAACTTGAGTTCTTGTGTATATATATATATATATATATATTTATTTTTATTCAGTTTTCACCCCAAACAAGGCAAGTGCCACTTTGAAGTAGGGGGCTACTATTGGGGACATAATTATGAAGGGAGATGAGTAGAAAGATGTTTGTTCACATTACACTTGAACTTCTGCATATCAGTACAGTTGAGACAGCAGTATCCCGGAAGGAAGTTCCAAAGACTTGTAGTTCTGGGTAAGAAACTATTGGAGTAAAAGGCTTTCTTATACCTAGGGATATAAAGGGGTGGGACTTGTCGGGTTTGTTGCGGGTAGTCACATCGAGGAGGTACAATTGCCTGCAGTTCGTCAAAGCATTCACTACAACCTGGATGTCTTCAAGTCCAATGTGAACAAATTCCTGATGAACGTGTCTCCTTAAGTAAGACACTTTATCAAATCTCCAAAACTAACGTACTGTACACACAATAACCCTTATCCCCGAGTGGTTTCCGGGCCTTGATAAGTGATGACTACCTTGTAAAAAAAATAAATAAATAAAAAATAATAACACAGAATTCCCCATCCCCCGATGAAACATGAACCTAGAGTGCACACAGAGTGTTACAAAAACACCCCCCCCCACATCTATGTTGCTACTAAACTTATGCAAACACCAATCATGTTTTCATTAATCTAATAACTTGCCACCTCATCAAGCAATGTGGTTTGAACTAGTGCCCATTGTGCTTTTACTGCAGAAATGTTATTTTGATTGGTTGGTTGTTTTTGTTTTGTGTGTACAATTCTTCTGATTGTTCAATCAGACAATCCCAAGGCCTTATCCCTGAGTGGCTTCCGGGCCTTATACCTGAGTGGCTTGTTTGTGAGCTGAACATGTTGGAAACTGAGTAACAGGAAGTCTCACATCTCAAATACTGTCTGGCATTCGAGCGCTTTGAAGGCTTCCAGGTGATTTTCATTTAAGTGCCGAACCTGTAGGTCTGAAATTTGCGGCTCATAGCTGTATTGATTTTTTATCTAGAACATCATCATGCCGTTCTATCTTGTAATAAACTCGGAAAGCTCTCTATTTTGCAATTACAGATTCACCATTCTTCAAAATAACATTTCGGCCCTGTCGGTGGGGCATTAGAATACACCAACTGCCCCACTGCAGAGGGTAAAAGTCCCTCAATGGGGGTCCTGGATATGACCTTAAACTATATCCAGTGGTGAGGCCCCAGCTTGTGGGCTTTGGGGAGTGTGGAGCCACCCTTTAATTACCATTGCTCCGAGGTCCACTCTTACCCAGAGTGGTAGTACCTGTTAGGGTCCCAACTATGGGTTAAATAGAAACCGACTTGAAAACAACAAATATATTCTATTAAAAATTTTCTTCAAAATCTTTGGATTCGCCATTAAATAACCCGAAAAGGGTTGATATGCCGTAAAACAAAAACAACCAACCAATCAAAATAACATTTCTGCAGTAAAATGTGCACTAGTTCAAACCACATTGCTTGATGAGGTGGCAAGTTATTAGATTAATGAAAACATGATTGGTGTTTGCAGTTCCATCCACATAAATTAATGATTGCTCAGAAACTGCATGTGTGCGACTTGGAAAGTAACATGTCGAAATGTGGGAGATATATGTATTATTCCTTTAGGGCAACACCGATTCAAAATTATTCTAACTTTGTTGGGCTTTGTTTTGTAGTTTCAGAATTTTAGCTGAACATAAAAACAAATACATATACAGATACCTGTCCTTTTCATAATAGACTAGCCTGGGTGCCCAGCGTTGCCCGGATGTTTGGAGGTGTGTGTTGCAAAAAAAAAAAAAGTGGTAGTAGGAAGGCAAGCTCGAACCCATGACGCAAAGACGGAAAAGAAAGTGAAAGAAAAGCTGACATTTTACCGCTACACTACGACACAACAGGAAGTGAAAAGCGTTAAAATTTAGCGATGTCGATCAAAAAGTTGACTTGCAGAAATGGATAATTAAGTGAATGAGTTCACACAGGCGCAGAAATGAACATCTGGTTGGAGGCCAGTTAAGCTTCCCACTTTCTGCCCATTTTATTTATTTGTTTCCCCACAATGTTGGGGAAAACCAGCTCCTCCAAAAAGGTGAACTCTCAAATTGTTGTGGAGACATGCCCACTAATTAACATAGGTGGGTGAGTGAGATATATAAAGGTAGCAATCACCAATACCGGGAGAGTTCTGCAACGACCGCCAAATAGGCAAGACACCTATGTTGCCTCCAGTAAGACATGCAACACGCCACCTGCCGGAATATCTCCAACTGAAATATATTTGAAGACATGTAAATATTTATATAACTTTTCTGCCTAATATATTATTGTTATACCTTTACTTTCCGTGTTCTTGTTAATTATTTGTGCAGACACAACAGTGGCGACGGGAATTCGAAAAAGGACTTGCGCAGGATAAAATCCACTATTAAAACACAACAGTGGCGACGGGAATTCGAAAAAAAGATTTATGCAGGATAAAATCCACTATTAAATACAACAGTGGCGTCAAGAATTTGAAAAAAGACTTACGCGGGTTAAAATCCACTAATAAACACAAGCGTGGCATCGAGAATGCGAAAAAAGTCTTACGCGGGAAAATCCACGACTAAACTCACCAGTGATGTACGAAAAATACTTACTCGAGAAAGATTGAAAAAAAAAAAAAAAAAAACGTACTCGAAGAAAAAAAAAAAAATTACTGTTAAACACAACAGTAACATCGAGGATTTTGAAAAAGATTTACTCAGGAATTCACTGTTAGACACAGCAACAGTATTTGAAAAATAATTTACGCGGAAAGTTATCACTGTCGAAAAAAAACAAAAAAAAAAAACAAACGAAAGTAACTACAAAATTGTCTAACGAGATATTCAAACACTGGATACTTGAAAGCAAAATACCAATAACCATTTCAAAGTGACTACGAAAGTCAAAGAAAAATAAAGTGTTTTCGCTAGCAAAATACCAATAACCATTTCAAAGTGACTACGAAAATCAAAGAAAAAAAAAAGGTGTTTTCGCTAGTACATCGTGAACTAATTTATGCAAATTGTCTTGAACGAGAAAAGTGATATTTTTTTCAGCTGTACCAAGAAAGGATTTGTTTTTTAAAAGAATTCTTGTACGTAATCAAAACTTAACGGATTAAGAGAAAAAATAAAATACATTTTTTATCCCTCAATAGAAAAAGGGGAAAAGAAAGGTTCAACGCAAAAAATAATATATCGATAGAATTTGGTTGACAAAAAGAAAAAAAAAAAGAAAAAAAAGAAAAGCGAACCTAAAAACGATTGTTCGTAGTTATTGTAAAAAGTGAATTAGTAAAATAGACTGATTTTTCTAATCTTTGGGGGGAAAAAAAACAAGATGGAGGAATTTGCTAAAATAATGACACAGTTCATGCAGAATCAGCAGATCCTACAAAAAGAACAGCAAGCGCTACACGCAGAAAGAGACGAAAGACAAAATGACCGACTCATAAAATGCCTAGAAAGGCAGTAAGAAAGGTTCGCGCAGATTCAACTTGAACAGAAAGAACTGTTAGAAAGATTAACAGCTAATTCCATACGAGAAAGTAATACAACTTTCTCCAACACAACAATTGTTAACAAGTGTTCACATACCTACCAGAAGAGGATAAAACTTTTGAGGCATACTTCAAGAGGTATGAAGATATTTTCAAAACAGACTGCGAAAACTGACCAAATGGAAAGAAAGTAAGTTTATTACTTCGAAAGCTTGGTACCAGTGAACATTGCAAATTTGTTGATTTCATATTTCCAAGGAGAACGAATCAGTTAGATTTTGCTGAGACCATAAAGCTTCTTAAGGAGTTGTTCGGACCGAACATGTCTCTTTTCCACAAGAGATGGTCATGTATGAATCTTAAGAAAACTGAGGAGCAGAACTACCTGACATACGCGTCAGTAGTAAACAAAAACTGCGACAACTTCAAATTATCGGAACTCACGGTGGGCAATTTTAAATGCTTAATCTTTGCACAAGGTCTAGTATCCACAAAAAATTCAGAGATCTGAAGACGCGTTCTCTCCAAATTAGAGACAGAACAAGGCCTGACATTGCAGAAATTAGCAGAAAATTGCCAAAGGGCAGTATCACTAAAAAAAAGATTCCAGTGATATAGAAGAAGCAGGAGTGACGTAAATTAGGAAGATTAAAAAACCTTTCAGAAACTCAGGACAAAGAAATTTTGAGACAAGTCAAAATTCAAAAAAATACTCAAATTATAAATACCCAAGTTATAATAACTACAGAAAACGAAATTACGATAATAATCAAAGGAATTATAAAAAGACAGTATCAGGTAATAATTGCAGAAGATGTGATGAAAAACATTTGGAGAAGGATTGTCCTTACAAAAATATCAGGTGCTACAATTGCGATAAAGTTGGACATAAGAGTGTTTGCTGCAGAAAAAAAATAGAGTACACCAAATGAGAACAAACGATAAAGGGAAAAATAATTTACGAAAATATGTATCAGTAAATATTTTCGACAAACAAGTGAAATTTCAGCTTGACTCTGGATTGGATTTGTCGTTAATAAACGTCAACACTTGGAAAAAGCTGGGTAAACCGACTCTTCAAAAGTCAAGTAAAAGTGCACGAACAGTGACAGGAGACGAAATAAAATTTGAAGGAGAGGTCATCCTGCCCATTAATTTAAATGGCACGATGAAGAAATTGAAACTCTTTGTAATTAAAGAAAGCGAGAACTTATTGGGAATTGACTGGTTTGAAAAATTCAATCTTTGGGATAAACCAATGAACGCTTTTTGTAGAAAAATAACCAGTTGCACCCCAACATCAGAAAATAGTAAAAACGATCTAAAAAAGAAGATGCAATAAATTTAAGGTTTCGTTCGAGCTAAAAAAGGATGCAACACCAGTGTTTAAGAAACACCGTTCACCGATTTAGATAAAATAAATAGCGAGCTAGATAGACTCGAAAAAAACAGGCATCTTATCGAAAATCAAAACTAGCGTCTGGGCAGCCCCTACGGTGTACGTAAACTATTTACAAATTCCGATGGAAGAAGAATGCTTGAAGATATGCATTAACATGCATAAAGGGTTGTTCAAATACAATCGCCGGCCGGCGATTTTCTAAAAAGCAATGGATACAATGCTGAACGGAATAGATTGTGCAGACTTTTCTACGGGCCTAAATGATGAATTAAAAGACCACCACTACCCTTTACCAAGCCCTGAGGAGATATTTGCCAGATTAAATGGTGGCAAAATTTTTTCAAAAATAGATTTGTCTGACGCTTATTTACCAATTCCAGTGGAAGAAGAATGCTCAAATACAACCGTCTACCTTTCGGGATCAAAGTTGCGCTGGCGATTTTCTAACAAGCAATGGATACAATGCTGAACGGAATAGATTGTGCTTGTGCATACCTGGATGACATAATCATCAGGAGCGCATCCATAAGTGAACACCAAGAGCATCTAAAAGAAGTATTCCCAAGAATAAATGAATACGGATTCAAGGTGAAAGAAAACAAATGCAAATTTTGTTTAGACAAAATCAAAAATTTAAGGCAAATAATAAATAAAGACGGTCGACGCCCACACCCGGAAAGATTGATAGCAATTAAAAACAAGCCGGCACCATATAACGTGACGACTTTACAGAGTTTCTTAGGTCTCGCAAACTACTACCAAGTATTTATCAAAGGAATGCATGACCTAAGAGCTCCGCTTAACGAGTTATTAAAGAAAGAAACACCATGGATATGGACAAAAGAATGTCAAGACGCATTTGAGAAAATTAAAAAGACGCTGACGTCCGATCTATTTTTAACCTATTACGACCCAAAATGTGTACAGCATATCCTGCCAGATGGATCGAAGAAACCTATAGCTCATGCCTCAAGGACACTACTTCTGACAGAAAAGGCTTACTCTCAAATAGAAAAAGAGGGGTTAAGCATTATTTTCGCAGTGATGAAATTCCACCGTTATCTGTACGGGAGACACTTTATACTGGAAACAGATCACAAGCTCCTAGTGACAATCTTCGGCTCAAAAAAGGGCTTGCCAGTATATACGGCAAATCGCCTACTCCATTGGGGTACGATCTTGCTAAATTATGACTTTCAAATAAAACATCTGGGTTTGAAAAAAATAGGTCATGCGGATGGCCTATTAAGGCTTATACCGAAAATGGAAGAAACTCTTGAAGAGTCAGTAATTGCAGCTATATGTTCCAATTATGAGGAAAAAAACATGGTGGCGAATATAATAAAAGAATTACCAGTCACGTTAACCGATATAAAAAGGGAGGCTGAAAATGACCATGTCATCACAGACATAAAGAAAAAAATAAGGGAAAATGATGAAAAAACGCAAAGCATATTTTCCGTATGCAATGATGTTTTATTATATAGTGAAAGAGTTGTTATTCCGATAACCTTGCAGAAAAAGATCTTACGTGATTTTCATACAGGACACCTTGGTATAAATAGGGTATAATGCAGAGTTATGTTTACTGGCGTAACATGGATGTGGATATTGCACTAACAGTAAACAAGTGTAAAGGTTGTCCATTAGCCGCAAAGGCACCACCGATAGTCCTTAAACCTTGGAAAAAACTGACCATCCATGGTCACGCATTCATATAGACTTTGCTGGACCGACCGAAGGACAATACTACCTAATCATAGTAGATAGTTTTTCCAGATGGCCTGAAGTAAAGCGTTTCAAGAACCCGATGACAAATAACACAATAAGTTTTCTGCATGAAATATTTGCACGTTTTGGTGTGCCAGACATTATAGTCACAGATAACGGAACACAATTTACATCAAGTGATTTAAAGGACTTTTGTGACACTTTTCAGGTAAAACATATAACTACACCACCATTCCACCCTCGATCAAATGGATTAGCGGAAAGGTTTGTAGACACGATAAAGCGTGCAATTAGAAAATCAACAGGGACCTCGACGGATAAAGCATTACAACAATTCCTGCAAATATACAGGGTAACTAAGAACCCAAATACACCGTCAAAATTATTGCCAGCAGAATTAATGTTTGCTAGAAAAATTAAATCACCATTTGATAAATTAATACCAAAACAAGCAATCGTCCATCAAACTATGCACACATCATGTAAAAGATTTAAACCTGGTGATCGTGTATATTTTAAATGTATGAAAAATAATATTTCATATTGGGAGTTTGGTACGGTAGAGAAATGTATCGGCGATTTGGTCTACATGATAAAAGGTCCAAAAGGGATACACAAAAGACATCAAAATCAATTGAGAAAACGTCAGAAAAAAGACGACGAACATGACAAACCTGATGAAAAGGAAGATCCAATTGATATACTATACGAAGCGTTTGATATTGAACCACCACAAACCATGCCCGAACCAAGAAGATCGGGAAGGAAAAGAAAGTTTACAGAACCAATAATAATGAACCCCAAGAGAAAAAGATATTGAAATCTACACGACTTCAAATCTTGGGAGGGAGGTGTTGTGGAGACGCCCACTAATTAACATAGGTGGGTGAGTGAGATATATAAAGGTATCAATCACCAATACCGAGAGAGTTCTGCAACGACCGCCAAATAGGCAAGACGCCTATGTTGCCTCCAGTAAGACATGCAACACGTCACCTGCCGGAATATCTCCAACTGAAGTATATCTGAAGACATGTAAATATGTATATAACTTTTCTGCCTAATATATTATTGTTATACCTTTACTTTCCGTGTTCTTGTTAATTATTTGTGCAGACACAACACAAATGAATAAAAATTGTCTGATATGAAGGGTTTCCCCCACATTGATCAAAGCTGATTGCCTTCAAGATGTCTGATCAGTTTCACTTTTATATGAAAAAGACAAATAAACATTCAAAAGGACGGGAAGGAGGCAATTTTTAAAAAATTCAATGAAAATAAAGATAGCGACGACGTCCATTTGCAAATTGTAGATATTGTAATCTAGGAAGTATAAGGAACCTTCTCCAAAATAATAATCTTGTCGAGAAGCCCGGCGAAAAAAGCCTATGGATGAGAATTAAAAAAAAAAAATTGTTTTCTTAAAAATTGATTATAATTAATATAATCAATACTTAACGCATGGAAAGTAAGAAAACGTAGATGATTTGAGACGCTCTTTTGGTAATGTATATTTAGCGTCCCAAATTCACCTTTCAATCTGGTGCCGTGCTACTACCAAAGCTTCCGTCCTTTGTTTTCTTCCTGCGTTCGTTTTCGTTTTTCATCGAAAATAGAATTTCTTGATCAAATTTCACCTTTTCGTACCTACCTCCATCTCCCAAGGGCCACACACAATAATGCCCCCACCCACCTCATCCTAAATACAAAGCCTAAAAACTACAACTGATGATTCTCGAATTGAAGTGAGGTTCACCACATAAAACACACCTAACAAAACTATTATGTACTCATCAATGCAACAACATCAAGTATGCGTGCGAAAATCTCACAAAGCTGCTGTCTGGCACATCTAAAAAGAAATGGAGGAGGAAGATCATCATCATATTCATCATTGTAAAAATAAGAACAGTAATAATAGTAATATTAATCATAATAATAATAGTAATAATAGTAATAATAATAACAATAACAATAATAGTAATAATAATTATAATAATAATAATAGTAATAATAATAACAATAACAATAATAATAGTAATAATAATAATAATAGTAGTAATAATAATAGTAATAATAATAATAGTAATATTATAATAATAATAGTAATCATAGTAATAATAATAATAATAATCATAATAGTAATAATAATAATAATAGTAATAATAATAATCATCATCATAATAATAATAGTAATATTAATTATAATAATAATAGTAATATCAATTATAATAATAATAGTAGTAATCATAATAATAATAGTAATAATAGTAATAATAATAACAATAATAGTAATAATAATTATAATAATAATAGTAGTAATAATAATAGTAATAATAATAATAGTAATATTAATTATAATAATAATAGTAATATTAATTATAATAATAATAGTAATAATAGTAATAATAATAATAATCATAATAATAATAATCATAATAGTAATAATAGTAATAATAATAGTAATAATAATAATCATAATAATAATAATAATAATAGTAATAATAATAAGAATAATAGTAATAATAATAATAATAGTAATAATAATAATAGTAATAATAATAATAGTAATAATAATAATAATAATTTGAATCAGAGGAATGACTGTAAAAATACAACAAACAACAATAATGAAAACAGCTGAAATATTAAGGAAATCCCTTGAATGCGGAAACTAACACACATGACCCAAAACATGAAGGGCTACATTGAACATTGAAGCTACATACCTAACCTAACCCCATCCCCTTATTACCGCATCATTGCCCCCTCCCAAAAAGAGTGAAACCAAATAGCCAAGTAGTCAAGGATGAAGGAAAGACCAAGGAGTGAGCACTGACCAGACCTCCACTGTATAAGTACAAAGAGAACTGGGACTTTGGGGAGGCTTATTGCCACTCAAATTCCAGTAAAGACCAATGCCGACTGCCAACGAGAAATCAATGGCAAGCAGCTGTTGCGATAATGCAAATTTATTTTCAAATGGTATCGAAAGAGGTGGAGAGTACTGGAGAATCTGGGGAGACTTGTTGTCGCTCAGCTTCCAGGGAACACCACAGGCTGTATTCAATGCGATCTTTGATGACCTGTGTGAAAGCTCCTTGTGAGCCAATAATAATAATAATTAGTAATAATACATAAAAATCGATAGAGCATTAACTCTATAATAATATATACAAAATCTACAAGAATTAAAATATCATATTTAAGCGTACTTTACGACCGGGCTATGCCGGCCGTCCCTGCTAGCTTAGATAATTATTTTTGCAGTTTTAACAAAAGAGCTACAATAATATCAGAGCGTCTCCATTTACGCTGAATATTTACAGAATGCCAATCTCAATATTCATACTAGCCTGAGTACCCGGCATTACCCGGGTGTTTGGCAGTGTAAAATTAATAAAAAAATGGGAGTAGGCAGGCAGACAGGCAGGCAGGTTCGAACCCATGACGCGAATTGGAAAAGAAAGTGAAAGAAAACCTGACCTCTACTCCATGACATGACCGGAAGCGTTCAAATTTAACATAGTTAATCAAAAAGATGACTTGCAGAAATGGCGTTGTTTTTAAACCTCCCACGAAAGTCGTTTTTAATGTGGCACTCTGGCATTATCCAAATGAATAGTAATTGTCTCAGTGTGAAGGGTTTCCCCTACATTGACCAAGGATCAATTACAGAACAAATACTACCCGGCCAGAAGACCAGGCAGTGGCGGTTGCATTCGATTAGTTTCGTTTTATTTATACGGAAAAGGCAAACAAACATTTGAAATGAGGGAACTTTTTAAAATTCGATCAGAAAAAAAGAAAAAAAAAAGATAAAGACGATGTCCATTCGAAAATCTGAGATATTATGATCTAGTAAATCTAGCCGATGCGAGAACCCCCACCGAAAAAGCCCTTTGTGGACATACACAAATGAGCGCGCCCATTTTGCCTTTTATATATTAGACTAGCAGGAGTACCCGGCGTTGCCCGGGTGTTTGGAGGTGTGCATGTGTGTATGTGTGGAGCAGGGGAGCGGGGGGGGGGAGGCATAGAGAGGGGGTAAAGCAAAACAAAACGGAAAATAAAGAATAAGCGAACGTAATAACCCTGCTTAAATATTATGTTAAAACTTCTTTAAAACATCGGAAAAACAAAAACCAAAAAAAAAAATAGTGAATGTGATGAAAAAAAAGAATAATAAAATGTCATAAATAACCCTGTTTCAATGTTAAAACTTTAAAAATAAAAAATAAAAATCTTACATCTCAGCTCGAATGTGCAATCTTAAGATGATGACACCACTATTTAACCAATTGAGCTATGAGCGAGTCAGTGAAATTGGGTCGGTTTTTATAAACTGTAAACTAATTCAACAAAGATCGTTTTTTTTGCACATACATGTATGGCTAAATTGTCATGAAGGAACGATTTTTTGTGACCCTCTCCCTGTAGAAAAGTGTCCAGTTGTGGGTGAAGGAATTAATGTTTTAGCCAAATTTTTTTTATATTTGTCGTCCAAAAGGTTGAATTTCCAAACGATACCGATCTTGTGAAAATCCATCGCCTCTGTTGAAAGTTCTTACAAGACATATAAACACACACAAACACACATTTTACAGGTCCCACTAGTTACTATCATTATTATTATTATTACTACTACTATTATTATTGTTATTAATATTATTATTATTACTATTGATATTATTATTACTACTATTATTGATATTATTATTATTATTATTGTTATTATTACTGCTACTACTATTATTATTGATATTATTATTATTATTGTTATTATTATTACTACTACTACTACTATTATTATTATTGTTATTGATATTATTATTATTACCACTACTACTACTATTATCATTATTATTATTGATATTATTATTACTACTACTATTATTATTACTATTATTATTATTATTATTATTACTATTATTACTATTATTATTACTATTATTATTATTATTGATAAATATAAAAAAGCAATTTTGCCAATTTGTCATTTTTAAATACAAAAAAGCAATTTCGCCAATATATCTGTCAATCAAATTTGCTGTAGTTACTGAGGATTGTTATTTCAAAGAAGATTACATTTAGTGGAATATTCGTCTTAAAACTGTTGACAGGTTGCCCAAGAATTATTCTCGTTCGGAATGGTATTTTGGTTTTGGTTTTGGTTTTGGTTTTGGCACGTTTTATGCTGGCAAATCAAGAATTCGGATTCCACTGGAAACGTCGACAGAAATGAAGGAATCGAAAACTCACGCATTCTATAGACCTTCAGAAATATATATGTTTTTTTTTTTACTTGGGAGTCACCACTTATCAAGGCCTGAAAGCTTCTTGAGGATAAGGGATAATCTATGTAAGGTGGCAGTGTAGTAATCCTTACTGATGTAAATTGGGTAAAATAACTATTTTACACTGGATTTGAAGACTACCATGTTGTATTTAACTGGAAAGCAGGCCAGCGGAACAGTGTTCCACAGGCGAGCAGTTCTGGGAAAGAATCTTTGTTCATGGAATCTGCGTTTAGATTTAGGCATTTAGAGTGGGGGAAATCATATATAGTGGTTGTAGCTAGTCGAGTGTTTTTTGTGAAAGTTTCATAAGAATTTGCGTTCAGATTTAGGCATAGATAGAGAGTGAAGGAAATCGTATATAGTGGTTGTAGCTAGTCGAGTGTTTTTTTGTGAAAGTTTCATAAGAATCTGCGTTCAGATTTAGGCATAGATAGAGAGTGAAGGAAATCGTATATAGTGGTTGTAGCTAGTCGAGTGTTTTTTTGTGAAAGTTTCGTAAGACTTAATCCAAAAGATGTACATGTACTTTGAAATAAAAATAAAAATCCGGTACAATCGTAGGCGAAATAATCCTGAAGAAAATTTCTTGTTTATATTGGACTCGAAGCCAACCATATTGTAATCAACTGGAAAGCAGACCAGCGGAACGGTGTTCCACAGGCAAGCAGTTCTGGGAAAAAAACTTTGTTTATGGAATCTGCGTTTAGATTTAGGCAATTAGAGTGGGGGAAATGATATATAGTGGCTGTAGCTAGTCGAGTGTTTTTTTTTTTTGTAAAAATTTCGTAAGAATCTGTGTTCAGATTTAGGCATAGATAGAGAGTGGAGGAAATCGTATATAGTGGTTGTATATAGACGAGTGTTTTCTGTGAAAATTTGGCAAAAAGGGACCATAGATTGGAGGTCAGTCAAGACAAAAAAAATTACGATCTACAAAATAAGATTTGTCTATTTTTTTTTTTAAATAAGATTAGATATTTCTTAAAAGGCAGAATAGTATTTTCGCCAGTTTGTCTAAATGAAATATATGATGAAATTTGTGTTAGAATTATTTTGATTGGGAATGGAATTTAGATTTCAATAGAAACGTCGTCAGAAATGACAGAACATTCTTACATGGAAAAGTAAAGGACTAGTTGTTAAAACTGGAAAAGAAAAGGACAAGATATTCTAGTAAAAAATATAAATTTATAACTCAAAATATTGCAGCATTAAGAATTTTTTTTTAAATTCAATTTATAACATTATATAATCAATTCTTAATGCTGCAATATTTTTAATTTTTTTACTTTTCCATATTTAAGCTTTACCATATTACTTTTCATGCTTGCATTTTTCTATTGTAATATATATATATATATATATATATATATATATATATATATATATATTACAATAGAAATATAATGGTATAGAGCCATACACGAGAAAAATGAATAGGTAACTACACATCTAATTGCAGCTCAAGAGAAGAAAAATTAAATCTTCTAGAGCTAAAATTGAGTAAATAGAAGGTGAAATAAATAAAAAATTATTCACATATGTTCCAAGAATTCAATTTAAATTAATCATTATCAATCCTCTTATAATATTATTCTTCATTCAACCGACAATCCATTCATCTCATAAACTCTTATCCTCAAATGACTTTTGGCCTAGATAAGTTAAAATTTTAAAAAATAAATTTTTAAAAAATGAAAAAAATTAAAAATTTTTAAAAATGAAAAAATAAAAATATGAAAAACTGAGAAAAATAAGAATAAAAAAATAAAAAATGAACTAAATAAAAAAGATAAAAATTAAAAATAAAAAATAAAAAACATGTAAAAAATTGGAAAAATTGAAAAAATTAAAGGATAAAAAAGAATTTTTAATTAAAAAATGTAAAAATTAAAAAATAAAAAGAATAAAAAAATGAAATATTTAAAAAAAATTTTTAAATAAAAAAATTAAAACAAAAATTTTAAAAAAATTTTTAAATTAAAAAAAATTAAAACAAAAAATTAAAAAATGAGAAAAATAAAAAATAAAAAACGGAAAAATTGAAACTTACCTGAACTCTGTTGTTCTCCTTCTCACACACGTAAATAAAACCCATATTGTCCCAAGCGATCCCCCACGGGTAACTCAGCTGTCCATCATTCGTCCCTGTACTGCCAAACGCCACCTGGAAACGACCGTGTCGATCAAATATCTGCACTCGATTATTGTATCGGTCCGTGACGGCTATGTGGCCAAAACTATTTACTGACACCCCGGAAACACAGTCAAATTCAGCATTACCCTGTCCGTAACAGCCGAAAGACTGTACGAAAATGCCCGTGTTGTCGAAAACTTGGATGCGGTGGTTGCTGCTATCACATACATAGATCTCACCATCGGGACTTGCGGCAACACCCCGAGGAGACATGAACTGAGATTCCCCGCTACCGTGTTCGCCAAAGCGTGTCCACGAGCGATGCTTTGCTTGATAGTTGTTACGGGCTTGCGACACTATTGTGCTGGCTGATTTACAGTGTCGGTATCCGGGGGCTGTAGAAAGATCTGCCAAATCTTCGTCATCCGAAGAAGAATAGACTTCACCTCGATCCGTCCGAGTGATGGCCAATCGATTATCTTGTTCATTGGCTAAATCATTTTCTGTTGATGTTGAGCTTTCATCGATCTCCCCCGAATGGAGGTATGTCAGAGCTTCAGGTCTACGTGGGTCAGAATTATTTGCTGCCGATATCCGAGATGAGCTATACCGGTCTGGTAATGCGAAAGTATCCATCCAATTGGATACTGATGGAAGGGTCATGTTGTGTGTATAGTAATGGCCGTGAGCTCGGCTATGACTGCCAAATCGTGGTAGGTTCTCCGAGCGTGGATGCCAAGTAAGGGCGCTCGGAAATATCTCATTGTCTGGCGGAAGTTCCGGGTCACGCCGCGTGGCATTAGGAGAATTCGGAAGAGACCGGCGCTCGTAAAATAACGGGGAGGTTGGACGGTATATGTGAGCGGCTTCGTTACTTGCTCCCGCAGCACGGGGTACTTCAGCTCCAGACGAAGGGGTGGGTCGAGGGTTATCAGAGTAAGCTGCCATCTCTCGCTGTTGTCTTCTGTTTCTGGATGGGGAGGTTCTTTTCTCCTTTGAAAACTGACTACCTTTGGCTTTGCTCTTCGTCGAAGCTGAGTTAGCACTTCTCGTTCCGCTGCTGGCTCCCGGCTCGTCTCGACGAGCAAACAAACTGCTTTCGGAAGAAGGACTGGGTAGCGAGGCTGCCCCGGGACCTGCCGTGTGCCTCGACGCATCATCTGCGTTATCCGCATGCTGTCTATAACCAGGACGGGGAGAGGTTAACACTCCGGCAGGAGTTGTGCTGGATGAATACCGCGCGAGAGAAGGGGAAGATATTAACAGAGGGGAGGTAGTGTTACCAAAGCGCACACTTGAGGATGTACAAGTTGGGGTCGACGCTGAGGTATCTGTTCTTCGGATTTGGGAAGCATGGGTGGCAGATGTAGGCATAGTAGAACTCGACCCTCGTATGGAATGGCTGCTGTCTGTTCGCCTATATGAACTTGGAGGATGTGTTCCTGAAGAAGGCGTTCTCGAAGTCGACGCTGATGTAGAGCCTCGTGCGATTTCTCGGTTACTGTTGTAGTCATCGAGGCTAGTTCTGGGTATCCCAGAGTCAGAGTATCCCAAGACAGAGTTGCGGATGTAAGAACTTGAGTTGTTTTGTAGCCTGACCATAAGTTCACCAAAATGAGCAATAGCGGGACTAAGATGACTGCTATCATCCTGAAAGGTGAGTTGTCGAGCTGTCGGAAGTTCCAACGATACTTGGTTCTGCAGAGTGGTGATGTGTTGTTGGCCTTGTCTTTTAATCTCCTGCAAATCTATATTACTCGATTCTATATCAGGTCTTTGAGCCAAAAGTGGTTCCGTGTTATCGCAGAAGCTGACGATACTTGTCAGTTCCAGCTCTAGGTTTTCCTGATAGTCTCGCAGGCATCGTATCTCGGCAAAAAGGAATTCATCAATCTCGGAATAGAGGTGATCCTGTCTCGCTTTCAAATCATGCGAATAACGTTCGATGGTGTCAGAAACAACAGATTTAACCGAATCACACATCCGCCGCAGCTGATCACGCCGGTGTTCAATAGACGACAGACTCTCCGTCATATTGGGCAAGACACGGCGGATACGTTGCAATTGACGCGAGATCTCCAACTTCATGCTGGAGACATGAGAATGCCGGCACACCTCACATATTTGTTCATCGCAGTGTGTGCACAACATGAGTACCGCGATGCGCCCACAGTCGGAGCACATCGACTCACCATTGGAGGCGTGATACTCAAGTTGTGTCAGCGGTGCAGCATCGTGGGATCGAGCATCGGGATGACTGATTTCGCTGACTCCCTGTTGAGAATGGCTGGCTGAGGGGCTTGAAGAACTACCGCTCGACAACGCTGGCTGGTGAGGGAGATCTAAAAAGCTGATGATGGTCAGGTTATTTGGAAAGCCTGCAGTACCATTTAAAGGTACCCGGTGTTCTAACCGGCACTCGGGGCATCTCACCCGACGGGTATAATGATCGAT
The DNA here is from genome assembly GCF_053919585.1 of Euprymna scolopes. Lineage (NCBI taxonomy): Eukaryota > Metazoa > Mollusca > Cephalopoda > Sepiida > Sepiolidae > Euprymna > Euprymna scolopes. Next base: position 5,705,129 of record NC_136520.1, on the reverse strand, counting down.
AAGACCTTCAAGACAAGGTGATTCGCAGAAAGTGTGTTGGCATGGCAATAATTTTGGTTGGTGGAATCTATCCAAGCAGATAGCACAGCGCAGGAGTTGTTGTACCTGTTCTGCTTGGTACACAATGTCAGTCATCACGATTTAATTTTAAAAGTGAGACATTTATCAAAAAATATTTTTTTTTTGCATCTAATCTTCCGGTTGTGTTTTGAGCATGACCCAGAATATTACACACTATCTAGCAATAATAATATTTTAACATTATGCATAGTTTTTCCAAATGCAGCTGGTTATTGGGTATGATTGATAGGGTTTGAACTTGGGATCTGATCAGTTAGTTGTATTGGATGGATTCGAAATGGACCGAAATAGAAATTGTTTAGAATTGAAATGAATGCACTCCGTTAGAATGTACAGCTTTAAAAATAGCACGTGTCTCCTTCTCTCTTTCTGCCTGAGCAATGTATCTGAGATAATCACACAAACAACGTGAATTTTGGATATGTTTTTGCGTTAATTTATTTGGTATTTCAGGGAGACAAAAACTCTAAAAAATTTCCGCCACAACACACTGAGTCTTTGATCTTTTTTCTCTTCAAGGAAGTTTATCGCGACAATCACGATTACGACAAAATTGACATTTGCTACGTTTTAATCATCTGATATAGGATAGATTTGAAGTTGTGTGTCAGTTGCACAGTGGATGCATTGTTTTATTTTTAGTTTTTAATTGGCTTCATTTTTTGGTTGCTTCATTTTTTGGTTGCTTCATTTTTTTGGTTGCTTCATTTTTTTGGTTGCTTCATTTTTCGGTTGCTTCATTTTTTTTGATTGCTTCATTTTTTTTGATTGCTTCATTTTTTTGATTGCTTCATTGTACTAAAAATTATTTCGTCATTCTTTCGTAACGCTGGCTAGTAAGGGAGATCTAAAAAGCTGATGATATTCAGGTTATTTGGAAAGCTTGTGGTGCAATTTGAAGGTACCCGGTGTTTTAATCCTCTTATGCTTAATTTCAACTGTGCTCTGGAGGCCCCATAAGTTGTTTTTCTTATCCTTTTCCTATAATTTTGAGTTTCTTTTAAAAACAATAGCAACATTCGAAAAAAAAACTTTAGTGGACATGAGGATTAAATTCCATCAAATGTTTAAATTTTTAAATTTATATTCTTTATAAAATATATATAATTTTTTAAATAGCTGTTGAAAATTCCATTAAAAGTGAAAAAATTCTATTAAAAGTGAAAAAATTCCATTAAAAGCGGTAAAATTCCATTAAAAGCGGTAAAATTCCATTAAAAGCGGTAAAATTCCATTAAAAGCGGTAAAATTCCATTAAAAGCGGTAAAATTCTATTAAAAGTGGAAATAATTTTCTAATTTCATCAATGTTAACGTTAAAAATGTGAAAATCGTGATTTAATTCTTTCAAACCGGTTTTGAAGTTAAGCAATAATTAGTCTGGTCACGACCAAAATGAGTGACCATTTGGGAATATCAGAGGTTGTAAAGCTTGCAAAGGTCTGTAAATTCTATTTTTTTTTTTATTTCTAATACCATTTATATCTCCCTCCCTTACGTATAGATAGAATAGCAGGGCAGACTGGACTTTCAAGACATAGTAGAGCATTCAGTCTAAAAATAGGAAAACTCTGAAACAACATTAGTCCTTTTCCGCTCATAGCAACATTGCTTCCGGTCGTCCTCGAATGTTTTCCTTCCACTGGATTAAAACAATCCTAAGATCAGAGAATATGCAGGTAGTGATTGTGTAACATTAGCTTCTCTTATAAACTTCTCATTGCACATGTATCTATTTGTTTACATTTGACTTGAAAACGACCGTGTTATAGTCAGCTGGGAAGCAGCTCTGTGGTATTGTGTTCTATAACACAATATATCTATTACATTTCAAGACAGAAGGAGGACAGTAAGTCCAAGTTATTTTTTTTATACTATAGAGTCACTGCTGATCAAGGACAAGGCTTAATGTGTGTCAAATGAAACAACAACGTTATGATCAGTTATGGTGGAAAATGGGTAGAAATTAGTTATTTAAGAGTGCGGCTTAACAAGAATTTGTTTACATTTGATTTGAAAACGACCGTGTTATAGTCAGCTGGGAAGCAGCTCTGTGGTATTGTGTTCTATAAACGAGCAGTTTTTTTTTTGGTGGGGGGGGAGAAAAATGCCTCTGCTCATGAAATTTTCATTTCATTTTAGGAACAGATAGAGAGTCAGGGAAACTGCTGACTGTGGTTGTAACTAGAGAAGCGCTTGTCGTGAATGTTTTACAAGGAGAACTCTAGAATGAAGCTCAGTCGAGCACTTGCTATGAAAATAACGATAGAGCAAAGATAGACTCGCAACGTTCCTTCTGTAAGAAAGAGGATGTCGGAAGGAGTAAAAGACGTAAGTGAAAGGCTAATCACACACACAAAAAGAAGAAAAAACAATGCCGATTGATCAATTTCCAATGAAGTATTTGTTTTATAAAAAAATATATGTTTGTAAGAATTATTTCAAAATCAATTCTTTTTTTTTTTTTTTTTTTTTTTTTTTACAAAAATAAGCAAATATCGTTTTTCTTCCCTCTGAATGTAGTCATAATATCGTTTTTTTTCTTTGTGTTTTTAATGAAATTAAGTCCATGATAATATTCTGTAAGAAAATATAATTTAAAAAAATATTTTTTTTTTATATATATAAAAATAAACGAAAGCGCTTTTAAGATTCGTTTTTTTTTTTTTTTTTTTTTTTTTTTTTTAATGTTTCAGATCATGTGATAATGAAGCGTCCTCCCATTGGCTGCTTTAGTTACTCATATAAAACTCACGACACAAGTTCCTCTTTCCTCCTTTTTTGTTTGACCACGAACGTGATAACGTAACCTTATCTTCTCGCACCTGTTGATATGCGGTCAGTCGTCTCTCTATCCGGTTCTCGTGCCTTTAAAACAAGATCTCTTCAAATGTGTGTATATATATATATATATATATATATATATATATATATATATATATATATATATATATATATAACGTTATCTTTAAGTAGCTCAGCAAATTACAAAAGTACGTGTGTACAAATTTCGATGTATTACTTTAAGTACAAATAAATCCTATTATAGTTTTTAAAGTTTTTGTTGTTGTTTTTTGTTCAATTTGTTCAATCAGATAAATCCTTACTTGTGTGTAATTCCTTTAGTAAGCACATTCCATGCGCGATGTTTCTGACAGGGGGCGGTTAATTGCTGTTTTCTGGGGTGGTATCTATCTTTCTAACACTTATCCTTGTCTAGTTTCCGCCTCTAAAATAGTAGCTTCTTACATCAAGTGGCTTTCTGCCTTGTTTGGAGCAATTTCCATACAAAAAAAAATCTGTTTCAGATAAAATTTGGTTCAAAATTTAGAAACTTTCCAAGTCAACTTCTAACTTCTTGCAAAATTTTGAGCATAAAAGTTCCATGTATTTCATGAATCAGTATCGATCTAAATTATTGGATATCTACAATCGGTATCGAACTATCAATGCAAATAATTCATGAAAGCGTGTTTGTTGGTCGGGTCAGTGGGAAGATTGGTTTTCGTTTTCATGTCCGTCATGTTATTAATCTCCGTAAAAAGAGCTTAAAATATTTCTTGAAAAAAAAAAAAAATGTTGAACTGTTCCAAAAGGGGTGTCTCCTTTTATTCCGTGGGTAAAAAAAAGTTCAACAAAGATGGAATGTGCCGTCAAATCTGAAAGAAAACAAAAAAGACAGTTTAAATAATTTCTTTTTATAGACAACTAGCATGGGTGTCCGGCGTTGCCCGGGTGTTTGGAGGTGTATGCTGAGATAAAAAAAATAAAAAGGTCAATTTTTTTTAACTTTGACCCCTATTATGACCCCTTAAAATTTATTGTTTTGGGCTCAAATCAAGTTATTAAGTTAGATCCATGTCCAATGAACTTATATCTAAAATTTCAAGTGTTTAGACCTAAAATTGTCGAAAGAGTTTGGTAGAGTTCTCAAACGTCAAATCGTTGAACTTTGACCCCTTAACAGCCAAATTTCTGGCCGAAAACCGCTCACCAAAGATTTTCCCAAATCTCAGTACCCTGTATATCAAATTTCGAGTCTGTAGACTTAAAATTGATAGAGTTATTGCGTAGAGAAATGTACACAGACAGACACACAGACAGACACATAGACACGTTCACTTTCTATATAGATCAAAGTGTTGTTCGCTAGGGATGGCATCGTCCCAGCGAGTTGAAAATTCTTACTTGTGAGACACCAGCTTGGGGTTATTAGCTTGTTTTACAGTCGTATTTCGGCACAGTTTGCTTGATCTGTGTTAGAATTTCTTGTGTGCAGGGCATTTGCTCAGTTGGCAGAGTGCTTGCCTCGCATGCAAGAGGCTCGGGTTTTGAATCCTGAGTTCAGATATGCCTAACTGATGAGCCCAAATGAGGACGAAACTCGAGTCTTGGACTTCCGATTTGTTGACTGTCATAGCTCTTGTGGGCTGCGAAGTTGTTTCGCAGTGGAAATTATTATATATATTATATATATATTTTTATATATATATATTATATATATTTTTATATATATATATTATATATATATTATATATATTTTATATATATATATATATATTATATATATATTATATATATTTATATATATATATTATATATATATATTATATATATATATTATATTTTATATATATATATATTATATCTATATAATTATAAAACTCAAATGACCTTGTAACGGGTGTTGTAACCCAACATCCGGTTTACGACTTTCGGTTGCGCATGCGTACATAAACATAAACCCATAACAGTGTAAACAAATAAACACAAATCGCTGGACCGATTTTGTTCGAACAAACGGACGTCCTTAGAAAAGTGAATATCTAAAATTTAGTGAATAAAAATCTTTAATATGTGGGAAGCAAACGCAAACCGTTATTACAAATAATATGTATAATCATCGACCTGTTTCATATATATGGTATATATTATACTAAATAATCAACGCAACGATAAAATGTATTGTTTTATTGTGTACGTTTTCAGCATCCCAATTTTTATTCGCGTTTAAATTATCCAAATAAACAATTGTTAATACTTTCTGCTTTTTTTTTTTTTACATCGTTCATTTCCGTATTACGTTTAAGTTATTTTAACACAGTTTTCTTACAAATAAATCTACTTTAATCCATTGACAACCATAAGAGCATTTTACGATAGCAATTTACCCAGCGCCTTCATTTTTTTTTAATTTATTCTTTATTTTTTAATACATCTTTCTTAAAAACAGTCATACATTTTCTTCTACACTACCAACATAAATAAATAACCACGAAAATATATATTTTTTTAAATTGCGTTACAAATAAATAATCAACGCGGCAATAAAACATATTGTTTTACTGTGTATGTTTCCAGCGTCCCAATTGTTTTTGTTTTTTTCGCGTTTAAATTAAAAGTATATCAAAATTTGAATTTAACTTTATTATGGTATCTGTTCAGTGCACATTTACCTATAACCACTTATAATTCAATGGCTGTAATTATTTTCTTTCGAAAATAAACAATTATAAACAGAACGACTAATAGAAATCTATCTATATTCTTTTTTCATTTTAATATGCTTTCGTAGAAATGTTTCTGTTATATCACAAAAAACTATTTTCTTTACATCACAAGTGTCACACTCATACATTAAATTCATAGCTAATATAACATACTGACCCAACGGGTCACGAGTAGTCTAGTATATATATATATATATATATATATATATATATATATATACAAGATATATTATATCTATATATAGATATTTTGGTGCAAGTCTATAAATAGGCCACAACAAATCTTTTATACAATAAAAATCTGAAAAATATCTTTATAATGTACGTACTCGTCACTGCATGAAGATGTCATATTCCAAAAAATTATGTAAATCGATCAAGTAGTTTTTTTTTATTTAAGAAAATTAAATATTATCGGAGGTTTAATCGAAGATTTGGCATGCGCCATCTTGTTTGAGAGATAACGCCACTAACGACCCCTGGCGGAAATATGGGTCAACAAGGGCAGTACATGCAGACCATCGAATATTTTATCAATCAAGTACTTTTTTTTTTGAAGAAGAAGAAGAAAATCAAATTTTACGATTTCTAGGGATAATAAATAAATAAATTGACTTCTTTTAGTAAAGAGAATGTGTCTTTGATTTTGTATTACTGTATACATAGATTCGAAAAAGTTGTCATAAAACGAATAAATGTCATCAAAGGCAAGATAAGTTACTTTTCTACCTAACTGGATAATTTTTTAGTGTTTTTATTCAATGTAACATGTTTATTCAGTTCGAAACACATACAGTGTTTACCGATGTATTGGAAAATTTTAAATGGTGCCGGCTTCTCTGTTGAGTCAAGGCTAATGCATGCGCACGTAGCATTTTTTTATTTACTGACATTGGCTTAGTAACTAAACGATTTATTGATAATTTCGTAACCCTTAAACGCATGCCGGAAGATTTAAATTGGTTCATTATTGTTGTAATGAAAAAAAAAAAAAGTTTCATTCAATACAAAACCAAAAACACATATTAATGATAAATGATTTATTATTCTATTCATTGAAATTTACTAATTTTTAAATAAAAAAAGTAAAAAAAAGTTAATAAAAAATAGTTGCTTATGTACACATGTAAAAATGTTTGTAAAAGTGAGAAATTATTTTAATCATTTAAAAAACTGGGTATTTTTTTTTTTTTTTAGATTAGGTCACCTCAACCTCCTCATCTTAAGAACAGCTTCCGGAATAGACACCATTTTTGGAGGGCGAGGGTGAAAAATATTTGCAAAATTTAACTGATATTTGTTGTCAGCATACCCATCCGAAAATACTATTTTAAAAAAAAAAGGAGGGGTTCAGTGCTTGGTGCAGAGAAGTAGATCTATTTATTAATAAAAGTCGTCATTTAAAAAAGAAAATTGTTTAGGTGGACCTAAATGTAAATATTTACCCAAAAAATTATCCACTCATGTAAATTAAAAATGTCTGTAAAAGTGAGAAATTATTAATAAATGTTTAGTAACTTTTTTCTTTTAATATTCATAAAGAGTAAAACTTTTTTTCCAATATTCATGAAAAGAGTTAAGCCAACGTAAATAAATAATGTTTGTAAAAGTGCGAAAGGCAACGTAAGTAAATAAATGATAAATGTTATGTGCGCATGCATTAGCCTTGACTAAGGGGGGGGGCGCTAAGGGAGCGACCATTAAATAATTCTGTTAGTCGCCATGGAACTCAGCACCCAAGGAGAACCCCACTTTATTTTAAATATTTATTTTCCAAAGGACTGTTTGAATAAATCAGCAATGAATAAAATGGTGCTTCTACCCTTTATTGCCGAAATTAGAAATGCCATTTTTTTCACGCACTTGCTATCCAAATCTAGGGGAGACATCATTATATGGCCGAACGATTGCTTCCGGAAAGGGAAAGAATAAATTTACCAAAATTAACATTTATTACTTCCGGAAACGTTAAATTAAACTAAAATTATCATTTATTACTTACAGAAACTTGGTAAACCTATATTACTGGAGAAAATGAATCTTGATAATTCAAAAGAATGTTTAAAATTATTTATTTGTTCGAAAAAAAAAATTTTTTAAATAAACTTCCGGAAAGAACTATGAAAAAAAGTAAATACAGAAAGCGAAAAAAACATATATCCATAATTGTTTAAATAGAAATGTTTCGATTTAATTAATGAGAACGGGAAAGTTTTTCATGGAACATTTTTTCTTTTATTAAAAACAGAAAATTGAAATGACATATTCATAATAGTTTAAACTGGGCGAGCGCCATTTGAAAACCAAAACAAAACCAAAACAAAACCAAAACATTTATTAGTTTTTTTTTTTGTTTGTTTATTTTTTCGTTTGTGTGTGTGTGTGTGTGTGTGTGTGTGTGTGTGTGTGTGTGTGTGTGTGTGTTTTGTTTCTTTTCGAACAAATAAATAATTTTATACATTTTTTTTTTTAATTAAAGCAACTTTGAAAGGCCAACAACAAATTAATTTAAATGATTATTTTTTTTTAACGGGGAAGTGGGTTGTTTTTTATTTTATTTATTTATTTTTTTTACTGGGAATCGAAATGTAATTGTAAAAACATTGATTGAAAAGTTTGCATAAAAAAATATAATTTTAAGAAAACAATTTTGAAATGAAAGCAACATTGGACTTTTATAAAACAGTTTTTTTTTCGAACAAATAAATAATTTTAAACATTCTTTTGAATTGTCAAGATTTTTTTGTTAAATAAATAAATAAATTTCAAGCAATTTTTGCAATAAATAATAAATAGCAACTTCGTTAATTTTACGACTCGCCCCAGCAACCTCCCCATGTTAAAATGGCTTTCGGAATGAACACCCCCAACCTCTCCATGTTAAGAACGGCTTTCGAGGTTTGTGGAAAGGCGTGTTTAATTTGAAAGCCGTTTTGAACATGGGGGGGTTAGAGTGTTTATAATACGCTGAGGCATGTTGTAAAAATGAAACAGTTTAAAAAAAGTTAAAACAAACTTTTTATGTAAACAATGCCGTAAAAGAAACTAAATAATTAAAACGTAATGTTTCATGAGTGAAAATCCTTAAGAGAAATAAAGGAATTTAAAATTTAAAAATTGGTAAGATACATAAATGAATTCAAATGAATTTAAATTTAAAAAATATGGGATTTTTTTGTGCTAATGCAGAGAGTGATCCGCGCTATTTTTTAAATCGTATTTCTACATTTAATTAAAGTTTTATGATATGTTTTTTATTCAATTGTAAGGTTAAAGTACAGAATAGGTACAAAACACCTTCCCTTCCCCATGTTAAGAATGGCTTTTTAAATAATAACGTTATTATTTCAGCACAGATCACTCTCTGCATGAGACCTTTTTTTTTCTTTTTACTTATCTTGTAATTCGAGAGTAGTTGAAACGGAAGTTACCGGAAATAAAACCGGACAGTCTCACAGAAACGACTTACGAAATATATTTATATTTTAATTAATATTTTTATAATTCGCAATGTTAAATTATTTTAATAACATGCAAACATTCATTGACTCTACAGATAGATTTTCTGAAAATTTCAATTAAATTGGTAATGTAGAAATATGGTTTTATCGATGTTGAACGAACTAAGAATTACATTTATATATAATATATATATATATATATATATATATATATATATATATATATATATATATATATATATATATATAACCACATCATCAGACCAAGAAAGGAAACACTACTGAAACGAAAATCAAGGTTCATTCATTTTTATATTAAAAAAAATATATCCGGGTGTGATTTACACCCTGGAAGAAAGGTGGGTGTATAGCTTGCGAATGCAGAAAGGTGTGGTAAAGAAAGGGAGTAGGGGTGGGAGAGAGTCGAAAAGAGAAGGGAAGTACGATCCTGCCTACTCAAGCTGTCACAGCAGGGCGGTATCGGTTTCATTTTAACTAGACGGTTGCCTTTTGGCGTAAGTGTTTGCTTTGATCTGAAGTAATATTATGCTCTCATCAGTGCTGTTTTCTTATTTTAAGACTTTCTGGCTAGGTTTTCTTTTCCGGTGGCGCTTTCCTTATTCATCTATTTTACTGATATGCTCTCTTTATTTTTTATCTATTTTATTCCTAGCTTTTATTTATTCATTTATTTCTCGTTTTTATTTATTTATTTACTTGTTAATTTATGTCAAAATATATGGTTACGTGATCACATTAATATATCAGTCTCTATCTCTTTCTTGCTCTCTTTCTATCTCGTTCTCTCTCTCTCTCACTCAGTCTCTTCACCTCTCTCACTCTATCTACATATCTAAGTCTCATTATCTCACTTTTCTCTCTCTTGCTTTGTCTCTATCTATCTATCTCAATTTCTTCGTCTCTCTCATTCTATCTTAGTCTATTCATCCTTTTCTTTCTCTCTCTATCTTAGTCACTTTATATCCATCTATAGATCTATGTATCTATGTCTGCTTACCGTAGCCTAACCATGAAGGTGATCATCAGACCACAGATACACACCACGAGATTCTGCCTAAAGAGTCTCGTCTGATATTTACGTCATCCAATAAAAACACTTGTTACCATGGCGATTTGATCCAATATCTTAAACGATATTTCATCGAATCATATCCATTTCTACAGCTAAACTTTTTTAGATGAAACGAATCAGTTTGTGTTTTGTCGATTAAGTGTATCAAGATACGTATTGTATAACGCCCTAACAATCATCGTGCAAGAGATTTTGTTTTCATCATCGTGCATTAGACACAAGCATTGTTACTGCCGGAGGAAGGAAGAAAAGAAGGGGAGGAGTAGAAGAAAGTGGAAAAAGTAGAATTGAAAAAAGAAAGAAAAGTCTTTTCGTTCTGAATATTTTTATTCTTTCTAGTTCTTCCCCAAAATTTATTGTCCAAATTATAATTATTACCTTGCATATCTACCGGATATAGATTCAAATTTATCTATATATATATATATATATATATATATATATATATATATATATATATATATATATATACCTACCTACTGCACCTATCTATCTATCGATCTCTACCTATCTATCTAAATTATAATTATTACCTTGCATATCTACCTCATATAGATTCAAATCTATCATTTTTTTTTATATAGTGGTCACCACTTATCAAGGCCCGGAAGCCACTCAGGGATAAGGGTTATTGCAAGTACATTACGTTAGTGTGGAGATTTGATGAAGTGTTTACTTAAGGGGGCGGTTCATTAGGAATTTGTTAACGTTGGACTTGAACACATCCAAGTTGTAGTCAGGGGGGAAGCAGGCAGACGGAACAGAGTTCCACAGGCGTGCAGTTCTAAGAAAGAAGCTTTGTTCATGGAATCCACGTTTTGATTTAGGCACAGATAAAGAGTGGGGGAAATTTTTCTATATATCTACCTATATCTATCTATCTATCTATCTATCTGTCTGCCTACCTACCTATCTATTACACCTATCTATCTATGTATCTATCTATCTCTACCTACCTACCTATCTGTCTGTCTATCTGTTTATCTATGTAGCTACCTACCTATATATTTATCTATCATCATCAACATCATCAAGAACATCATTATCACTATTATCATAAACAAAATCATCAACAATGTCATCATCATCATCAACATCATTATCAGCCTAACAACTGTTTTACATGCTGGCATACGTTGTTTTTCAGAAATTGACTTCCAAACTAACCTATCTCTGGCCAGGTCTTTAAATCCATCTCTATCACTTCTTCCTATGTTTTCCTTGGCTTTCTCTTGCTACCTGACCCTGTTACCTCAACTGTTCTACACGGACTAACTCAAGAACTCTCATCCATTCCGTCAATGTGACCAAACCAATGGAGTCTCCTATTCTGCACACATCTCCATACACAGTCCAAAATTAATCATCCTTTATGCTCATCATAACTAAGTCCGTCTTTAAGATTCAACATTGAACATCCACCTTATCCTTCTCATATTGGTTCCCCCCACGAAATTTGTGTCCTCAAGCCTCACAGGTGAGTTTTGATAAATCAGGTGTTTTTATTAATCATCAAACTCTCTCCTTCAACCTTGAGCATGTGGTGCGTTGAAGCAAAAAGTCGCTGGTTAATGCATCCAAAAGCAAGCTGCTATCTGTTCACCACTAATGCTCTGATGCCCACTTGGGCCAAACTGAAATGAATGGCTCGCATCTCAAGGAAGCACCTTGTTTTGACATCTTTTGAAACTGTTCTTTACTCCTGACCTGATATTGTAGACTCACATCAAATCGGAAAAATGGGTGCATCATTCTATTGCTCCAGAAGGTATTTCACTCTCAATGCAATCCTCTACTTGTATAAGAGCCAAATACATGCTAAGATGGAGCATCGTTGCCACATCTGGGTAGGGGCTGCTCAGAGCACCCTTTCCTGCTTTGACAGGGTTCAAAACAGGCTTCGAAATCTAGTGGGACATGTTCTCTTTCTCTTTCTCACAACCTTTTTCTCACAGAAGAGATGTCGCATCTCTTCTCTATCATTATTTTTATGGCCTTCAATCTATGGTTCCCCTCTGCAAAACAGGCCTTGATAAGTGGTGGCTTCCGTGTAGAAAAAAAAAATTAAAATAGATAAAATAAAAAGAAATTGATATAATTTGTACAATTTGGCAAGGTAAATCCAACAATCATGAGATTGTTTGCACGGCAACCAAGAAAGCTAACATACTTGACTGTCACTTTGCCTCAAACTCCACTGTGGACCCAGCAAACCAATCCCTTCCTGATTTTCCTTACCTTTGCGGACTGAAACCACACTAGATGATCAGAAAATCATCCCTTCTCAAATTTGTGACATCATAAAAAACCTAGACACCTCAAAAGCATGTGGACCTGATCTCAACCCGGCTGTACTATTAAAAAAAAAAATGATTGCTAAGGTTGCTTCAGTTCTCTTCAACAAATGCCTTAACGAATCATGCTTGTGGTGGATCCTGTGTAAAAAAAATTAAATTAAATCAAATAAACTAAAAAAAATTTGATACTATTTGTACAATTTGGCAGAATAAATGCATGGGACTTATCAAGAAATTCCTGACAAACGGCTAGGTGGTGTGCATGTCAGCGTAATAGTTCTTTCTTTCTGAAGGTATTTGCCTCAACGTGACACACAGAGAAACAGAAACAGCAGCAGCGTACTGCTAACCAACCCCGCACGCACCTGCTCTGTCTTACCCCTCCCCCTCCACCTCACTACTTAGTTTCTTTATCACTTCAGTCACTAAGCTTTTTATCTAACACTTACTTATCGTTGGCATCCATCAGTCTAGAAGACTATGGGTTTGCTTCATACCAATTGTCACTATCCAGCTCCCCTACTCCCCAGGGAGTTGGTCCCCATTTCCCCTTCACTCCTCACTTTAAAAATCGGCCTTGTGCCTAATTTGCTCAGTGGGGGAGCAAATAAATACCTCAAAGTGTAGTATCTGTTCCGGCAGATACTGCAAGCAAAGACCATATGTGGGGGCAGCCTCACATATAAGACCTTGGTCAATGTAGGGGCAACCCTTCATACCAATTGTCACTATCCAGCTCCCCTACTCCCCAGGGAGTTGGTCCCCATTTCCCCTTCACTCCTCACTTTAAAAATCGGCCTTGTACCTAATTTGCTCGGTGGGTGAGCAAATAAATACCTCAAAGTGTAGTATCTGTTCTTTAGATGTGGCACTTCCATTTCTCGCTCTCTTTCAGTGGAGGAGAAATCCTTCACGACTGAGACAATTTTTATTTTTGTACCTTTTCTCCACGTTAAAAAAACGACCCTGGTGTCTAACTCTGTCCTGTGGGGAGGCATTGTAAATAGGTACAATGTCGATTGCAAACATTGCAAGTGAAGTCTTTAGTTGTAAGCCATGTTTAGTTTCAGAACAGTTTCCGATGGTTACTTGTTCTATACAAGTCTTGGAGGTGACTGGTTCGAAGTAGACAGGTCTTGAGTTGGAATCCACAGAGCAAAAGATCCTTCCCGTGTTGACACGAAGGAAAACATGCAAGGTTGCTAAAGAAAAGGTTTAATTTTTGTGGAGCAATTCTGGTTTCTGATTGGTTGGTAGCAGAACGTGAATTAATTTGATTCGTCAGTTCCTAGCAGCATCGTTTATAAATAGATTCTACCGACTGAGAGACCATACCCTCTCATTAGCTCAAAAATATTGCAACAATGTACGTACTTGTTACAGAACGAAGTTGTCATATTCCAAAAATTACATAAATTGATCAAGTAGTTTTATTTAAAACTTAGAAGTTAACTAGCCTGGGTGCCCGGCGTTGCCCGGGTGTTTGGAGGTGTGTGTGTGTAGTAGAACGTGAATTAATTTGATTCGTCAGTTTCTAGCAGCATCGTTTATAAATAGAATCTCCCAACTGTGAGGGGCCATTATAAGTCATTTTGAATAAAAAATATTCCAACATGAAGGTGGGTGCGTCGTGTTGGTGGTCTGTCGGGATTTTATTAGCTGATCTTCCTGAATAGCCCGTTCTGCGATGGACCTTTCCCCCTGAATAGCCCGTTCTGCGATGGACCTTTCCCCAGTGGTCAGGCCTTTAATTACCATTTAGCTCCAGATGTTGTGGACTTTAACTTTGGGCTCCCATCTAGTAGGATCAATATAACATGCTTTCATGTCGTGTTTGCGCATGCCGACATAGCGGAGGTGAGGACAAGCAATTTTCCTTTCACCATAGAGAACGTCTTTTAGGATTTGCTCATTATCCATGCGGTGCACAGATCCTATCAATTTTTATTACACCCAGCCCGGATATTCAATAATTTTTGTGTTGTTCATTATAGTGACAGATAAATCTAGATATATAAAGTCCAATCAAAATCTGGGTTGTTTGTCCCTTAACAAGATGGCGGATGATTGGTCATTTGTTTTGTTTTTTTTATTTTTATGGCAAAAATTGATAAAAAGACAGAATATGCAGTAGAGTTTCAAAATCACTAGGAACTTTTTTTTTTTTAATCGATTCTTAATGGTTTGTGCTGCACATTACATTTGTTCATTTAAATAATGGGTGATGGGGCAAACATTTAAATGAAACCAATCTATACAACCATTACACACACACACACATACACATATTAGTAATGGGACAATTCCAATATTTTTCCTGATTCCGATGCAATTACCGATTCCGATTCCTTATAAATTTCTAATTATTTAACTATAAGATCGTTATTTCCCTCGATTTTCGTAAAAAAACACATGTTGAATATGCAGATATGTTCGTAAACATAAAAATACACATGTGGAGGATGATCTATCGATTTTAGCTTCACTGGTATTTTAAAATCAAAAAAAAAATCTTTTATTTTATCATTATTACCAGGAATGGAAGATTTTGTTTTAAACAAATTCCAATAAAAGAAAAAAAAGACATTTAAAAGAATCGTTTTAGTATCGTAAAATTGCCATCAATTTTTCCGATTCCGATACCCCCAAATCTTCTGATTTTTCCGATTTCTGATTCCAATTAATCGTCCCAACACTAATATATATACATATATATATACATATAAGCAGGCAACCCGCCATTGCTCGGTTATAAAATGTGCATAAATATTATATTTAAATTCATACAGAAACTGAGACATGTGCATGCGAGTATTATGTTTTTTCTAAACAGTTCATTGCTTGTAAAAAATAAAATAAACAATAATACTTGGGCTAAGATCGAAACTAACACCTAAAGACAGTGAATCAAGTACAATAACCACTAGGCCAGCTTGATACGATCTTTGAGGAGTGTTTTCAAACTTACTTATTTTTCAGATAATGAATCTGTCAGGTGAAACATTCATGTGTGTGCATTCATGGAACAGGTAGCACACAGATAAAAATCCAAAGACCCCCCCTCCCCAAGTACCAATTTTTCAATTATGACCCCTTAGCAGCCCGTTTTTCCAGATAAAGACCAAGTAAAAAGTTTCTACATGTCTGAATACCTAATATACCAAATTTCAAGTCTGTGGATCAAAAAATTGTTGAGTATATTGGTTGAGTAGTGTCGTCACATACATCAATGGGCCGAAACAACTGTTTGCTTATATGGTAAGTAAATTAAAATTTTTGGATGAACATAATGATTAACTGTTTCCAGTGAAGAAAAAAAACGGTATAATATTAAAAGTATTTATAGCTCTTGAGCTATCTAAAAAAAAAGTTTGTGCTGTTAATATTTATCTTCGAATAGCAAAATTTTATATGTCATATTAAAAAACAATATATATATATATATATATATATATATATATATATATATATACACAGTGTATCACAAAAGTGAGTAGACCCCTCACATTTCTTCAAATATTTAAGTATATCTCTATGTGGGACAACACTGACTAAATGATTTTTAGACACAATGAAAAGTAGTCTGTCTGCAGCATATATAACAGAGTTAATATATTTTCCCCTCAAAATAATTAAAAATATAGCCATTAAAAGCTAAATCTCACGCAACAAAAGTGAGTACAACCTTTACAAAAAGTTGCCAATATTAACATACAACATATCAACTCTCAATAAAAAATAACCCTAACCCCTTACGAAAAGTTGCCAATATTAACATACAACATATCAACTCTCAATAAAAAATAACCCTAACCCCTTACGAAAAGTTGCCAATATTAACATACAACATATCAACTCTCAATAAAAAATAACCCTAACCCCTTACGAAAAGTTGTCAATATTAACATACATATCAACTCTCAATATATATTAGTTTTGGGATGATTAATCTTAATCAAGACTTGAAAAAAATGAGAATTTTGAGGGAAAACGGCATCAGAATCGGAAAAATTTGTGTCTATTTTCTGATGCCAAAAACGATTCCTTTTATTATCGATTGATATTTGATCGTGTTTAAAACAAATTCTTCTACTCTTGTTGGTAGTAATGATAAAATAATAAAAAGTTTATTGATTTTAAATTAATAGTAAAACTAAAATCTATTGATTATCCTTCCACAAGTGCGTTTTTACGTTGGAGAAAATATTTGCACATTTGTTTTTTTATGGCAATTGGTTAGTTGTTTTTGTTTTACGGCATATCAACCCTTTTCGGGTTATTTAATGCCGAATCCAAAGATTTTGTAGAAAAATTTTTAATAGAATATATTTGTTGCTTTCAAGTCGGTTTCTATTTAACCCATAGTTGGGACCCTAACAGGTACTACCATTCCGGGTCAGAGTGGACCTGGGAGCAATGGTAATTAAAGGGTGGCTCCACATTCCCCAAAGCCCGCAAGCTGGGACCTCACCACTGGATATAGTTTAAAGTCATATCCAGGACCTATGGTAATTGAGAAAGTTAACAACTCTATAGTTAAATATTTAGAAATTTTTAACAATCGGAATCGAGGAAAATATTGGAATCGCCCCCCATCACTAATCTAATAGATAAAAACTTTATATCTGTCTGTGTGTCTCCATATTTTCAAACTCTATCTCCTCCGAAACTAAAATTTGCAGAGCAGTGCTAGATACCTCGAATGATTGGATTTTTTACGGACCGTTCTTTTATGGGTCTTTAGCCAGTTAAAATAGTTTTTAAGGGGGTCAAAAAAGGGGCAAAAGTTAAAAAATCGTTAAACATTTTGTACATTCCATTTTTTTGTTTATTTTTAATTTTTAATCAGTTTGTATGCATGTCACGTTGGTACAGTGGTAACGTCACCAGCTTTGAATGTTACAGTTTTACAGTAAATTGGTTGGTTGGTTGTTTTTGTTTTACGGCATATCAACCCTTTTCGGGTTATTTAATGCCAACTCCAAAGATTTTGAAGAAAAAATTTTTAATAGAATATATTTGTTGTTTTCAAGTCGGTTTCTATTCAACCCATAGTTGGAACCCTAACAGGTACTACCACTCTGGGTCAGAGTGGACCTGAGAGCAATGGTAATTAAAGGGTGGCTCCACACTCCCTAAAACCCACAAGTTGGGGCCTTACCATTGGATATAGTTTAAGGTCATATCCAGGACCCCCATTGAGGGACTTTTACCCTCTGCAGGGGGGCAGTCGGTGTATTCTAATGCCCCACCGACAGGGCCACAGTAAATTGGAACAATTATTAAAAATGCAAGTTGAACAACAAGAAACGCTCAGATGAAAGAAGACGACAACAACAACAACTACTACTACTACTAATAAGGCTAGCAATATGAAAGTCATAAAAAATAATACGTCCACCGATAATAATACCGCATTTTCACAAAACTCAATATGGAATCCGACAGACAGCTAAATCCCACCCCCACACAGTAAAGATCCCTAGATGTAAAAGATATTTCTACTCCAGTAGTTTCTTCCCCAGAACTGCTAGACTTTGGAATTCCATTCCAGGTCCCTGCTTCCTCAACTGTACTGACGTGCAGAAGTTCAAGTGTAATGTGAACCGACATCTTGCTGCCCAAATCCCTACATAGTACCCCAGTAGTTGTTGGCCCTGATAGTAGCCCCCTACACCAAAGTGGCAATGTGCCTTGTTTGAGGTGAAAATGTAAAAAAAAAAAATAAAATAAAATAATACGTCCACCGATAATATGAAATCCGATTGACAATTTCTGCTACAGACCTGAAGAAGGTAAATTATTTGAAGCTTATTTTCGCTGATATGAAGATTTTTAAGTATCGACTGCAAACAGTGGTTGGGCCAGAAAAAAAGGTTTGTTTAGTTTTACGGAAACTAGAAACAGCCGAGCATAACAAGTTTGTAGATTTTATTTTACCACCTAAAATATCGGAATTATCTTTCGTCGAGACAGTGGAACTTCTTACAGAACTATTTAGCCGAGAAGTATCTTTATTTCATAAGCGTTGTTCATGTCCGAATTTGCAGAAGAATGATGAAGATGATTTCGCAACATACACAGTCATGACAAATAAATATTGCGATGAATGCAAACTTGCAGGCTTCAAATTTTAAATGTTTAGTATTTGCACAAGGACTGACTTCTTTTTTTTTTTTTTTTTTTTTTTTTTACAAGGTAGTCACCACTTATCAAGGCCCAGAAGCTACTCGGGGATAAGGATTATTGCGTGCGCAGTAACCAATGGGATAGTATCATAATAATCGTTAGTATTGGAGATTTGATAAAGTGTCTTACTTAAGGGGGCGGTTCATCAGGAATTTGTTTATGTTAGACTTGAAGACATCCAAGTTGTAGTCAGGTGGGAAACAGGCAAACGGAACAGAGTTCCACAGGCGTGCACTTCTAAGAAAGAAGCTTTGTTCATGGAATCTACGTTTTGGTTTTGGCACCGATAAAGAGTGGGGAAAATTTTTGACTGTGGTTTCAGCTAGACGGGTGTTTATCGTGAAAGAATGGCGAGGGGGGACCAGAGATTGGAGCTCAGACGAGCACTTGCTATGGAAGTAAAGATAAAACAAAGACAGACATATTTCATAGAAACGAACTTCTGACTTGAGTGTAGAGCCATTCTTTTAATAGAAAAATATAGTTTTCCCAAGCAAAAAACAAAAAAAGCATAAATCCTGTTAAAGAAAAGCTAGGAAATTTTTTTTGTTTTTTGCTTGGGAAAACTATATTTTTCTATTAAAAGAATGGCTCTACACTCAAGTCAGAAGTTCGTTTCTATGAAATATGTCTGGATTGTGAATTTTATGAACGATTTCACGGGGGACATTTTTGGATGATGACCCTATAATTATTGCAATTAATACACGAGAAAATGGCAATAAAACGTTTTTCTTGCAGGTCAAAAGAAAGAATTTCGCTCTGAACAATGAATCCCCCAAGTAGAAGCTATTGAAACCGTCTATGACACGTTTGATATTGAACCTCTCCAAATCACACCAGAACCACAACGTTTGGGCAAGAAAAGGAAAATCACCGAGCCGTCCATGGTCCACCCAAAAGGAAAAAATACTGATACACCATCCAGAGGTATGAACCTTGGGAGGGGGGGGGGGCGGGGTGTTGTGGCAGAACTAACCTATGTTACCTACTAATAGACTATTCTAATATCAATAAATACCGGTAATTGTACTGGGCTGGTCACTGAAGTGTATTGTCTGCACAGATGCCGCACTCAAATTAATTGTCCGCAGTCAATGGAGGGGGAAACCCTTCTATATTGAGGAAATTTAATTTTTGCAAAATCCCCTTTTGAGGGGAGCTGGTGATTTCCCATATTAAACCGACCTTGTGTCACATTTTGTTTTGTGGAGAAACAAATAAATAGTCGATATCTGGTACTCGTACAGGACTAGTGGTTGAAGTGTGGTGTCTGCACAGCTGCTGCACTCAAATTAATTGTCCTAATTCAATAGAAGGGAAAACTCATACTGAAGAAATTTTATCTTTGCAGAATTCCCTTTTTAGGAGAGCTGGTTATCTCCCACATTAAACCGACCTTGTGTCACATTTTGTTTCGTAGGAAACAAATAAATACCCAGTCGATATCTGGTGAACCAAACTCAGTCGTTCATCAACTCACCTATTGTATGCTTTGCTGTACATGTTCTTACTTTATGTTGGCACTCTCTTCTTTATAACCTGTTAAGAGTTATAACAGCAAACAAGTTTTTGTTGAGTTATTCTTGCCTTAAATAATCAAATTATACCCAACTCCAACCACTAACAATTACTACACTATTGTTTTCATGACAAACCATACACTCATTAACCTTTATCCTTGAGTGGCCTTCGGGCCTTGATAATTGGTGACTCCCTTGTAAAAAAAAAATATCATATGATGTTCCAGTTACTCAATCTTAGTACTAAGCAGACTTTTAACTTGAGTGAACAAACTACATGTTGGCATATTACCCAAATAAAACCGGAAGTACTGATTACGAATCGACAGTCGCTCTGACAAGTGCCCTTTTTTTTTGTTATTGTTCTTGAAAACGGTCGCATAATGGTTTGATGTTATGATTCTGGTATTGGTGTAAGCTGATGACTCAGGGAATTTCGCAGCAGGTTCCCTGGGTTGGGAATTGGCAGTTTGCCATTATCAAGAGAAGTCAGAATGGGTGAAGAGAGAGAGAGAGAGAGAGAGAAAGAGAGAGAGAGAGAGAGAGAGAGAGACGAGGGAGAAGGAAGAGTAAAGAAAACATTCCATTCACATGTAAGGTAAATACGAACGAGTTGACTTTCGTCTGTTTTGTTTTATGGCATATCAATCCAAGTATTCTGGGGGAAGAAAACTCATAAATGAAGGGATTGATCTTTTAGTTCCACTGTTATCATTTTCAGTTCAAATTTTTTTTAAGTTCGAAATTTTATTATTTCAAACATTTTGTCAGTTCAAAATTTTATCAGTTCGAAATTTTAATTGGAAATTTTATGACTTCAAAATTTTATAAGTTTGAAAATTTTATCAGTTCAAAAATTTTATGACTTCAAAATTTTACCCTTTCAAAATTTTAGCAGTTCGAAATTTTAATTGGAAATTTTATGACTTCAAAATTTTATAAGTTTTAAAATTTTATCAGTTCAAAAATTTTATGACTTCAAAATATTATCCTTTCAAAATGTTAGCAGTTCGAAATTTTATCACTCAAAATTCTACCAATTTGAAATTTTATCAGTTCGAAAATTTTATCGGTTCAAAAATTTATCATTTAAACATTTTATCTGTTCGAAAAAATACTGATAACATTTTCCTTCTCCGTTATTTAATAATCATCTGTGATAATCAGCAACGAAGAAGTGCCAAACAAATGCTGATGAATCAACATATAAAAAAAAATGTAAAGTCATTCTCTGTTATGAATTATAGGGCCATCATCCAAAAATGTCCCCCGTATGAAATCATTAATAAAATTCACAATCCTTTCTACAATTCAGACATATTTCGTAGAAATGAACTTCTGACTTGAGTGTAGAGCCATTCTTTTAATAGAAAAATATAGTTTTCCCAAGCAAAAAACAAAAAGCATAAATCCTGTCAGAGAAGCTTTTCCTATTAAAGAATTAATCCTGTCATATCATGATGGAAAGTTATCATTGAAGAATTCAAAGAGATTTTATAAAGTGATTCTGGCATCTGATTGGTTCGTTCACTAACCAGGCAATCAAAAACACCAAAACAAGTGAAAAGCTCATATAAGAAATTAATGGTTAACGTTGTGGTGGGTTTTCTGCATTTTAGCACTTCTGGCTATTTGGAAAAACTATCCACCATTATCAAGTAATAGAATTCATCCAGTGGTCCCGGAAAGTCTATATGTATCCTGAATAACGGTTGTTCGGATTTTGGCCAGGGTTTGTGGATAATGGATGATGCCCTTGCAGCCAACGCACAACCGTTACACGTTTTAACCATATTTTGGTCCATGGACGGTCAGTACACAAAGCTACACATCAGCCATTTCATTCTGTTAGTGCCAGGATGAACCATGTGGAACTTTTTTATTATTCTTTTTTGCAGACTTTTGGAATAATGACTCTCTCACTATAAAGCATAACGTTGTCACAGACAGATTACATGTCAGAAGTAAATTTTCCTTGTTTCAATTTCTGCTTTTTATAAATTCATCATTTGCTGCTTCAGTCTTAATTTCTTGAAGAGTCACTGGTAATTCCCAGATTGCATCGCAAATCATTATATATAATCATGGTGACACACCGGTTCTCGCCAGATCACAGGAAGTTAAGCAACATTGAGATGGGTGACCATTTGGGAAGGCAAGGCGCTGTACGTACCTTCTGGGAAGGTTGGACGTGGGGCCAGCACCCTCACCCTGTAAAAAGAACTCCTCGCTCCAAAAACATCTACAAAAAGTTGTAGATGGCCTATGCCCCTCCAGGGGCTTCAAGGGCTACGGAATGGAATGGATTGCAAATCATTGTCTTTATTTTACTATTTATCTGCAATGCGGTTATTACTGAGTCTTTGAGGGGTTCTTTTTGGGCCGAGATTAGCCTAGACAGCCCATAGACATGTGTGATATTCTTTGACGATAAGAATGCCAGTTTAAAATCATAATTCAATAAACTGGTTCCCCATCTTAGTAAACGATTGGCAGTAAATGAGGATAGTACTTCTTTTGACCCAAAAATGGTTAGAAGTGTTTATGATCTGTTTGCAGCATAAAATACCTATCATGCAGGTAATGATGAAATTTTGAAACTGCATAAAATGTGCTGAGATTCTCTTTCTCTATCGGTGAGTATTGTTTTTCATCTGAAAGCAGTGTTCTGGACGCATAGGCAATTGGTTTTTCCGACATCTTCTATAGCAAGGATGCAATAATGCTGCATTGACTAGTATCACTAGCCACTATGATGTCCAGTTTTGTGTTAAAATGAAAAGGTTTGATGTTAACAGCTTTTTAATTCCCTCAAACACTCAGCAGTCCATTTTTATCCTTTTTCAAAAGCTTGCTCAAAAGTGCCTGAATAGGGATGTCAAGGTCTGCTTTTAATGATTTGAGCAAAATATGGACATCACATCTCAGCAAAAACATCAAATTGAAACTTTTTAAATCTAAAAAACAGCCCACCATTTTCTATGTTTCAGAAATGTGGACATTTACTAAAAAGTTGGAAACACGCCTAAATGGCGCAAATTCGTGCTTTCTCATGAGAGCCAAAAATATGTTGTGGAAGACCCATCTGAACAAACAACAAATCTACGGTGAATTCTATTTGTATCATCTATTGTTAAAGCAAGACGTGTTCACTTTGCAGACCATTGTTTTAGTAAATGAAATTATTCCTTCCCTACTTCTGAGGAATCCTACTACCCAGATGTCATTGCAAGAGATGCCAATGTTGAGAGGTGGCATCTAGAAGCAGTCATGCAGGGCCAGGATATCTGTGCGAACTCCATCATCTTGACTACCATCGAAAGATGATGATGATGAATATACTTTGGACCTGATTCAGAAATATCTTCTGTGTTTTCTTCTTTTTGTATCATACCATAGACAAAATCATGGTCCATAAGCTCCGGTCCATTGTTTGTCCGATTCCTTTGAAGACATCACATGATTTTGAACTTGGTAGAGTACTTGGGATGGGTTTCCATTACCTTCCCCAGTGGCATCTGACTCGCCTGTCTGCACTTATCCATTGTCCTTAGATCATCCGCACAGCTGCAGTCGAATAACGTAACTCTTAATACCACCAGGGATTGCTTAGCCTCCGGGGCCAAGATCAAAGTTCAAAGTGTAGTATCTGTTCCAGCAGATACTGCGATCAAAAACCATATGTGGGGGTAACCCCACATATAAGACCATTGCTCTTGTAGCAATCAGTTATTGGTCAATGTAGGGGAAACCCTTCATACCAATTGACACTATCCAGTTCCCCTCCGAGAGAGCTGACCTCCCCCCTTCACTCTCTACGTTAAAAAACGGCCTTGTGCCTAATTTTCTCAGTGGGGAAGCAAATGAATACAAATTCTTAATACCATAGAACCGTTGATTTGCAAGAGATTCATCCTCCTCTATGGCTATCCAACGTCCTGCTGCCGACGTCATCAGAGTTACCTTCTACTAGATGCATATTTTAACTAAGACTAGGAATGCATTTCTCCCTGTGAATTAATGCGCCTCCAGATACCAACCTGGAAATTTCTTCTTTCAGAAGTATAGGTGACTCTAAGTCCGCCCATTCTGGTGTCAGGTGAAAACCTAACCTGGATGTTGTTTACCAAACAGGACTTCCTGTTGTAAAAAAAATGTCACTTGGCAAGAAAGAAAATATGTGAAACCTTTTTATTTTTTTCAGATATTTTCCAAAAATAATACTTGATTATATTTTGCATGAAATAATAGATAAAATGCTACTGTCTTTTACTCTTCATTATTTTTATATTTTTTTGAAAAAAATAGAATAAAATGTTTTTTTCACTGTTTTGGCTTTGTTTTTAATATTATAAAAATATATCACTTTATTCAATGTTTATTAATTTTTTTAATATTTTTTTTAGAAAAAGAGAATAAAATGTCTTTTACTCTTCATTATTTTTATATTTTTTTGAAAAAAATAGAATAAAATGTTTCTTTCACTGTTTTGGCTTTGTTTTTAATATTATAAAAATATATCACTTTATTCAATGTTTATTAATTTTTTAAATATTTTTTTTAGAAAAACAGAATAAAATGTCTTTTACTCTTCATTATTTTTATATTTTTTTGAAAAAAATAGAATAAAATGTTTTTTTCACTGTTTTAGCTTTGTTTTTAATATTATAAAAATATATTATTTTATTCAATGTTTATTAATTTTTTTATATATTTTTTAGAAAAATAGAATAAGGTGTTTTTGGTTTTGCATTATTATTAAATAATATAAGATATATATATTTTTACAAAGCAATCACCACTTATTAAGGCCCAGAGGCTACTCGAGGATAAAGGTTGAAGAGTGTACAGTGGTCAAAAGGACAATATCATAGTAATCGTTAGAAGTGTAAATTTGGTAAAATTTGATTAATTAATGGGAACGGCTCATCAAGAACTTGTTTACATTGGACTTGAAGACGACCATATTGTAGTCATCTGGAAAGCAGGCAAACGGAATTGTGTTCCACACATGTGCAGTTCTAAGAAAGAAACTTTGTTCATGAAATCTACATTTAGGTTTAGGCACAGATAAAGAGTGGGGAAAATTATTGACAGTGGTTTCAGCTAGATGAGTGTTTCTTGTGAATGTTTGGCAAGGGGGGGGGCATAGATTGGAGCTCAGACGAGCACTTGCCATGAAAATAACGATAAAACAAAGACAAACTTACTACATCTCTTCTGTGAGAAAGAGTTTGCAGGGAAGAAAAAAAGAACATCTATGAGGCTGCAAAGTCTATTTTGAACTCTGTCCAGACAGGACAAGTCCTTTCTAGCAGCTCCTGCTCAGATGTGACAACAGTACTCCATCCTTGGACATACCTGGCTCTTATATAGATAGACAATTGCATCAGCAGGTAGATATCTACTGGATCGATAGAAGGATCCTACCATTTTTCCAGCGACCTTAGCAACAAATTTGATATACATGTTTCACTTCAGATCAGGAGTAAAGGTCAATCCCAGAAGCTTGTCAAAACATGGAGCCTCCTCAAGACGAGAGCCATTCTTTTCAATTGATGCCAGATGGGGATTAGAGCATTGATGATGTAAAGATAGAAACTTGGTTTTAGATGCATTAAAAGTAACCAGCCATCTCTTTCCTCATTGTACCACGTGCTCAAGATCAGAGGAGAGAGCAACTTGGTCGTTTATGGCCTTTGTTGTGCTGACATAGATGATAGTGCCATCAGCATAAATGTCTATGAATGATCTAACGATGTGATTAGGAAGATCATTAATTTAAATCAGGAAGAGATGTAAATTTCATGTGAAATATTGCCAAAATAATATTTTTTAACTTGACGACGCCAGAGGAACTCCTACAGGCCACTTCTGAAATTTTCGACACTAGTTCCTCGCATCGCTTCAGAAATTACCTATGGCGTCGAAGTATTTAAAAAAATTACCTTGGCAATATTTTACATGAAAATCATGTTAAAATTTTGGTAAATGTTTCGTTTAGGTCCACCTCCACAATTTTCTTTAAAATGACGACATTTATAGGTTTTCGACTATGCTGAATACGAAAATCGCATTGAAATATTGCAGAGATAAGTAGTTATCAAGATAGAAAAAAATGCATTATGCACGGTAATTTTGGCGGCCATCTTGGTTTTTTTCCTTTGTGTAAAATTCTGATTGCTTAGGGCGCGCGCGCATGCGCGTAAAAAAATGGCCGCCAAAATTACCGTGCATAATGCATTTTTTTCTATCTTGATAACTACTTATCTCTGCAACATTTCAATGCGATTTTCGTATTCAGCATAGTCGAAAACCTTTAAATGTCGTCATTTTTAAGAAAATTGTGGAGGTGGACCTAAACGAAACATTTACCAAAATTTTTTTTCAAAATTAAAAAAAAATAATAAATAATAATAATGAATAAATAAAAATATAATAAATAAAAATATAATAAATAAAAAATATAATAAATAAAAAACATAATAAATATTGAATAAATAAAAAATATAATAAATAATAATAAATATTAAATAAATAAAAAATATAATAAATAAAAAATATAATGAATAAAAAAAATAATAAATATTGAATAAAGTCATATATTTTATAATATTAATACTAAAACAAAAAACAAACTAGAAAACATTTTATTCATTTTTTTATGAAATATTACTTTTTTTATGAAATATTACTTTTTTTATGAAATATTACTTATTTTATGAAATATTACTTTTTTTATGAAATATTACTTATTTTTGTTAAAATACATTAAAAAGATAAAAATGTGTAATTAGATTTAAACTTCTGGAAAGTTAGAACGTTGATCTCTGATGTTGGTAAATAAGATGTGACAGTGAGGGTGAGGGGGTTATGTTGGAAATTGTGATTCTGAGTTTAATTATTTTAAAATTGCTTTTTTTCTGTTTATGATGAGGTTTGAAAGTTTTGTAGGCGAAGTCAACAGAATTGTTACGAGCATAGAAAGAAAAAGAGATGAGAGAAACTAAAGATGTTTTTGTTGACGAATGACGATTTCTGATTCTGATCAATCGTCCCAACACTAATACCAACAGAATGAAGAGAAAAGAAAAACAAAATATTTTTCTATGAATAAAAAAAATTTTTTTTTTAACATTTTAACAAAACAAAATTATACAGTGTGGAACGATAAATTTGTCGCCCTAAAGAAAACAAGACTACACCTTTATTTTAAAACTTTTATTGAAAAAATCATTTCAGGTAACTTGATTATGTAGTAGAGCTGACATCTATTCAATGTAGGCCTCTTCAGCCTCAATCACTGCCGCGATACGGGTCCGGACCTGGGATCGTGCCTTTTCCACAAGCGCTGGCAGGAGCTCAGTGAAACTTGGCAGATGGCAGCAATCAGACTGGGAGGTCATGTTGGTGATGTTCTCAATGTATGACCAAACGAAGTAGTCCAGCAAGTTCAGGTCAGGGTAGGAGGGGGGGGGCAGTGAGATAAGGGCGAAAAGTCACAGTACGCCTAAAACCAAGTCTGGGTCTCTTTAGACTTGTGGGCAAGCGCTGAGTGCTGCTGCCACACCCAGGATCTCCCAGTGGCCACCTGATTGCACCAGGCGATCTCCACACTCTTCAGTACATTCAGGTACACTTTGGTTTTGACTTTGAAGATGTGAGGTGGCATGATGTGACCCTCACTTGAAACCACACCAAAGACCATAACCGTGATCAGAAACTTTGTTGAGCTGTTCCCGCAAGCACTGAACCGACTGGATTTGCATTTTGAGGGTGCTGTCAATGGTCCTGTTATCATATTTTGGATCGGTAGAGAGCATGAGTTGTACATCAATGAATTTCCAATCTTTCTCGTTGAACGTTGTATCACTTTCAAGCATAATAGAAGGCTTCTATCGCTCTCGGGACTGTACACAACTGGCCAACTAGTAGATGGTCTGCAACAAAAGACGAAAACCGGTTTTCATCAAACAGAAATGGAATCATGTCGTCTTTTCTATGGCAACAATTTTATCGCTCCACCCTGTACT
Source organism: Euprymna scolopes (assembly GCF_053919585.1). Lineage (NCBI taxonomy): Eukaryota > Metazoa > Mollusca > Cephalopoda > Sepiida > Sepiolidae > Euprymna > Euprymna scolopes. The sequence goes on along the minus strand of NC_136520.1, from coordinate 5,676,943 downwards.
GAATTGTCATGTCACAGTAATGAAAATATCCAAAAATTATGAAAAACGATATGATAGAAAATTAATTAATTATTAATGAAAATATTTTTGAAAAAAAACAATTCAAGTGTGCAGATAAATTAACAGCATCAAGTCAGGGGAAGTAACTCAGTCCGTAATGGTGTATGTCATGCAATCCTCTATTTGTACAAAGTAAATGTTTTATCTAATAACTAGCAGTTCAGCCCAGCATTGCTCAAGCCCTATGTACTGTTCATAACTTGCCCTATATGTGAATACACTTTATGTAAGACTAGCGGGGGGTACCCGGCGTTGCCCGGGTGTTTGGAGGTCTGTGTGGTTTTAGGTAAATCAAAACACCCGGGTGTTTGTGTCGGGGGGGAGGGGGAGGGGTTAAAATAAAAAAAAAAGTTTTGTTAGGTAAGTATGAAGGATCGAACCCGAACCCTTGAGACAGAGTTGGAAATTAAAGTGTGAAAAAAAAAAAAAACATGCGGCGTTAACCACTGGGCCACTACGAAATAGTAACGGAAACGGGTTTGAATTTATTTAAGTATTTAAATTTTGCAGGTGCCCATACTTAATGAGGTCAACTTTGACTGCGGGGCAGTATTCTATTTACTGAGTGGCAGGATTTTTTATTTTTGTTTCCCCAAGATATTGTGAGGAAAACCAGCTCCCCATAAAAAAGGGATTGTCGAAATTGAATAGCAATTGTCTGATATAGGGAGAAACTCCACATTGATCAAAGCTGATTGCTTTCGTACGTTTCCGGAAAAATGCCGCCAGAATTAGTTTTGTTTTTATTATACAAAAAAGCTTAATGCACATGCGGCGATGGAAAAATGTTGAATATTTATCTTTTCAAAGTCGAGCAAATTAAATAAACAGGCGACCCCCCATTGTTAACTCGTAGATATTATCATTTAGACGTGATATAAAAAGTGTTAAGAAGATGTGAGTCGACCGATCGCTTCTCGGAAAAAAGCCTTTCTCGGACATACACAAAAAGCGAACATACATACACACATTTTCGCTTTTATATTTATAGATTTCAAATGTTTAGACCAAAATCTGTCTGAGTGATTTCGTTAGAGACCGCAGAGGTCAATTTTTTTTAAACTTTGACCCCAATTTCCACCCGTTAACATTTATTATTTTGGTTTCAAATCAAAATACAAAGTTTTACCCATGTCCAAGTTACCTACATCTAAAATTTCAAATCTTTAGACCCAAAATTGGCGAATAAATTTGGTAGAATCTGCAAAGATTAACTCTTTCAACTTTGACCTTTTGGCAGCCAAATTTTCGCCCCAAAACTGATTAAAATGCTTGCCGCATGTCTGAATACCTGTTATGTATAAATTTCAAATGTTTAGGCTGAGTAGCTTGCTGAGTAGCTTGCTAGACAATGCAAAAGGTCAAATCTTGTGAACTTTGACCCCTTGCCAGCTCAAATTTTCGACCCAAACCGATGTAAAAGCTTGCCCTATCTCTGAATACCCTTTATGTAAAATTTCAAATGTTTAGACTAAAAATTGGCTGAGTAATTCGGTAGAGACCGCAGAGGTAATATTTTTTTTAAACTTTGACCTCAATTTTGACCCCTTAACATTTATTGTTTTTGGCTCAAATCAAATAAAAAAAAAATTTGATCCATGTCCAAGTAACCTACATTTAAAATTTCAAGTGTTTAGACCTTGGCAGAGGAGTTTGGTAGAGTTTTCAAAGGTCAGATTGTTGAAAGTTGACCCCTTGACAGCCAAATTTCTAGCCGAAAACCAATTAAAAAGATGTTCCCAAGTCTCAATACTCCTTATGTTAAATCTCGAGTCTCTAGACCAAAAATTGACAAAGTAGTTTGGTAGGAAAATGTACACAGCCACACACACAGACAGACATTTTCAGTTTTATATATAGATGTAGTAATATTTAACTAATTATGGCATGACAATTAAGTAGATAACATTGCTTATTGTTGAAATTGATAAAACAAAATGTAAGTAGTTATCATTATATAAACTCATTCTTTTCGGTTGTCGGATTTCGCTACAACAATGAAGACTCGAGAATTGTTGATTTTATGAGATAACATTTTTTTAAGATGAATCAATGCGAAATAAAAACAGAAACAAAGAAATGAAAAATTATTTTTAACCATGAAAAAAAAAAAATGGCTTCCTTGTTACGACAGACAAGTTAAGTTCAGTCGCTCAAAATATCTTCTCTTAGATACACCCATCGTATTTCTCTAAAAGCTGACATCATGGCCACTGACATCTTAAAATAAATGGGTGCTTATGCAGAGAAATTATATTTTTTAGAACCCTTGATAAATTTCAAAACTGGCTTTGAAACCTCATAGGTAATGCCCTTTTCTCTTCCCTGCAACCTCATTCCCACAAAAAAAGACGTTGCGAGCCTGTTTCTGCTCTTTCATTATTTTCATGGCAAGTGCTCGGCTGAGCTCCAATCTATGATCCCCTCTTTCGGGACAAGATCAAAGTGTAGTATCTGTTCTTCAGATGCTGCACTTCTATTTCTTGTTCTCTTTCGGTGGAGGAGAAATCCTTCACGACTGAGACAATTTCTATTTTTGTACCTTTTCTCCACGTTAAAAAACGACCCTGGTGTCTAACTCTGTCCCGTGGGGAGGCATAGTAAATAGGTACAACCACTATATAACGTTACCCCCCCCACTCTCTATCTGTGCCTAAATCTAAATGCAGATTCCGCAAACAAAGCTTCTTTCCCAAAACTGCCTGCATGTAGAAAACTGTTCCGTTGACCTGCTTCCCAGTTGAATACAACGTAGTAGCCTTCAAGTCCAATGTAAACAAATTCTTGTTGAGCCATCCCCATAAATAATCAAATTCTATCCAATTTACACCATTAACAATTACTACATGACCAACTTACATTCATTAACCTTTATCCTCGAGTGGCCTTTGGGCTTTGATAACCTTGACTACTAAGTAAAAAAAAAAAAACTAACGTCATGGTCATTAACATCTTTAAAGGCCTGGTCGATTGAACATGACGTCATACAAATAGGCATAGATAGTCACAGTAGCAGAAATCCAATCTTATTTTCAGCAGTTGAGCATCATAATCAGTGACCTACCAACCACTGCTACACCTATTGGAAATCTATGTATTTTATCTATTTATTATTATCTGTCCATATTCCACTTCTGTTTGTTCCTTCCTTAGTCCATATGTTATGCTTTGATAAAAACCTAGTACAGTTATATATATATACTAGCATTTCCATCCGGCGTTGCCCGGGTGTTTGGAGGTGTATGTTGAGCAAAAAAAAAAAAAAGGTCAATTTTTTTAACTTTGACCCCTATTATGACCCCTTAAAATTTATTGTTTTGGGCTCAAATCAAGTTATTAAGTTAGATCCATGTCTAAGGAACCTATATCTAAACTTTCAAGTGTTTAGACCCAAAATTGTCGGAGGAGTTTGGTAGAGTTCTCAAAGGTCAAATCGCTGAACGTTGACCCCTAAACAGCCAAATTTCTGGCCGAAAACCGATCACAAAGATTTTCCCAAATCTCAGTACCCTGTATATCAAATTTCGAGTCTGTAGACTTAAAATTGACAGAGTTATTGTGTAGGGAAATATACACAGACACACAGATACACACACAGACATGTTCACTTTTATAGATATAATATATATATATATATATATATATATATATATATATATAGATAGATAGATAGATAGAGAGAGAGAGAGATATATATATAGACTTATAAGTAATATACTGAGTTCTTGTAATTCATTAAGTTTTCATATACCAATGAGTTTTAAGTCAGAAAGAGTTGACTTAAGGAGTAAGCTACAAAAATATCATATTTCATAATTGAGCATTTATATACTTTGAAAGCAAAACCAAGACTTCAAAAAGGGTGTTGATGGCAACAAAAAGTATATTTCATTTTACATTACAATTATTTCCATGTCCAGTCGAACAATTTCAAACATTATATCGTTCAAACTTTTTGACAATAGAGCATTTTTGAAGAGAAAGAAAAAAAAATTCTTTTCATCACTTCCGGTTTGGTGATGCACACAACAGAAAACACATTACATTTTTTTCACGTTCTTTTCCTCCTTTGCTATACGGGTTCGAGTCTGCCTGGGTGTTTAGAGGTGTGCATTCAACAAAAAAAAAGTGTTAGTAGGCAGGCAGGCTTGAACCTGTACCAAGAAGGAGGAAAAGAATGTGAAAAAAAAAACGTAACGTGTTTACTGTTTCGTCCATCACCAAACCAGAAGTGACATAGGTTTAAATTAAGGCTAGACAATTGAAAAGAGGGGATGACTTTCGAAAATATCGGCGAAAAAATCAAAACATCGAGAAAAAAAAAAAAAACTAAGGTAACGAACGATGTTAAATGTAAAAATGGAAAAAACAAAAAAGAAAACAGAAAAACGAACGTTAACCCCCCCCATGAAAAATGGCTTAAATAAGCCTGTTTCGATATTAAAAGTTAAAAAATCGGTGGGTACCCGGGTGTTTTTGGGTGTGTGTGTGTGTGTTCGGTCAGAGGGTTAATGAAAACCTAAGAATAAGCGAAGTAAAAAAAAAAAAAACAGAAAAACGAACGTTACGTGAAAAATGGCTTAAATAACACTGGTTCAATATTTAGATTTTAAAAAATCGGAAAAAAAAAAAAAAGACATCTCACACCACGATTCGAACCCAAAACGTTTAGATAATGACTCAACGCGCTAACCAACTGAGCTAACACGACATACATGAAATTCAGTCAGTTCTTCAACTATTCAAACTAAATTATGTCATGACGTCATCTGACGCATGCGTGGAACCGGTCGTCGTCATGAGAGGACGGTTTTTGTTGACCCCCCCCCTGTAGAAAATTGTCGATTTCGGGGTGAAAAAATTAACGTTTTTGGCCAATTTTTCGATATTTTTCGGGCGAAGGATGGAGCTTAAATATGATACCAAGTTTGTTAATTTCTGTTTGTCAAAAGTTTTTAGTGGACACACAAACACACATGATGATTGCAACGTCTTGTCAGACGAGTGCCACTCCCTCAGACATTTAAAATCCAGAAGCCCCAATGTCTGAGGGAGTATCTATACAAATATGATGTTACAGAGTCTTAGCTTTGTACGACAGCTAAGTCTCTCTCTCGGTTCAAAATGTTGAGATCCAGCAACAAGCAAGAGCAAGATAGCCAGCAACAAATTAAACTGCAGACCAGCTTAATGCGGGTACTGGTCTTCCGGTTTATGTTTTTTTTAAGTCAGAGATTTGCTTCTCCTAGAAAGGTTGCCTTCACCACGGCTTACGGGAGCCCTTTCTACCCGAAAACACACATACATACAAACATACATACACACATTTTCGCTTTTATATATATATAGACTAGCCTGGGTGCCCAGCCTTGCCTGGGTGTTTGGAAGTATATGTTGAACAAAACAAAAAAAAAAAGTTGTAGTAGGCAGGCAGGCTCAAACCAACCCGTAATGTGAAGGTGGAAAAGAAAGTGGAGGTGTATGTAAGGGTGTTGGTTGAGCAAAAAAAAAATAGGAGCAGTAAACAGGTTCGAACCGGTAATGCGCCAGAGGAAAAAGAGGTGAAAAACAAAAAAAATATCTTACCGATGTGCCTACCGTGATTGTGACGTTACAGGCGGTCAAAATAACACCTTTTAAGTGACGTCGTGAACACGAGGGTTGAATGACTTGTAAAAAGTATCAGCAGAAAAATTGACTCTCCCTGTAGAAAAGTGCCCAGTTGTACCAAGAAGGAGTAAAAAAAAATGTGAAAAAGAAAAAAACGTAACGTGTTTGCTGTTGCGTCCGTCGCCAAACCGGAAGTGACATAGGTTTAAATTAAGGCTAGACAATTGAAAAGGGGGGATGACTTTCGAAAAAATATCGGTGAAAAAAAGCGACTCCTCCCTGTAAAAAAGCGCCCAGTTGAGAGTGAAGGAATAATGTTTTTGGACAATTTTTCGATATTTGTCATCCGAAGGGCTGAGCTTCAAAATGATACCATTCTCGTGAAAATCTGTCGCCTCTGTCGAAAGTTTTAGGCAGATATACATACATACATTTTAAACAGATAGGCGAGATTTATATCATAGATGTTTAAATATATAGGAAAAGAAAACCTTCATTAAACAAACGTTGAATGACTCAGCTTTAGTATAATTCACGATTATCTCAAAAGTAAATGAGTTTTTACTTATATTCTGCCACCCCCTCCCCACACACCCACACGTGCTCCCCCACGGGGCAGGTGATCCAAAGAACAGGTGAGTAAATGCAACTGCTTTTTCACGTGTCACAATCGTCCCTCGTCAATTAAAAAGCACCTGATGCTCCTACTCATGTTTTTATTAGACATACCCTTTTATCTTCCTTGTAGCCTCTTTTTCACAGAAGAGACGTTGCGAACCTGTCTCTGCTTTATCGTTATTTTCATGGCAAGTGCTCGTCTGAGCTCCAATCTATGACCCCCTGTCCTGACTTTCACAAAAAAAAACACTCGTCTAGCTGAAACCACTCTCAATAATTTCCCCCACTCTTTATCCGTGCCTACACCCAAACATAGATTCCATGAACAAAGTTTCTTTCTTTTAACTTCACACCTGTGGAACTCTCTTCCGTTTTGCTGCTTTCCAGCTGACTACAATATGGTCGTCTTTAAGTCCAACGGAAACAAGTTCTTGATGAGCCGTTCCCCTTAAGTAATCCAATTTAGCAAATTTACGATTACTGCAACATTTTCCCATTGACTACCGTACACTCATTAACCCTTATCCTCAAGTGGCTTCCAGGCCTTGATAAGATAAGAGGTGACTCCTTTGTAAAAAAAAAAAAAAAAATATTAACAATTAATCACGTTTGGGGTAACCCTGTCATGTAGCAGGTTCAAAGAAAATAAGAATATTACACTAATATTGCATCGGTCAATTAAAAAAAGAAGCAAGATAATAAAAATTTTAAAAAATGAGGACTATTATAAAACACTAGCTGTCCCGACCCAGCATTGCTAATATTGTATAGGTCAATGCAAAAGTGCTTGCCGATTCAAAATTTCATCTTGAAAATGAAAAAGCTGAATTTTTGACAATCTTTTGAATTTTGCTTTTATTTAAGAAAGATTTGATTATGCTAAGTATTCGTCCAGTAATACCATACGATTTAAGTTTCATAGGAAGACCATCGTGCCATATCCTGTCAACGGCCGTATATATATATAGGCCTACTGACTTACCTCCACCCCGCCTGGTCACATGTGTCACAGCTGTCAACGAGCTCATAAATTCCTCGCTTGTAAAATATTTTTTTTAAGGTTTGATGTAAAATATGAATCAATCTTTGTGATGTGAACCTACGGCCATTTAAATGGTTTTGTAATCCGAGGCTAAAATAAAGATGCAAAAAAGTGAAGCAGTCAGCATCCTTGTCCGTTATTAAGCCGAGCTTGATGTGCATCAGTGGGAAGACTATTCTGTCTCTCTCCACCAGAGGTCGTTGATGATGTTCCTTTCTTTGCAATCCCTATCACACAGGCCAGTCCTTCTTTGTGTATGCTGAGCTCCAATTGTTGGAAGATCTTGAAGTTTTATGACTTCAAACCGATCCCCTTTTTGACATAAGCCAGAACCATCAGACCTGAATATTTTTCTTATCACAAGAAAAATAATTTTCAATCAAAGTATGGTATTTTACTCCAACTTATTCTTAAATGTCCCACACATACATATATGTGAACAAAAACGTAAAATATGACATGTGGCCATAACTCAAAAACATAAAATATGACATGTGGCCATAACTCAAAAATGTAAAATATGATATGTGGCCATAACTCAAAAACGTAAAATATGACATGTGGCCATAACTCAAAAACGTAAAATATGACATGTGGCCATAACTCAAAAACGTAAAATATGACATGTGGCCATAACTCAAAAACGTAAAATATGACATGTGGCCATAACTCAAAAACGTAAAATATGACATGTGGCCATAACTCAAAAATGTAAAATATGACATGTGGCCATAACTCAAAAATGTAAAATATGACATGTGGCCATAACTCAAAAACGTAAAATATGACATGTGGCCATAACTCAAAAATGTAAAATATGACATGTGGCCATAACTCAAAAACATAAAATATGACATGTGACCATAACTCAAAAACGTAAAATATGACATGTGGCCATAACTCAAAAACATAAAATGTGACATGTGGCCATAACTCAAAAAAAATGTAAAATATGACATGTGGCCATAACTAAAAAACATAAAATATGACATGTGGACATAACTCAAAAACGTAAAATATGACATGTGACCATATCAAAAATGTAAAATATGACATGTGGCCATAACTCAAAAACATAAAATATGACATGTGGCCATAACTCAAAAATGTAAAATATGACATGTGGCCATAACTCAAAACTGTAAAATACAACATGTGGCCATATTTCCAAAACGTAAAATATGACATGTGGCCATAACTCAAAAACGTAAAATACGACACAAAAACTTGACCTGATTGAGTAAAATGTGATTTTTGGAATTAGCACATATGTGATAATGGAGTGTTGGAGTATTCAAGCTACTGTCTTAATCTTGAGCATTATTTTCAACAACATTTCAGTAAATGTAATCTCAGATTTTCTTATGGCTGTTGAAACAAGAGCATGCTACCAACGTGGATTAATGAAGGCTTCTGTTCGAAATTCCATTCGGATTCCTGAGTTCTACAGAAAAATTACTAAGTTCAACATGATACAATACACTGGAGATCGAAGGTTACATCGGCCGAAACGTTGTGTGAATAACATCTAAGGTTAAAACAGTTGAAATTGATTTGTTACAGACAGAAGAGAATATTATATATAAAAAAGAAAATGCTAGTTTAATGTTTTTTTTGTTTTTTACATAGGCATAACCACTTATCAAAGCCCAGGGGCCATGCAAGGATAAGAATGTACAGTAGTCAATTGGACAATATTGTCAGTAATGGAAATTCAGTAAATTTGTTAACTTAAGGGGAACGGCGTATCAAGAACTTGTTTACATTGGACTTGAAAACAACCATATTGTAGTCAGCTGGAAAGCAGGAAAACGGAAGACAGTTCCACAGGCGTGCAGTTCTAAGAAAGAAGCTTTGTTCATGGAATCTATGTTTAGGTTTAGGCACAGATAAAGAGTGGGGGGAATTATTGATAGTGTTTTCAGCTAGACGAGTGTTTCTTGTGAAAGTTTGGTGAGGGGGGGACCATAGATTGAAGCTCAATCGATCACTTGCCATGAAAATAACGATAAAGCAAAGACAAACTCACTACATCTCTTCTGTGAGAAAGAGTTTGCAGGGAAGAAAAAAGGACATCTTATGAGGCTACAAAGTCTATTTTGAACTCTATCAAGTCAGGATACGTCCTTTCTAGTGGCTCCTGCCCAGATGTGGCAACAGTACTCCATCCTTGGATGAACTTGGCTATATAATATAGATAGAGAATTACATCAGTAGTGAGATATCTACTAGATCTATAGAAGGATCCCACCATTTTCCCAGAGGCTTTGGTAACAGATTTTATGTACGCGTTCCATTTCAGATCAGGAGTAAAGGTCAAGCCCAGAAGCTTGTCAAAAAATGAGGCCTCCCCAAGACGAGAGCCATTCATTTCAATTGATGCCAGATAGGGATCAGAACATCGATGATGTAAAGACAGAAGCTTGGTTTTAGATGCATTAAAAGTAATCAGCCACTCCTTTCCATGTGTGCATGAAAATTTCAAATTTGATAGAAAAAGTATTGTATATTTCGGCGTACAAGACGACCGTCAGACGACTACTAAATCACAGAACCATATTTGTTCAACCTAGGTTAGAGAATGCAACACCCGGTATCTTATGAATTATTGGTTTTTAAAGATGATTTTTTTACTTTAAGGGTTGTCTTATAAGTCCAAATATACGGTAATATGTACAAAATATACACTGTTTCTTAAATTGATTTTTACTAGCGGGACCTGTGGAAATTCCACAGTGGACTTTCACATGTAATATATTGATGTTAATTTTTATTTTTATTTCGGACTATTAGTCTCATCTTTATTAGTTGTTGCTTTTGGATCTTTTTGTTGGTTCACAACGTTTCGGCCAACTTCCTCTGGCCTTCGTCAGGTGTTAACCGCGACGGATAGGAACTTCGAATCTCCTAACCGTAGAGATTCAACGTCTCTATCAACTGCGCCACAGGCCCCGAAGGGCGATCAAGGTTGGATTCTTGGATCTTATAAATCCACGTTTATTTATTATCTGATCTTCCATAGTCGGGTCCGTACCGATTGGTATATATATATATTATTCCTTAATTGGAATTAATTTTTTGAGATGAGCATTATATTGTTAATTTTTATTTTTATTTCCGACTATTAGTCTCATCTTTATTAGTTGTTGATAGAGACGTTGAATCTCTACGGTTCCAGATGAACATTGTCTGAAGATAGCGGTTTCAATCCCACCCAAAGCGTGCCAGAGGTTAATTGGTCAAAAATGCGGTGAGACGACAACAACTACGGATGGCAGTGATGGCTGAGAATGCAGTTAGGAGATTCGAAGTTCCTATCCGTCGCGGTTAACACCTGACGAAGGCCAGAGGAAGTTGGCCGAAACGTTGTGAACCAACAAAAAGATCCAAAAACAACAACTAATAAAGATGAGACTAATAGTCCGAAATAAAAATAAAAATTAACATATAATGCTCATCTCAAAAAAATGAATTCCAATTAAGGAATAATATATATATAATATATTGATGTTGGCATTTTTGTGGATTGATATTGTCGGACTGACTTCCTCATCTTGGTTGTTATTGTCACAACGTTTCGGCCGTTTTGCCCTCCGGCCTTCATCAGGTGTTTTGTATCGAAGTGGGGAACCGTTTGTTAGGAGTCTCGAACCCAATCCTTTATTATTATTATGGGGGTACCGTGTTCGGACTCCAGCTGGGCTCTGGGACATAGTTGCTGATTCTGTTTTGAATGTTACTTTTTTCACTGCCTTCGTTCAGGATTGAACTCAGCACCTTTGAGTAACTGTAAACTTTGTCCCAGAGCCTAGCTGGAGTCCGAACACGGTACCCCCGTAATAATAATAAAGGGTTGGGTTCGAGACTCCTAACAAACGGTTCCTCACTTCGATACAAAACATCTGATGAAGGCCGGAGGGCAAAACGGCCGAAACGTTGTGACAATAACAACCAAGATGAGGAAGTCAGTCCGACAATCTCAATCAATGAAAACACCTCATCTCAAAAATACAGACAATTACTATTTTTGTGGATGTTCAGCGTAAATGGAGACACCCTGATATTATTGTAGTAAACAGCACCTTTTTTTATAATAAATTATTAGGTGGAAGCACATAATTGTTACAAAACACCTCCTATTCCCATGTTAAGAATGGCTTTCAAAATAATATTATTTCAGCACGTAACAAAAATACATAAGTACCGAACGTTTTATAATTTTAAATCATAATTTGATAATGATAATTTTTTTTTTTTACTTGATTTCCACCTGAACATTTTCCTTTGAAATGTCGACTTCTATGGGGTTTTGACTATGCTGAAAACGAATGTCGCATTTAAATTTTCCGCAAATACGTAGTTTTTTGAATATTAAACAATATAATTTTTTTATGTTAAAAATGGTGGCCATAGTTTTGCGCCAGGAGAAAGTTTTTTTTTTATAGTTTTACTCACTTTGAAACGTGTAAGCGGTTTGAAAAATAGTATCGAGTGTTAGGTGAAAAAAAAAAAAAAATGGCCGCGAATTGACGCCTAAATATTTAAAGTTTTTATAATGATTTAAAAATAAAACAAAATACTATTAGAAACCCCTCCAATATATGCCACAGTAAAATATAACATATGGGTTTACAGCAGTATTTTGTTTTATCTTTATTTTTAAGTCATTATCAAAACTTTAAATATTTAGGTGTCAATTCGCAGCCATTTTTTTTTTTGTTTTTGTTTTTCTTATTTGTCTTTTGAACCGAATAAACGTTTTAAAGTGAGTAAAACCACTAAAAACTTTTCCATAAAGGTAGAAGAGTAATTTATCTTGCCTTTGATAACATTTATCTATCTATCTATCTATCTATCTATCTATCTATCTATCTATCTCTATATATATATATATATGAATTTTTGACAACTTTGTCGTATCGCTGTGTATTGTAACAATTCACTTTTTTGTTCTGGTTTAGTGGAGGAGAAATCCTTCATGACTGAGACAATTTTTATTTTTGTTTCTTTCTCCACATTAAAAAACGACCTTAACTATGCCCTCGTGGGAAGGCAAACTAAATAAGAACTTTTTACCTCAATTCGTATTAAACGTCGGTTTTTGACTCTATTCAAAGCCAGGGGTCGCTCTCCACGCATTCTGAACCGATTATCCCTTGACCCTTGGCATTACCACTGAGCTGCTGCTGCACCAATTCATTCAGACGTAATAACCTCGAGGCAACGTCATTTCTAAAGTTATACGGACAAAAAAGAAATACTACTTCAAACGTGTTGCAATCTAACTAACACGAAAACGCTTCTCAAAAAAAAAAAAAGAAAAAAAAAGAAAGGACTGAGGAACCACAAACAAAAAAACACCCTGATTATTTAACTATTTAAGGAAGGAGAGGGGGATAGAAAGAAGATTAAAAAGCAGAGGGAGGGGCGGGGAGGGAGAGAAGAGAGAGAAAGATAAAACACGGAAGTGTGATGCGTGTTGAGGGAATTCTTGCTTATGAAGAAAAGAATTGGAAACTAAAAGAAAAATCTGTGATGATGGCACATGTTTCTCATTGGCAACATCCAAATATTTTTTTTTTGTTATAGGCCAACTTCTAAATGATATTCCTCCAGGTAAAAGTCATATGTATTCTACACACACACACACGTATATGAATTATATATCTATATATAAATTATATATATATCATATAATATATATACATATATGTGTATGCATGTATGTGTGTGTCTGCGTGTGCACGCGCGCGTATGTGTGTATGCATATATATGTGTGTTTGTATGCATATATATATGTGTGTGTGTGTGTGTATGCATATATATGCGTGTGTGTATGCATATATGTGTGTATGTGTATGCATCTATGTGTGTGTGTATGCACATATATATGTGTGTGTATGCATATATGTGTTTGTGTATGCATATGTGTGTGTGTGTGCATGCATATATATATATATGCGTGGTTGTGTGTGTGTGTGTGTGTGTGTGTGTGTGCCTGCATATATGTATGTGTGTTATATGTCAGGTTATGTCATATGCTACTGGTACTATGTAACGCAGTACTACCTGCCTCATGATCAGGTCAACAGCAACTAAACTGGTTTCCCCACCAGACTTGTTTGGTGAGGAGGGTAGCTAGTCTCCCTGAAGGGTTAAAAACAAGACTTTCCAAAGGGCGAATGAACCCTTTTTCGGGGTCAACAGCCAACTAGCACCGTGTGTGTATGTATGTGTGTGTTGGGGTGGAGAGGGCTCCCGTAAGCCGTGGTGAAGACAACCTTTCTAGGAGAAGCAAATCTCGGTTTTAAAAAACCATAAAGCGGGAGACCAGTACCTACATTAAGCTGGTCTGCAGTTTAACTTGTTGCTGGCTATCTTGCTCTTGCTGGTTGCTGGATCTCAACATTTTGAACCGAGAGAGAGACTTAGCTGTCGTACAAAGCGAAGACTCTGTAACATCATCTGTGTACAGATACTCCCACAGGCATTTGTCTATTAAAATGGTCCTGTGGCGATGGAAGTCATTTTTGGGCTCATGGACTTAAAGTATCTGAGGGAGTGGCACTCGTCTGACAAGTCGTTGCAATCATCATGTGTGTATATGCATACATATATATGTGTGTGCGAATGCATATATATATATATATGTGTGTGTGTATGCATATATATATATGTGTATGTATATGCATATATATATATGTGTATGTATGCATATATATGTGTGTATGCGCATATATACATGTGTGTATGCATATATATATGTGTGTGTGTATGCATATATATATGTGTGTGTATGTATGCATATATATACATGTACATTATATATATATGTGCACATATATATATATGTGCACATATATATATATGTGCACACATATATATATATGTGCACACATATATATATATATATGTGCACATATATATATATATATATGTGTGCACATATATATATATATATATGTGCACATATATATATGTACCCATATATAATGTACACATATATATAATGTACATGTATATGTATGCATACACACACACATATGTGCATACACACACACATATATATACATGTGCATATATATATATATATATATATATATATATATATATAGGTTTCTGTAAAGTAGGCGTGAAATATGAAGTAAATAACTGTGTCAGAAAATACAGTCGTGTTTCCTTATCTGTCTTTGCAGATGTTCATGAAGGAATGTAGAAATTCCACGGTGAATAAACGACGCCATTCACATGAATCAGCATTTTTTTTAGATTTCAACCTACCTGCTCTGGGTTTTCACGACATTGCTTTAATCTTTCTATCTTACTGCTTAATTCTTTTGGGAATTAGTTACTCATAGAAGTGAAAATTAATTTACGCCTTTAATAGTCTTCACTTGAAAAGTAACTTTACTATAATTTTATATTAACGTACACTAACACAGACTTTAGTTGCAATGCAAATCCCAATTCTTGAATTTCTGCTTGGATTTGAAATCACTCTATTAAATTAAAGTATATCTTTAGTGAAATTCTTTTCAATCTAACTTTTTTGTGCTCTTTTAGTAGATACTTTTTAAAAGTATCCACAAAGCTTTCTGATTGCCCATTTGAACATGGTTGATAAGGTGCAGTAGTTATTTATTCTATTCGGAACATTTTGTTTCTTGTAAAGTGCGTTTGCAAATCTTTTTCTATTTTTTTTTTTTTTTTTCATTATTGTATTTTTACCTCAAACAAGGTACAGTGCCACATCGATATAAGGGCCACTATCTCGGACATAATTTGCAGGGATACTACATGAAGAGCTATGCAGCAAGATGTCTGTTTACAATACACATCTCAGTACAGTCAGGGAAGCAGGGACCCAGAAGGAAATTCCAAAGTCTAGCAGTCCGAGGCTTTCTTACATCTAGGTACATCTACTGTGTAGGAGTGGGATTTTTCTGCTTGTCGGGTTTGTTTATTTACGTTGAAGGGGTACTAGGGCTTGTAGTTTGTCGGAGCACCTACCATTAAAATATTTGTAAAACAGGCAGAGGGATGTAATTTAGAAATCAAAACTGAACCAAATATGTGATATATATATATATATATATATATATATATATATATATAAGCAAGTAAATGATGCCCTTCTTCAATAAATCTCAGCTCCAACATTCTCCCTCTGCGGCCTTACCAATGAAAATGCCAATCCTTAATGGCCACACTTTATGGCCTCAACTTCGATTCATCTTCAGTACATACACAGACATATGTTTACATAGACCACATGCCTTAAATCTAAAATATGCTGTGGATTCCTACTGATACAGTAGAACCTTGGGATACGGTGGCCCTAGGATACATTTTTTTCAGGTTATGATGTGGAATACAATGTTTTTTCAACTCCTGCTTACAATATTTGCCCCGCCTTACATTATGTTATCTATAATACTCTTGGATTCTTTACATATGTATTATATACTTTCTTTTTTTTTTATTACATTTTCACCCCAAACAAGGCACATTGCCACTTTGATATAGGGGGCTACTATCAGGGATATAATCTACAGGGGTACTATGTGGGAAGTTGAGCAGCAAGATGTCAGTTCACGTTACACTTGAACTTCTGCATGTCAGTACAGTTGGGGAAGCAGGAACCCGGAAGGGAATTCCAAAGTCTAGCGGTTCAGGGGAAGAAACCACTGGAGTAGAAAGCTCTCTTATATCTAGGGATCTCTACTGTGAAGAGGTGTGATTTAGCTACTTTTCGGGTTTGTCGGGGGTATTTACGTCGAGGGGGTACAAGTGCTTGCAGTTCGTCGGAGCATTTACCGTTAAAGTACTTGCAGAACAGGCAGAGGGATGCTACATTTCATCGATGGGAGAGAGGGTATATTTTGTTACTAATTTTTAATGCTGTATCCGGGCGTTCTATTGATATGTAAATAAGTTAGGGGATTGCATTCCAGTAATTACTCCTCTTCTCCACTGCACCGTACATATTTGGTGGCTTTGAATTCTGGTTCAGCAATTTGGGTGCCTCCATTCATAATTATAAGTTGATCCATGTCCGATCTTGAGTGTCACGTTGTACGAGAATGTGGTCTCTTCATGTCATATCCATCCTCT
Source organism: Euprymna scolopes (assembly GCF_053919585.1). Lineage (NCBI taxonomy): Eukaryota > Metazoa > Mollusca > Cephalopoda > Sepiida > Sepiolidae > Euprymna > Euprymna scolopes. The sequence continues at coordinate 5,660,499 of NC_136520.1, read as the reverse complement.
CTCAGCGATAGCCTTTACTGTGCGATAATGTCACTCAACTATTCCATTTTCTCTGGGCTTGTAGGCTATTCTGTAATGGCTTCTCATCTTCCATTTTTTAACATAGTCTGAAGAAGTTCTGTGCAGAAAATGGTACCCGTGTCGATTATCACCTCCCTTTCTGACAGTCGTTCAAACATCACCTTCTCCAATTTCTCTGCAAGTATAGCTGCCGACTCCACTTTGTAACTCACTCTATATTGCCAGTTTCTCGGGTCCACAGTCAATCATTGACAAGTTTAGACCCATGATAGTGTGCTATATCAACAGAACACAATTCTTGCCCACCTGTGGAACTCTGTTCTGTCTGCCTGCTTCCCACCTGACTACAACTTGGATGGCTTCAAGTCCAACGTTAACAAATTCCTAATGAACAGCCCCCTTAAGTAAACACTTCATCAAATCTCCACACTAACGTAATGTACTTGCAATAATCCTTATCCCTGAGTGGCTTCCAGGCCTTTATAAGTGGTGACCACTGTGTAAAAAAAAAAAATTAAAAAAAAAAAAAAAAAACCTTCTGAACTTTCTTCTATTTTATAAGCGGATCAACAGTCTACACCAAATGTTCTTTCCACGCCAAAAAGGGAACCAGCCGCAGTAAAAACAGATCAATAAACAACACAATTGAGAGAACAAATTGGTACAACTCATGCTCTCTACTAATCCAAGTTATGACAACAGGACCATTGCCAGCACCCTTAAAATACAAATCTGGTGGTTCAACACATGGGGGCAAAGCTTAATGAAGTTTCCGGCCATGCAAGATGAACTGGAATAAATACATTGAATATATTGCCAAGGTTGCTGCCAAAACTGTGGGCTCCCTCTACCATGCTAGACAATTACTCCCACCAGAGAAAAAAAAAGCCACAATTTGTCAACCCATAGAGTATTCTTGCCATATCTGGGCTGATGCATCTACCAATAGTCTCTTCCTTTTAGAAAGAGTCCAAAAAAAGAGTCTCAAATTAATCAGTCCTACACTATCGGCCAAACTCCAACCTCAGTCCCATCACCACAGTGCTGCATTCTGTGCCTGCTTTAATCGAATGTCTTTGATTAACTCATATATACTTGTCCCCCTTCGACATAATACTCTGGACTAACCTGGCAAGCAGCAAGATCCCACCCCTTCACCATTGAAGTTCCAAGATTCCAAAAAGCCTTTTACTCTTGCAAGGTATATTGCCACTATTTGGGATAGTATTTGGGATCGTGTTTTGCAGGAGACTGAGGGGAGTTGAGTCGCAAGATGTCTGTTCACAATACATTTGCAAGTTCCATAGCCTTGAGCCCTTGGAAGGCCATAGGCCATCCACAACTTTTTGTAGATGCTTTTGTAGCGAGGAGTTCTTTTTTGGAGATGAGAGTGCTGGCCCCACACCCAACCTTCCCAGAAGGTACATACAGTGCCTAGCCTTCCCAAATGGCCACCCATCTGATACTGGCCAGGCTCGATGTTGCTTAACTTTGGTGATCTGGCGAGAACTGGTGAGTCAACGTGATTGTGCCATACTTTTGTGAGTTAGGAAAGCAATAAACAGGGAGGGAATTCCGAAGTCCAGTTGTCCGAACGAAGAAACTATTAGAGCAGAGTAGAAACAAATTGTAAGTAAAAACTGTACCGGGCAACGATAGATAGGGTCAGCTAGTTTTAAATATAATAATAAGCTTTTGTTGGGGTGGGGGTGATTGTAAAGAAGCAGCTCGAAATGCACTGAGATTCTACGAGTTGCCACACAGAAATGAAATTTAGAATATAACAACACTCTCCTTCCACGGTGGTGGTAGTGGTGGTTGGGGGGGATTGTAAAAAAAAAAAAAAAAAGCCAAATTCCTGATTCTACAGAAGAACCTTCATGGAAATGGTTTTATCGCAAGAGACGGAATTCCATCATGTTGTTTTAGAAATTTGGTGGCACCAATTTATATTTGTTTAGTTAACAACAGCACCGGTTGAAGGGTGGGGTTAGGGTTAGCGTTGAAGAGTGGCGAACCGTCATGCTAAGAGATGATTGCAGATATCCACAATGGAGATATTACATTAGGGCGAGGCTGCCTAAGGGGAAGGTAACGGTTAGGGTTAGGGTTGGGGTTAGGTAAGAAGATTCAAGATTTTTTAAGTGTTATGTAATTCGTATTATTTGGATTCTTCAAACTTCTCTTCTCATCATGAATGCCATTTTCACAATGTTTCAGTGGATGTAACCTCTGACCTTCTTCAGGTGTATCTTGTTGAACTCAGGAATGTTTCTGTCAAACTCGGGAATCTAGACAGAATTTCAAACGGAACCCTTATTTACTTCACACGAGTAGCATGCTCTTGTTCTGTCAGCCATGACTGGATAAAGGTCCTAAGTAATTTGCAATTGTATTTATTGGTCATCCGCATCAAGAATTGAACCTTCAACTTTCAGGAGAATCTCACTTTTACAATAGTTTTTTTCCAAGTACAGTAGAACCCCAGGATACAGCATTAAAAATTATTAACAAACTACAGTTCAGTATATAATACACATGTATATAATCAAATAACACCATAAGGGGACAAATACTGTAACCAGGGGTCGGAGAACCATCGTATTCCACATCGTAACATGAAAAACCATATCCTATGGCCACCGTATTGTGGGGTTCTACTGTACTCTAACCACTGCGCTACATGTCCTACCCTAACCACTGCGCTACATGTCATACCCTAACCACTGCGCTACATGTCATACCCCTAACCACTGCGCTACAGGTCCTACCCTAACCACTGCACTACATGTCCTACCCTAACCACTGCGCTACATGTCCTACCCTAACCACTGCGCTACATGTCCTACCCCTAACCACTGCACTACATGTCCTACCCTAACCACTGCGCTACATGTCCTACCCTAACCACTGCACTACATGTCCTACCCTAACCACTGCACTACATGTCCTACCCTAACCACTGCGCTACATGTCCTACTCAAACCACTGCGCTACATGTCCTACCCTAACCACTGCACTACATGTCCTAACGCTAACCACTACACTACATGTCCTAACCCTAACCACTGCGTTACATGTCCTACCCTAACCACTGTGCTACATGTCCTACCCCTAATCACTGCGCTACATGTCCTAACCCTAACCACTGCGCTACATGTCCTTGCGGTCAGAGGCTACATCTTCTGAAACATTATGAAAATGGCACTCAAGATGAGAACAGTAGTCCGAAGAATCCAAATAATACAAAATAACCAATCAATATCTCAAAAATTCAGAAATGTTATGTTAAAATGTAGTTTTTTTTCTTTTTTTAAGTAAATGTTGTAGAAAAAAATTTAACATTTTCATCGGATGGATTAATATTATTTTCATGTGATTTTTTTTATCAAAACACTTGAAACATAAGGGGCTACTATTTAAGATTGTGTCTAGCAGAGGACTGTAGGGAGTTGAGCAGCGAGATGTCTGTTCACATTACATTTAAATTTCTGTAAAGAATATAGGATGCTCCTTGGTTTGAGTAATACATGGCGAATGGTTGCCTTATAGAGGTACAGGATACTTTCGGGTGTTAGTAGTTTTCTACCATGATAGAGAGAGCGCATCTTCTTTGCAGCAGCCTTGGCAATGCCCTCAATGTATCTGTTGCAGCTCATGTTCCGTGTGAACGTTAAGCCGAGGAGTTTAAAAGAAGCATTTTCAGGTAATGTATCTTTAGTCATAGCTATTGGTGGTTGAGAAGGTTTTTTGCAATTAGTAAAGGAAACGAGTTTAGTCTTGGCAGTGTTGCACATTACCATCCATTTGTGACTACAGATTGGAGGTCTTCCTCTAGTGTTTCTGCCATTGCTTTGGATATGCGTTCATTCGTTTTTCCCCTCGTGCCTGTTATAGAGCATAGTGTCATTGGCAAATATACCCATCCTTCCTATCTCAGAGACTATTTTATCAGGGAGGTTCAACGATCGATCCCTGAGGTACACCCACATTTATATCATATCGTACGACCATCGAGGATAATCTGGATTCTTCTCTCATTTAAGAAGGATTTGATTATGTTAAGTATTCGCCCATTTCATGATCTGATTTTCATGAGAACACCATCGTGCCATACCCTGTCAAAAGCCTTGGATATATCTAGGGCTAATACCCTCCCCTCCCTTATCCAGTGCATGGTATATATGTTCAGAGATTACAGTTAGAATATCTGCAGTAAAACGGGCTTGCCTAAATCCATATTGATGGTTGAACAGAAGTTTAGCAATTGTAAGATGGTGAACTAGGGCTTGATTAATTATGGACTCAAATATTTTGGTGAAAAGAGGGAGAAGGCTAATGGGCCGATAATTTAATGGATCATTCTTTTGCCAGAATTCTTGTAAACTGGTACCATAGAAGCAGTTTTCCAGTAGTCAGGAAAGCATGATTCGTTAAGGCATTTGTTAAAGAGTTTGGAGAGAACTAGAGCAATCTCAGCAGGGCATTTTTTAATAGTACAGCCGGAATGAGATCAGGTCCACATGCTTTTGAGGTAAATCTGCGGCGTGCATGTTGTGTCTGAAAGTAGTAAACCATTGGGAAGAGTGGGGTTTGCTATAAAACTTGTATGTGGGAACGTATGCTTCAGTTGCTGCTTTGAACCATTCAGTGGTCTCATTTAGGCACTGTTCTGTCGGAAGAGCAAAGATATTTCCGCATGGTGGATCTCTGATGTTATCTCTAATAACATCCCAGTCAGCCTTATTGTAGTACGTTGTCGTTTTGAGCAATGGCGCTTCAACTTCGGGACGAAAGTTTCGAGCGATGTCTATCATTATCACAGCAGGATCAGCATCCTTGAGTGAACAATGGCATGTGTTGCACAATTATCAGGAACTTTTTTTTTTTTTTTTTTACATTTTCACCCCAAACAAGGCACATTACCACTTTGGTGTAGGGGGCTACTATCAGGGGCAACAACTACTGGGGCACTATGTAGGGATTTGGGCAGCAAGATATCTGTTCACATTGCACTTTAACTTCTGCACGTCAGTACAGTTAGGGAAGTAGGGACCTGGAATGGAATTATTATGTTAAGTATTCGCCCATTTCATGATCTGATTTTCATGAGAACACCATCGTGCCATACCCTGTCAAAAGCCTTAGATATATCTAGGGCTAATACCCTCTCCTCCCCTGCCTTATCCAGTGCATGGTATATATGTTCAGAGATAACAGGTAGCGATTCTGGGGAAGAAACTACTGGAGTAGAAAGATCTTTTACATCTAGGGATCCCTACGGTGTGGGGGGTGCGATTTTGCAGCCTGTCGGGTCGTTCGAGGGTGTTCACATCGTGGGGGCACAAGTTCCTGCAGTTTGTCAGAGCATTCACCATTAAAATACTTGTAGAACAGACAGAGGGATGCAACATTTCGTCGATGGGACAGAGACTGAAGCTTAGATGCCAGTTCAGGGCCTATCAGATTTGCGACTCTCTTTTGAACCTTGTCAAGGAGCGAGAGACTAGTAGCCGATGCACCAGCCCAAATATGACAGCAATACTCCATACATGGGCGAATGGTTGCCTTATAGAGGTACAGGATACTTTTGGGTGTTAGTAGTTTTCTAGCACGGTAGAGAGAGCCCATCTTCCTCGCAGCAGCCCTGGCAATGTTGTCGGAAATAGATCCTGAAGTGAGGCTTGCTGGTCGTGACAGTCTGAGAGATGGGTTGGGAATGTTACTGTCTGTGTCAAGAAATGGGATATAGAAAAGTTATAGATGATGCTACCAGCTGTGCCTTATGTCTCTAATTGAGCACTGTTAGAAGGCTATGAATTTTTTAGTGCAATTTTTACTTTTGCAGTCAAAATACAATCAAAGACAGACTAGATGAAAAGAAATGAAGGAGAAAGAATGTATGTGTGTTAGTATGTATGTATGTATGTATATGTGTGTGTGTGTGTGTGTGTATGTATGTATGTGTGTATGTATGTATATATGTATGTATATGTGTGTGTTTGTATGTATATATGTATGTATATGTGTGTGTTTGTATGTATGTATATATGTATGTATATGTGTGTGTTTGTATGTATATATATATGTATGTATATGTGTGTGTTTCTATGTATGTATATATGTATGTATATGTGTGTGTTTGTATGTATGTATATATGTATGTATATGTGTGTGTTTGTATGTATGTATATATGTATGTATATGTGTGTGTTTGTATGTATGTATATATGTATGTATATGTGTGTGTTTCTATGTATGTATATATGTATGTATATGTGTGTGTTTCTATGTATGTATATATGTATGTATATGTGTGTGTTTCTATGTATGTATATATGTATGTATATGCATGTGTTTGTATGTATGTATATATGTATGTATATGTGTGTGTTTGTATGTATGTATATATGTATGTATATGTGTGTGTTTGTATGTATGTATATATGTATGTATGTATATGTGTGTGTTTGTATATGTGTATGTATGTATGTATATGTGTGTGTTTGTATGTGTATACGTGTGTATGTGTGTGTTTTTATGTGCATATATGTGGGTGTTTGTATGTATGTTTGTATGTGTGTGTATGTGTGTGCTTGTATGTGTGTATTTGCATGTGTGTGTGTTTTTGTTTATATGTGTGTATGTGTTCGTGTGTGTGTGTTTGGATGTCTGTATGTGTGTGTGTTTGTGTATGTGTGTGCTTGTATGTGTATGTGTTGTATGTGTGTGTGAAAGAGTGAAATGTCTGTAGAAGGTGTGTATAATCTCTTTGTACACTCCTCGTAGGTGGAAGCCACGTGTTGTGATTTTGATCAAATCAAAGAACTCTGTTTTCTTTTTTTTGGTGGGGTGGCATTTATTCGTGTGCGAAACATATTCAGACACCGAGATTTACAGAAAGTAGAAAGAGAGAAACAGAGAGACATATATAGTTAGACAAGTTTGGATGAAAGAGAAAGCAAGAGAGAGAGAGAGAGAGAGAGAGAGAGAGAGAGAGAGAGAGAGAGAGAAATAGGTGTTGATGATGATAAAGAAAGTGTATCCCTTGAAAATCTTTTTTGAAAATGTGGCTGACATTTTTTTTTTTAACTCTTACATCTATAATATAAATCTCGCCTATCTGTTTAAATGTATGTATGTATATCTGCCTAAACATTCGACAAACGCGGCAGATTTTCACAAGATCGGTATCGCTTTGAAGCTTGACCCTTCAGACAACAAATATCAAAAAATTGGTTCAAAACATTAATTCCTTCACCCTCAACTGGGCACTTTTCTACAAGAAGGAGTAAATTTTTTCGCCGATAATTTTGAAAGTCATCCCCTCTTTTCGATTGACTAGCCTTAATTTAAATCTTTTCCACTTCCAGTTTGGCAATGGATGCAACGGCAAAGACGTTACTTTTTTTTTGCGTATTCTTTTCCTCCTTCACGGTTCAGGTTCAAGCCTACCTATTATCATTTTTTTTTTTTTTGCTCAACACACACCTCCAAACACCGGGCACCTAGGCTAGTAGAAAAAGTGGAAGGGACAGACAGACAGACAGCCAGACAGACAAAGAAAAATATAATATAGATAATGGCATTTTCCACGTAAGGTAAAATTAAGCAGAGAAGTGAAAAATTCCTAAAAGGCTACATTTTCGGATATAACATTATGGTCTGCAGAGATTGGTAGCAATAAGAATGGCAAGATCTTCCTCTTTGGCAGACGAGCTGTTTGGATTTGGTTATCTGTTTCTAAAATTCTCTTTTCGTTCATCCCAGGGGTAGTGTGCGAAGCAAAGCTTACGTAATATACGGCTACTTTGCAAAAAAAAATTAAATGAAGTCATTGAGAAAATATGTTGTTGGGGTTGGGGGATATGACAAGTTATGGATTTGAACTATGGCCACGAAGATGAAGATGAAGATGAAGGTAGGTTTGTCATAATTTTGTGAGTTGTTGCTTTTGATAACATTGTGTGTTGTCTCTCTCTACACCCGGTGTTAAATTATATAGCATCTATGTCAGGAAAGTCATGATTAGGGCTATGACAACAGAATATTCTTTTCATTGTTTTAACTCTCGAGTATATACCTGACACAGTTAATAAATCGAGAACCACATCACCCTATATAAAAGCATATAAGATATCAACGGATACACACTCGAGAGTCAAAACGATGGAAAGAATATGCTGTTGTCCTAGCTGACATTGGAAGGGCGGACCTGAAAGAGCCTGTCCTCTGCCGTAAAAGTAATTCCTTTTCACGTTTTTAAAAAAAATTTTTTCTACATAGTATCGTCGATAAGAAACTTAAGTATTATTTTAGGATTTTTTTAAAAAGTTTATTTGATAACTTTTAACATTTATAAAGAAGAACTACCAGAAAGTGGGGTATCAATTTAATAGGACGTTATAATTTAAAAGACACAGTTAATCAACCGAGAACCACATCACACTATATAAAAGCATATAAGATATCAACGGATACACACTCGAGAGTCAAAACAATGAAAAGAATATGCTGTTGTCCTAGCCCTAGTTATGACGAATAAAATTTTTGTTCGGATGGATGAATAACGTGTACAGAAATATATCAGCAAGTTGAAATACAAAATGTTCATTTCAACCTGCCGACATAATTTCTATTACTTTGTCGCATACGCAAATTCATTCATAGCTTCAAGTGGTTTAATTTTAAATCATTTATTTTCTATTTATCAACAGCTCAAATGTAGGGAATGTTTTGGTTTCGATTCTAGCTGATGGTACCCAAGCCATTTTTTTTTTAACTTTTGAAATCGGTACTATATATTGAATACAAGATAATATCAAATAAAGAATTGGCTCTGTAATAATAAATGTGGAATCTGTATTAATTGAAACATTTTTAAGCATATTTTAAGACCGGACAAAGTTGGGCGCACCTTCGCTAGTCCAAACAAATTCTTTTTTTCTTTTTTTTACATAGGCATCACCATCAACGGATACACACTCGAGAGTCAAACAATGAAAAGAATATGCTGTTGTCCTAGCCCTAGTCATAATATACATGAATGTGTTAGATTGTGGGGGTCGTATATAACGAGTGTATTTACATGCGTTTATGTGCGTCTAGTCTATATAAAAATATGTGTGTGTATGAAACCGATGCTCGTGTATTGTCTAGTGGTTATAAATGTGTGTGTGTGTGTGTGCATGTTTACACATCTACAAACAGAGTGGGTTTGAGGGTGTGTCCACAGATCATAAAGAAAGTTCAGTTTACAGGGGTCATTAAGATATTTTTTAAGGGTTTTCCTATGACTCAATTTTTCGGGATATCTGTGCTAATTGTTAACATTAGTGAAGAAAAGTGTTTTACGAAACAGAGGCTCAACATAACAAATGCTGAGATCTTGATTGTGGTTGTAGCTAGTTGAGTGTTTTTTTTTTTTTTTTGAAAGTTTGTAAAGGGGGGTACCATAGATTGGAACTCAGATAGATAAAAATAACGATAGAAAGTACCATTTTTTAAGTTTTTGGTATGACTCAATCGAATGTTGAAACTTAGTCTCCCGACCCCCTTTTTTTTCTTTTAGTCATGTTTAATTTGTACAAAGTTTATTGTCACTTGGACGTAAGGGGTCACTATTTAGGACCTTGTTTAGAGGAAATAAGCAAGATATTAGTTTACATTACATTTAAACTGTACGGCATAATCGTGTTGACACACCGATTCTTGTTAGATCAACAAAGTTAAGCAATGTTGAGCCTGGTTACTACCAGATTGGTGACCATTTGGGAATTCTAGGCGCTGTATATGCTCTCCACTTATCTCGGCATTTTTTTCCAGTCGTCCTGTATATACACTTCACTTGCCACTGCTATTTAACAATGTCGACTCAGGAGATGTGTGGCTGGAGTTAATCAACGTTGAGCCCACATGTATTTTTGTATTTTTAAAAGCACGATGCAACGGAGACAACTCCAAGGGCAAAAGGGATAAAAAAAAAAAAAAAAGCAATGCAATTATGATCTACGGATCCACCCTCAAACCCATGGTTCGAATTCTTGCAATGCAGAGCTAACCTTCTTTTCCTTAACAGATTTAAAGGAAACTTGTATTCAACACCCGAAGAAGGTCGCAGGGTGCAGCGACCGAAACGCTGTGCTAATAGCACCCAAGATGAGAATAATAGTCTAATTAATGAAAATAATACAAACAATCACAAGAAACCTACTCAACACCAGATAGCCATGACTAATAACTCTTCCTTCAAACTCTTCAGCTTGACGTTCACAGAAAACCGATTTGATCAAATACATTGAAGACACTGCAAAGGCTGCTGCAAAGAAGATGGATTCTTTCTATTGTGAACTTACAACTTAGAGTATCCTATATATATTTATGAAGCCATCTGATAAATCCGTCTAGCAACAAAATCACACCCCTTCACTGTAAAGATCTCTAGATGTTGGGAAGATGTCTACTATAATAGCTTCTTCTATCAGACTGCTAGACTTTGGAATTTCCTCCCTGTTCCCTGCTTCCCTGACTTTATTGACATGCAGAAGTTTTAATATAAAGGGGGAGGGGCTCCTTCAGTCTTTGACAGACTATGGATATCCACGAAGGGGTGCCTGTGTGTGAAATTTTTGTGGCAAGAGGTATGAAATCTCCAACCACACCTCTTCTGAGTCGACATTATTAAATACCAGTGGCAAGTGAAGTGTATGTACAGGACGACTGGAAACAAATGCCGAGATAAGTGGAGAGCATATACAGCACATAGAATTCCCAAATGGTCACCAATCTGGTAGTAACCAGGCTCAACGTTGCTTAACTTTTGTGATCTGACAAGAACCTGTGTGTCAACACGATTATGCCGTACAGTTTAAATGTAATGTAAACTAATATCTTGCTCATCTCCTCTAAACATGGTCCTAAATAGTGACCCCTTACGTCCAAGTGACAATAAACTTTGTATGAATTAAACATGACTAAAAGAAAAAAAAAGGGGGGTCGGGAGACTAAGTTTCAACACTCAATTAAGTCATACCAAAAACTTAAAAAATGGTACTTTCTATCATTATTTTTATCGATTTGAGTTCCAATCTATGGTACCCCCCCCCTTTACAAACTTAAAAAAAAAAAACCCACTCAACTAGCTACAACCACAATCAAGATCTCAGCATTTGTTATGTTGAGCCTTTTGGCTATGATCACAGCATAGTATCTGTGTTATGTTGTGCAGGGCAATGCAAAGGTCTGAACGATTATTATTATTATTGATTTGTTAATTGTTATGTAGAAAAAGATATGTTTAGAGAATGTTTGGAAACAAAGGAATGTTTAGTTAAAATATTTATGTTAAAAATCTAATAGAGGAATTTTAACTTAGATTTATAAAGAATAAAATATTACAGAGATATTTATGTAATAAAATTTCCTCCACTCTCTATCTGTGCCTAAGTATAAACACAAATTCCATAAACACAGCTTCTTTCCAAGAACTGCCCGCCTCTGGAACTCTGTTCCGCTGATCTGCCTTCCAGCCGACTACAATATGGTCGTCTTCAAGTCCAATGTAAACAATCTTTTAATACATTTCCACCACTAACTATTAATACGCTATTGTCTCAGTGATTACCGTACACTCATTAACCCATATCCCTGAGTGGCCTTCAGGCCTTGATAAGTGGTAACTCCCATATAAAAAAAACCCCGATGCCCCCCCTTCTGTCAGCATTATAAAGAGAGGATCAAGAGCAAGTGGTGTCATCCTAGAAATGGAGTTGTACGCTCCGCTTTCATCTCGATGTAGTAGCTAATGAAAAGGGAACCTTTGGGTCGCCCTTGACTGTAGTCAACCACTTAGCTTACCTTGAAGTAACATTGTAAACAAATCAATTTGTAATCACCGATGTAGTGAAACCAGGATTATTATTTTTTTTTACAAAGGAGCCATCACTTATCAAGGCCACTAAGCCATTCGATGGATGTGGGTTAATGAGTGTACAGTGGTCAAAGGGATCATGTCATAGTAATCATTAGTCGTGGAAATTTGGCAAATTGGATTACTTAAGGAGATGGCTTATCAAGAATTTGTTTATGTTGGACTTGAAGACAACTATATCGTAGTCAGTTGAAAAGCAGGAAAACGGAACAGAGTTCCACAGGCGTGCAGTTCTAAGAAAGAAACTTTGTTCATGGAATTTACGTTTAGGATTAGGTGCAGATAAAGAGTGGTGGGGATTATTGATAGTGGTTTCAGCAAGACAAGTGTTTTTTTGTGAAAGCCAGGACAGGGAGGGACCATAGATTGGAGCTCAGGCGAGCACTTGCCATGAAAATAACAATAAAACAGAAACAGGCTCGCAACGTCTCTTCTGTGGTAAAGGGGTTGCAGGGAAAAGAAAAGGACATCCCCCAACGAGGCTACGAAGTCTGTTTTGAACTCTGTCAAGGCAGGATAAGCTACTTCTAGCAGTTCCTGCCTAGATGTGGCAACAGTACTCCATCCATGGACATACTTGGCTCTTATACAGGTAGAGAATTGCATCAGCAGTGAGATATCTACTGGAGTGGTAGAATGATCCCATTATTTTTCCAGCAGCATTGGCAACGGATTTGATGTATGTGTTCTATCTCAGATCAGGAGTAAAAGTCAGACCTTGAAGCTTGTCAAAACATGGCGCCTCTCCAAGACGAGAGCCATTCATTTTGATTAATGCTGATTTAGAAAAACACTGTCACAATCGCATATTCAAAAAGGATTTTCTCTACAAATTTATTTACCATTATTGGCGGACAAAAAGTATCTTTCCTGACATTTTTAATGGAAATTGCTTCAGACAAAGCATGAAGCTGCTTAATGTAAGGAACTAAACAAAATTCTAACCAAAGTTTTAATCAAAATATGTTACACTTTTGCCTTTGTGTGTATATATTTGTATAATTAAAAGGTTAAAAACTACAAAACAAACATCCACAAAGTTAGTATATTCTTGATCGGTGTTGCCCCAGATGAATAAGTGAAATGTTTTTTTTTTAAATATGCATTTTTTTTTAATGTAAACTGCACTTACAATTTCCAATGTTACATGTCCTAAAATGGAGTACTGTTGCCACATTGGGTCCATGTTAAAATGGTATTGCTACTGTTCGAATCAGAGAAGTGGCGGTCTGTACTTAGATGATAAGATTCCTTTCTGAATTCACAGGCATATTAAGAGGCACTGGCCAACGATAATTATAACGAACCTCTTCCTCATATTTATTCTTATTCTTCATTGTGTTTGCCAACTTCTCTCACTTCTTCTACTTTATCCGAAACATCCTCCCGGCTCTACTTCCTCATATCCAGTCTTTACTTAATTGCATTTTTCAAAGAGTAAAGTTAGACACAAGGTCAGTTTTTACTGTGAGTTTTAAAATGCATCCATAGATAAAGACAAAAATAAAAAATTGTTTTGCTCTAGAAGGATCCCTCATCCTCCTCTAACCAAAGCGAGAGCAGATAGTTCACTTTGAAAAATTTATTTATTTATGAAAAATACAAAAATAAATTAGGCAGCAAGTCATTCAAAAGTGTTGAGTAGGAGGGAGGGTCTATGGTCATCCTTGTTATTGTACCTCATATATGTCTATCATTTTCCTAGCTAGAATCTTCAATCACCATAATACCACATTCACTCCAGGGGTCGGACTTCTTAAGATTAAAAAGAGATTTTGATTTTGAAGAAGTTTTTTGATAAAGACGAAATATGAGACAATTGAATTTGATTTGAGTTCTTGCATGTTCATTTCCACTATCTTTGCAACACACAAGCACAAACACATATACACATGCATACACACATGCAATGTATACCATATGCACGTATACCCACATACATACATGTGCATAGACGTGCATACACACATGCACAAATGCACATACATGCATACCTATAGACACACACATATATACACCTGCATATGCATACACACACATAAACACATGCACATACACACACGTACACAAACAAACGCATATACACATACATACACATATACACACACATATACATATATACACACATGCACACTCATACACATACAACCACACATAGATATATGCACACATATAGGAAGACACGTACATATACAAAAACGCACATACATGCATGCACATACACACAAACACATACATATACAAACACACATGCACACACACACACACACACACACACACACACAATTGCATTTAAGGGAACAACGAGGATGCTAAAAAGAGCTCTCGGTTGGTGTCTATAAAAAGCAAGGCAATGTTGGCAGCTGGTTTGGCTGCCCCATACCCAGCATTATAATCTTCAAAGGAAGAAAATTAAAATATATATATATATATATGTATATATATATATATGTTTTATTTTTTATTATCGTTTTATCTGTTTGTTTACATATGTTTCGGATGTTGGACCATGCTTATGAGACGAGGCTGTTGGACGAACCATGTTTATGATCCAACAGCCTCGTCTCGTAAACATGGTCCAACATCCGAAACATATGTAACCAAACAGATAAAACGGTAATAAAAAAATAAAACACACATTTGCTCTGCAATAGTATTGAGCACTCTAGTGCTCAATACATGCACATACAACCACAGATACACACACATACAAACACACACGTGTATACACACGTCTATATCGTTTTGTAGCAGTCGGGTTGCACATTTCTTGGCCTTTTGGCCGAGATCAAAGTGTAGCATCTGTTCTGGCAGATGCTGCAAGCAAGACCAGATGTGGGGGCAACCCCACATGCCTGACCTTTAACCAGCTCCCATTTCCCACCTCTCGGGAGCTGATCCCCTTTTTCCCTTCCCCCTCCCTTTACTCCTCACATTAAAAATCGGCCTTGTGCCTAATTTGCTCGGTGGGGGAGCAAATAAATACCATCTGTTCTTCAGGTGATGCACTTCCATTTCTTGTTCTCTTTCGGTGGAGGAGAAATCCTTCACGACTGAGACAATTTTTATTTTTGTACCTTTTCTCCACGTTAAAAAACGACCCTGGTGTCTAACTCTGTCCCGTGGGGAGGCATAGTAAATAGGTACTACAGAAACAATATACAGAAGTCAAAAAATGGATTTTCAGCTGTGAAGAAGAAAGCATTATGCAAGCTACTGACTTGTCGATACACAATATACCAGGGAAGTTGGGTGGGTGGGTCTTAAACCCTGTCCCCCAGGGGTACTTTTAGTATTCGACATTTTCATCAACAGGGTCACCTGCACTATGAACATTCTAACAACCTGATACCAACATTCGCTAACTAGAATTCTTAACTCTCTTGTAGGTTGGGTTAGGGTTAGAGTTTCTTATGGGCTTATTCCAAACATCTATATCTGAGAGGTGTGTGTGTGTGTATGGGGGGGGGGAGTAGGAAGACACGAAGAAACTAGAAAGAAAGGTAATTTGATTAAAATTCCCTGAATTTCAGATTAACCTCTTCCCAAAATATTCTGGAAAGAAATCAGCTTGCTAACTTTCAACTTTACCATATCGGAACCAGTGTTAAGGGTTCATTCCAAAAATGTATGTTTATGGGGGTGGTTAGGAAGACATGAGAAAAAAAAAAAAAAAAACGTCATTTAATTGAATTTTCCTGGATTCTAGACTCTTCTATATAAATAAAACAGTAGATGCATGTGTGTGTGTGTCTGTGTTTAAATATTTAACCGATAAACTCTTAAACCACTGGTCACATAACACTGAAATTAACAGAAAATAGTAATCACACACCAAGGATGGCTTATAACTAGGTCTATGACAACAGCATATTCTTTTCATTGTTTTCACTCTCGAGTATATATCCGACACAGTTAATCAACTGAGAACCACATCACTCTATATAAAAGCGTATAAGATATTAACGGATACACACTCGAGAGTCAAAACAATGAAAAGAATATGCTGTTGTCATAGACCTAGTTATCAATACTTAGTCCAGTATGCGTGATAAAAGCACTGAATATGTGTTTACCAAGAAAAAGAACTTAAAAAAAAAATAAAATATATATATATATATATATATATATATATATAGTAGCAAGGTCACCCGACGTTGTCTGGGAATTAATGAGGATCAACGAATGGTTACACTCTTCTATATTTTCCCTATTTACAATGCCTCCCCACGGGGCAGAGTTAGACACCAGGGTCGTTTTTTAACGTGGAGAAAAGGAACAAAAATAAAAATCGTGTCAGTCGTGAAGGATTTCTCCTCCACTGACAGAGAACAAGAAACTGAATTGCAGCATCTGAAGAACAGATGCTACACTTTGATCTTGTCATCAAAATCGGTGAAATCGCATATTTTTCGATCTTCCTCACAGTTATTAATAGTGCTATGACAACAGCATATTCTTTTATTGTTTTGACTCTCGTGTATATACCCGACACAATTAGACACAGTTAATCAACCGAGAACCACATCACTCTATATAAAAGCATATAAGATATCAACAGATACACACTCGAGAGTCAAAACAATGAAAAGAATATGCTGTTGTCCTAGCCCTAGTTATGACGAATAAAATCTTTGTTCGGATGGATGAATAACGTGTACAGAAATATATCAGCAAGTTGAAATACAAAATGTTCATTTCAACTTGCCGACATTATTTCTATTACTTTGTCGCATACGCAAATTCATTCATAGCTTGAAGTGGTTTAATTTTAAATCCTTTATTTTCTATTTATCAACAGCTCAAATGGTAGGGAACGTGACTTGGGCACTAAATGTTTTGGTTTCGATTCTAGCTGATGGTACCCAAGTCATTTTTTTTTTTTTAACTTTTGAAATCAGTACTATATATTGAATACAAGATAATATCAAATAAAGAATTGGCTCTGTAATAATAAATGTGGAATCTGTATTAATTGAAACATTTTTAAGCCTATTTTAAGACCGGACAAAGTTGGGCACACCTTCGCTAGTCCAAACAAATTCTTTTTTTTTTTTTTTTTACAAAGGCATCACCACTTATCAAGGTCAAGAGGCCACTCGAGGATAAGGGTTAAATAGTGTACAGTAGAAATTGGACAATATAGTAATTGTTAGTAATGGAAATTCGGTAAATTTGCTAACTTATATGGAACGCCCCATCAAAAACTTGTTTACATTAGACTTGAAGACAACCATATTGTAGTCAGCTGGAAAGCAGAAAAATGGAAGGCAATTCCATAGGTGTGAAGTTCTAAGAAAGAAGATTTGCTCATGTTTATATATATTATATATATATATACACATTATATATATATATATATATATATATATATATATATAGGTATCCCAATGGGATTGGATCCTGCACCATTTGGGGCAAATTTGTATTTACATAGACTCGAGTATATGTATATATGTCATCACTATTAAAAACAGATATATCTAAAACGTATAAATTTCATGGGTGTAGGAGATTTATAGATGACCTTATATGTATAAACGATAATGATGAATTCAAAAAAAATAAACATATTATATATCCAAACGAATTAAAATTGAATTGTGAACATAGAGGACAACAGGCTAGATTTAGATATAAAAAGTGAGGATGGGATTTTTCTTCATAAAATATTTGATAAAAGAAACGCTTTCCTCTTTCAAATAGTACGTATGCCGCATGAAGAGAGCACCTGCCCTGTTTTTATGTTTTATAGAACCATTATGTCAGAGTTTTTGAGAATAACTCGCGTTACTTTAAAATTAACAGATTTTATACCACCAGTTTCTAGCTTAGTAATAAGGATGATAAAACAAGGTGGGGATAAAAATAAAATATTTAAACAGTTAAATAAAGCATTTAGTCGTTATCCTGATGCTTTTGAATCGTTTAAGATAAACCAGACTATAATAATAAAGGACATTCAAAACTATATTAGCAATGTCTAAAATGTATTTATAATTACATATAATAAATTTATATATATTAAAAAAAAAATGTATATATGTAAAAATATTTTTAACCTTTATATATCTAATTTTAAATAAATAAGAATGTAAATATACTAAATACTAATCATAGTGGGGGTGATAAGTAGTTAAATGGATTAATCCTAATCTTATAAATACAAGACTGATAAATTAAAAAATTAAAAAATGTATCCATTTTAACTGTGGAAATTGATGAATCGCACAGGTAAGAAATTCATTTCTATAGTATGAAAATATTAGTAATTGCAATTAAGAATAGGAAAGTGGATCAAATGTTTGTAACATGTCTTCTTCCTAAGATTAAGGGTGGTGGTGTTTGATCAACACTGCTGGGGAGCCATGATGTAATATACTGTTTTGTTTTTAAATCCCCGAAACAGTGTTTCATGGTAAAAAACTGATGATCTCTTGAAATATAAATTATTGGTATTATAGTAAATTCGAGAGCGAGTTGATGCAGTGATTGCAGGTGATTAAATGACTTACTGACTAGATGGTTTTCTAAGGAATGATAAAAAATATTTTTTTTGTATAGATTTAAAGGTTAAAAACTTCAAAGACTATACATATATATACATACATAAATATACATATATACATGTATATACATATATATATATATATACATACATATATATATACATATGCATATATATATGCATATACATATATATATGCATATACATATATATATGCATATACATATATATATACATATACATATATATATACATATACATATACATATATACACACATATATATACATATACATATACATATATACACACATATATATATATACATATACATATATACACATATATATATACATATACATATATACACATATATATATATACATATACATATATACATATACATATATATATACATATAAATATAAATATATATATACATATGCATATATATACATATACATATATATACATATACATATACATGCACATAAATATAAATATACATATATATACATATACATATACATATACATGCATATAAATATAAATATATATATACATATGCATATATATATACATATATATATACATATATATACATTCAAGCAAATATTATTAAATACAATGGAGACTTTTTTTCTTATAATTCTTTTTTTTAATTTTTCAATTTTTCGTATTGTCTTTTTTGTTTCAAAATCAAAAATATTAATAAAGGATCCATACATGTTGCTGTTACGAGCGCTTTCGATTCGTCCATGAATCATCATCAGGTGTTAAAAATACAGGATTGCGAAAATGAGGATTGAAAATGAAAACTAAAATATATATAGTCAGTGATGAGTTAAAATAAAAGTCGATTAAGAATAAAAATCGATTAAAAATTCGAGTGTTAAAACCAGCAAGTTCGTAGACACCATGTACGAAGTCCGTCCAACACGGACTACGCAAGACATTTCAGAACGTTACTACTTTTTTGAAATGCAATGTCATTTATATTAGGTTGAAGAGTTCTAATGTACGACGCTTCAAGAATCTTTAATTTTTTACATTATTTTCCCGTTGTATAATTTTTGTGTTGTCAACGAGGACCTTTCTAACATTGGAGGGGGGACAGCTATGTTCTTTTTTTAAATGTTTGTAAATCGCGCTTGTGTCGTTAAGGTGCATAGTTATTCGCCGGGACAACGTTGTTGTTGTATGCCCAATGTATGTATTATTTTTGGAGTTACATTCTCCAATAGAGCATTTAAATTTATACACTACATTGGTTTGTTCCAACGCTTTTATCGCCGGTGAAGAGTTGTTTTTAACCACAAGGTTTTGTGTTCGAAATTTCCTATAATAGATAATAAATTTAATTTAAAATTACTATCAACAGGCGTCAAGTATCTTCGTATAATATTTTTTATTGCATTTTCTTCGATTCTGAAATTAGGCGTCATTTGATTTTGGTAAAATATATTAATGGGGTTTGCATTGCGGTGTTGGCTAACGTTATTATTCTGGTTATCGGAAGATTGTAGCATTTTTTTTATTCGTTCATCAACAATGTAATTGGGGAAATGATTATTGATGAGTACTTGTTTAATGTTTTTGTTGTGAAGGAACATAACTGGCTATACACCGGTTACAAACTGTATATATATATTGGACTGTTTGGCAGACAGCGGCAGACAAGCAGTCGCAGTAAGACGGATAGTCTTACGTGTTGATTATCAGACTTTCTTCCCCATACTTGTTACTATGTACTTCTATTTACCTTAGGCGAGCAGCCTTACGTTTCTGTATTATAAATAAACCCCATTACACATACCACTCGGTGTAACTCACGTTTGTCTTTATTTCCTAAGTATTTAGGAATATAACAATGGCGACGAAAGGATTTCTTTCTCTTAACAGAGATAAATTACCGTACCAAGGACTGTGTACAATGCAAGGATTTTTTGTTTTACGAAAAAAACAAACTACACAAGGATTTTTGACCACGTGCGTCAATGAATTTAAAAATTTTTCCTACCTAAAGTAGCGAAAAGTACGGATTTTTCTTCGTAAAGAACTCACAAGAAATTATAGAAACATGTTCAAGGTAAAGTGGAATTTATATTTATTTTGACAAGTAAAAAAAAAAAAAAAAAAAAAATGGTCGCAAGTTGAATTCGAAACTACACTAAAGGATTACGAGTTTCGAAAGAAAAAATATAAATACAACGACTATTGTACCATTTTATGCCACGTGGGAACGGCAGCCATATATATTTTTTTTTTTTGGAAAATTAATTGTTTGTTATTGCCTTTATATAAATAATTGGAACTATTTGTCGTGGGAAGTAAGAAATATTTTGTGTATGAACTTACGTTGTTGAAAAAAAAAAAAAAAAAAAAAAAGAATTATTTTACAAAGCCTGTTGAATTACTATGGATGAACTTTGTTGAAACGTGTTGTGTCTGCATATTGCTACTAATTTACGATATACGTAAATTTACGATTTTTCTTTGGAATTATTGTGTAGAATTCGAAAAGACATTTTTGTACTAGAAGCTAACATGGAACAATTAGCAGAGTTAACTAAGGCTCTAGCCCTTAGCATCCAGGAACAGACAAAAATGACTCAACAATTTTTAGCGCAACAACAACAACAACAACAAATTCAACAACAACAGCTACAGCAACAGCTGCAACAACAACAAGAAAGAACACAAAAAACTTTAGAGGCACAACAAGAACAAACAAACATACTACAACGACAAATGTCGACACAGCAAAAGAATTTAGAAAAGCTAATTCTAACGTCGACCGGGAAGAAGACTAATTTTTCTGCCGAGGGTATTTCAAATTCACTAACGGAATTTCGTTACTCCCCGGATACTGGTGTTACTTTCCCTGCATACTACAGAAGATACGAAACAATTTTTACGAAAAGATGTTTAGACTGGACCGATGAGGAAAAAGTTACCCTGCTACTACAAAAACTGGGTACTGATGAAAACACCAAGTATGCAAATCTAATTCTACCAAAAAAACCGGAGGAGGTTTCGTTCGAGGAAACAATTAGTACCTTGTTGAAAATATTTGATAAAAGGGATAGCCTATTTCACTCTAGATACAAATGTTTGAACATTCAGAAGGCAGAAGCTGAAGACTATCTAGAATATGCTTGCACTGTGAACTGTTTATGCGAATCATTTAAATTGAATGAAATTTCCGCAGACCAATTTAAATGTTTAATCTTTGTACAAGGTCTCACAGCACCAAGGGACAAAGATATACGTTCACGGATCCTAACAATTATGGAGGCGGATCCTAACATAACATTGCAAAAAGTCACTGAAGAGTGTCAACGTCTGATTAACATAAAGAAAGACAACACTCGCATTGAAGAGAAAAATATTTTTAAGGTGCAGCAAGTAAAAAGGCAAGGGACCACAAGAAAGTCCAGGTTCCAAGAACACAGGATCCTTAAAGGATACAAAGACCCAAAGCTAAAGTGTAAATGTTGTGGTAGTTTAAGACACAACAATAAGACCTGCTGGTTTAGGAACAAAATATGTTATGAATGTGGTCTCAGAGGTCACAAGGGAACATACTGTGCCCAGAAGAAAAGACAAGGGACCGATAATGTAAATACGCTTCGCATGAATAAAGAAAAAAGCTGCGAAAGACGGAAATATGTTGATGTTCGGATAAATGGACATCTGGTTACATTGCTTCTGGATAGCGGTGCAGATATTAGTATTATAAATGAAGATATATGGAAAAGGATAGGTCGACCTGAATTAACGAAAACCAGAAAGACGGCGAGAAGTGTGTGCGGCAAAAGATTAGAGTTCAAGGGAGAATTAAAATGCAAAGTGACATTCGCTAACCAGACTCATAAATCCAAAGTGTACGTCGTACCAGGAAAGAATACATGCCTGTTTGGGGTAGATTGGATTGTCCTGTTTAATTTATGGGAGAAACCCATAAATTCGTTTTGTAACGTTTTAACTGCAGAAAAAGCAAACCAAAGGGAAGACTTCCTGAAGGATTTGAAAACTGAATTTCCCAATGTTTTTGCCGAAGGACTAGGACTCTGTATTAAGACAGAGGCAAAATTTGAATTAAAGAAAAATGCCACTCCAGTATTCAAACCTAAAAGGAATGTGCCTTTTTCAGCGATGGACGCAATCGAAAAAGAGTTGGATAGACTTCAACAACTGGAAGTCATTGAAAAAGTTAACCACACAGATTGGGCAAGTCCAACCGTGTATGTAAAGAAAAAAAATAACAGAATAAGGGTCTGTGGAGATTTTTCAACGGGTTTAAATGACTGTCTATTGGACCATAATTATCCCCTTCCGTCCGCAGAAGATCTGTTCTCTAAGCTTAACGGAGGAAAAATTTTTTCTAAGATAGACCTCTCAGATGCTTACTTGCAAATTAAGATCAGCGATGAATGCTCCAAATACTTAGGCATAAATACTCATAAGGGCATTTTTAAGCTAAAGAGGCTTCCTTTTGGATTAAAGGTTGCTCCTGCTATTTTCCAGCAAATTATGGACACGATGCTGGCAGGGTTGGAATTTTCAATGGCCTACCTTGACGATATCCTAATTAAAAGTGAAAATTTGCAAGATCATAAGAAGCATGTAAAAGAAGTATTCAAAAGAATACAGGAATTTGGTTTTAAATTGAGCCCAGAAAAATGCGATTTTTTTATGGAAAAAATTAAATATCTAGGTCAAATAATCGACAAAGAGGGTCGAAGACCGGATCCACAAAGGACTGAAGCAATTGAAAAGATGCCTGCTCCAGATTCAGTGACAAAATTAAAATCGTTTTTGGGATTAGTTCAATACTATGCAATTTACATCCCTAACATACATAATTTAAGAGCTCCTCTTAACGAGTTACTGAAAAAGGGTGTTAAATGGAACTGGAATAAGGAATGTGAATCTGCTTTCCAAAATATCAAAAGATGTCTACTGTCAGACTTAGCATTGGCACATTTCAATCCAGAAAAGGAACTAATACTAGCAACGGACGCCAGTGATTACGGTGTTGGCGCTGTATTACTTCACAAGTATGAGGATGGTAGGACAAAAGCTATCGCCCATGCTTCAAGAACATTGGTTGCAGCGGAGAAAAATTACAGCCAAATTGAAAAAGAGGCGCTGTCGATAATATTTGGAATTACAAAGTACAATCGATTTCTCCATGGACGATCTTTTATTTTGCAAACCGACCATAAACCCCTACTTACCATATTTGGATCAAAGAAAGGCATTCCCACACATACTGCGAATCGATTACAGCGATGGGCTGTAACCCTCTTAAACTATCAGTTTAAGATGGAACATGTATCCTCAAAAAAGTTAGGACACGCAGATGCATTATCACGGTTGATCCCTAAAAGAAGCGAAAGTTTCGAAGAAACGGTAATTGCTGCGCTTAAAGATGAAAGTGAATGTACAAGTTCAATGTGTAATATGATACGTGAACTTCCGGTAACTTTCGAAAAAATAAAAAAAGAGGCAGTAAATGACATTTTCATTAAGAAAATGAAAAATCAATTGGGATGGATAAA
>NC_136520.1:5533975-5613975 GCF_053919585.1 Euprymna scolopes | reverse complement strand
GCCTCACAACAACTACTATCTAAGCATTTGTTATTGTTACTTTTATTTAGCCAAGCACACAACTTCCATCATGGCCACCAGCATTTTTTTGTGGGGGCAGAACGTTGGTGGGTTACGAATTTCAAGCTTAAACAATAATAGTAATAATGATAATAATAATAATTATGAAGATAATAACAATGATAACAATAATAATAATAATGATAATAATAACGATAATAATAATAATGATTTCGCTTATGAACGTCTCTCTGGAAAGGGATGCGATTCATTTCCAGAAGATTTCCCTTGATCCTGGCTTCAAACCAGGAGCTTCAAAGATCAAGGGTTTTCTTATGATGTTGGTGCTACCTATAATTGCAGAGGTTTGAAGGCCGCCTAAAACATCGGGGATTTGTAGTTTTTTCAATTGTCCTTCCAGACGACTTGATACTACTCCTAGTGTACCAACTACGACCGGGATTATTTGTGTTTTAACCCCGTGTATACACCTTATCTCCAAGGCCAATGGAGCATAATTGCTCCACTTCTCATTCTCCTTTTCTCTCACATTCCTGTCCCAGAGTACTGAGAAGTCTACAATCTGCCAGTTTTTTGAGACGTTGTCAATGACGACCAAATCCGGATGTTTATGTTCCAATTGCTTGGTCATATAACGCTTTTGTCCCACCATACCTCTACCTTGCCATCCTCACTTGTTCTCACTTCATCAGGCACCTCCTCAAACCATTTTCCAGCACACTTCACCCCAACCCTCTTACACACCTCCCAATATATCAGGAGTCCCATGCGATCGTGTCTTTTGCGGTACTCTCTCTGGGCCAGTCCACTACACCCTGCTGCAAGGTGCACAATTGATTCTGAGGTCTTACTACAAATCCGGCATTCTGCAGCAATTTCCTCTCCTAGAACCACTTTTTTGAACAATCAAGCTTCAGTACTCTTAGCCAGATACCCAGTTCTAAGCCATTGACATGATATTTCGTCAGCCACTTCTGCTGTATCCTGGAAGAACCTTCTATGCATTTTCTTCCTAACCAGTTCCTCTGCCCTTTCTCTATCCATACGTTTCACATAATCAGCCTTGGTCTCACATACCTCCACTTCATTGGCCACATCCTTAAGCATCCACTCCCCACTTCTAACCACATGCTCCTTCAACGACATCTCCTCGGTTCTAACACAATCTTTTACACTTTTCAATCCTCTCCCACCATCTTTCCTCTTTTGATACAGCCTTGCTACACTACTTCGAATGTGAAATGTACCAAACATTGCTAAAACTTTTCTTGTTTTGATATCCATGGCATGTAAATCCTTATTAGACCATTCTAAAATTCCTGCACTGTAACTCAAAACACTATCTAATAATAATAATAATAATGATAATAATAATAATAACAACAATAACAATAATAACAACTCTACACGAAAGACTAGCTCAAAACATGAAAAGATGTATACAGGAAACAAACGTACCAGGTTGGATGACAAAAGACAGAATTGATACAGAAGGACACAGAGAAAGGAACCGCCTCCAGCAACTATAGGCCTATCACATGCTTACCCACCACATGGAAAATACTGACAGCACACTTGAGGGAACAAATCTACCACTTTTTAAATAATTATGGACTTCTCCCTGAGGAACAAAAAGGACGCCAGAAAGGAAAAAGAGGAACAAATGATCTGTTATACATAGACCAAAAGATCCTAAAGGAGGTAAAAAGAAGGAGAAATAATTTAGCCATGGCATGGATCGACTACAAAAAGACATATGACAGGATCCCCCAAGCATGTATAAAAGAATGCTTAAAAATGTATAAAATACCAAGCATGATTCTCAACGTGATAGAAAATGCGATGAGAACAAGGAGATTGGAATTGACAGCTGATGGACAACACATAACAGAAATTAACATACAAAGAGGCATCTTCCAAGGAGATTCACTATCACTATTACTGTTTATCATAACCATGATGTCCCTGAACAATATACTGAGAAAGTGCCAAGCCAGATACAAGTTCTCTAACACGGAGGAAAAAATGAACCACCTGATGTACATGGACGATTTGAAACTTTTTACAAGGACCAAAACTGAACTAGAGACATTAATAAATACCACCAGGATCTTCAACCAGGATATCCAAATGGAGTTTGGTATGGAAAAGTGCGCGCTACTAGTTATAAAAAAGGGAAAACTAGAGATGACAGAAGGCATGGAACTACCCAACCAAACGGAGATGAGGGCACTAGGGGAACAAGATGCCTATAAATACCCTGGAGTACTGGAAGAAGACACCATCAAAGCAACAGAAATGAAAGAGAGAATTGGAAAGGAATACCTCAGGAGAACAAGAAAACTTCTCAAAACCAAATTATATAACAGAAACCTAATAAAAGGTATAAATACATGGGCAGTATCACTAGTAAGATACTCTGGACCGTTTATAGGATGGACAAAAGAAGAACTGAGACAACTCGAGCAGAAAACCAGGAAACTCATGACCATGCACAATTCACTACACCTAAAGGATGATGTTGACTAACTGTACGTGAAAAGACAGCTAAAGGGGACTGGTTTGTATAGAAGACTGTGTGAATGACAGCAAAAAAGAACTAGAAAAATACTTAATACAAAACACTGAAAGAATAATCATAGCAGCGAGAGACACTGAAAAAAAATCGATAAAACAGAAAACAGAGAGACAAAGGATAAAACAAGAAAAGAAAAGTGGGAAGAGAAACTACACGGAAGATTCATAAGTGTAGAATAATCAAAAGAACTGTGTTAGTCAATAACACACAACAACAACAATAATAATAATAATAATAGCAGCAACACTTACCAAGGGTCCAGCTTATTCACAAGACAGACATCAGATTGAGCTGGACTGAGGGCTTGTATTTATGTACAAGCATATCCAATCAGGTGACTCAGCCAATCACAATCCAAGGAATAGACTGGCCCATGTGTGCACAATGGAATCTCCCATTGTGCCATAAATAGTTCTCCTCTTTCATGAGAAGTAACTTTAGTCTTTGTCAAGTTATCCACAACTTGAACGTGACCGAAAGTCCACTACACAATTCAACATGGCGCTACGAACAGGATTCGAGACAGAAGATTGGGAAGACTATTTCCTCAAAGCAGGCATTGCTGCCGATTCCGCCAAGAGCTACGCTGCAACTTTTGTGAAGGAAAAACTAAGGAAAGAAAACCTTCAAGTAATGGATCGAGCCATGCTAAGAGAATTGAGAATCACAACAATGGGAGAAGCTCTGTCTATCCTTCGACAAGCCAAGGAGCCCGCTACCCAGACCACCTATGCTAAGGCACCAGCTGCCAGGCCTCCCCAACTTCATCTCGAAATGACCCCTCAACAATTCAGAAAGTTTCGGATTGACTGGGAAGTATTTACCAGAATAACGGACATGCCAACTTCTCAGGCCAATACCCAGTTATACAGTTGCGCTGATGAATCCGTTCAAAACGCAATCATAAATACGTACCCTAAGTTCTTCACCACCAACCCAGACAAGCTGCTAGAGATGACAGAAGCATTGGTAACTCAAAAATCAAATCCCATGGTCCATCGGATGACATTTGCAGCTATATCACAGCATGAAGATGAACCCATCCAACAATACCTTGTTCGTCTTAGGTCCACGGCCATAGACTGTAATTTCTCATGCCCCAACTGCGATCACGACCTGTCCGACATTTACATCAAGGACCAATTTATCAAAGGGATATCGAATGATACGCTTCAGACCGATCTACTGGCAAAAGCCGGGTTGCTAAAAACTCTCAACCAAAATATTTGTCATGCTGAGGCATTTGAGTCTGCACTACGAGACCAAACCGCAATGACTGATACCTCAGACATAGCTACAGTCCGGATGTCAATGTATCGCAAAAAAAAAAAACACAGTGCTGTACGGACTAGCAGAGGCAATATTCTCACTAGCTCTACTGCTACTCACAACGATAACATTGCTGATAAAGAACCCCGTCAAACCTGCATAGGTTGTGGTAGTCACCAACACGGTACTCCAAGGACAAGTGCCCGCCATTTAACATGTCCGGCATGGAATCAAATGTGCAACACTTGTGGGAAACTTAACCATTTCTCAGCAGTGTGCCGGACAAAGAAATATCGCCCGGCAGTGATAAAGAGTTTTGAAGACCAAGAAGCTCCCATGAATACACTCATGGCCCATATCACATTCGATCAAATGAGGGGCACCATTATGACTACAGAAGGTGATCTGTTAACTGAAATAAATGCATCAGTAATCCCATTCTCACCAAAACCAGATCCCAGACAAGCTGTCAATATCCCTAGGAGTTGTAGTACAACGCTAAAGGTTTTTCCCGACAGTGGTGCCGCCATTTGTCTTGGGGGACCAAAGCATTTAACCAAAATGGGCCTCACAGAGATTAGTCTTATCCAATCAAGAAAGATCATACGAACAGTTGGAGGTTTCACACTCATGTGTCAGGGTTGGCTACCAGTTGAGTTTGTGGTCAGAGGGAAAACAACTAAACAAGCCCTCTACATATGCAAGGGCATACAACGGCTTTATCTCAGCAGAGCAGCCTGCATCGATGTGGGAATATTGCACAAACATTTTCCAAACCCTTTAGCAGACGTACATGAAGAGGTAGACACCGAGTCTAAAAAGTGTATAGATCAATTGCCAAATCGCCCCAAAAACCTCCTTTTTCCCGCAACAGAAGATAACATAGGCAAACTTAAGAGCTGGCTCCTAGAAAAGTTTGCCAAAACGACATTCAACAAAGATGGGATATTTCCAGCCATGTCCGGCCCAGCTGCCCACATTCACCTCAAAGAGGGAGCAATCCCTAAAGCCAGGCATAACCCAATTCCTGTACCCTTCCACTTCAAGGAACCAGTAAGACAAGCCCTTTGGAAGGATGTAGAAAAGGTATCATAGCTCCAGTACCCGTGGGTATGCCTACTGATTGGTGCAGTACTATGGTAATAACTGCCAAAAAGAATGGTAATCCAAGGAGAACAATAGATTACCAACACCTTAACTCTCAATGCAAGCAAGAAACCCACCATACTGGGTCGCCATTCCAGTTGGCACTGCAAGTGCCACCTAGAACAAAGAAAACAGTCCTAGACGCTGTTGATGGATACCACTCGATTCTCTTAGACAAAGAATCTCAACCATTAACCACCTTCATAACTGAGTGGGGAAGATACATGTATCTGGGGATGCTTACACTCGCAGATATGATGAGATAATAAAAGATATCCCACGCAAGGTGAAGATAGTAGACGATACCCTGCTATATGACTCTAGCATTGAGGGAGCCTTTTATCATACCTTCGATTTTCTGCTCCAATGTGCTAAGAATGGAATTGTGCTCAACACCGACAAATTCCAATTCTGTCAGGATGTCGTACAATTTGGAGGCCTCCAGATAACTTCTTCAGGAGTGACCCCTTCTGAGTCCATGATACAAGCGATACAGGATTTTCCAGTCCCAAAGACAATTACTGATGCCAGATCATGGTTTGGGCTTGTCAACCAAGTAGCCTGGGCATATTCACTGGGTCCAGTTATGGTGCCTTTTCGGGACCTCGTCAAACAAAACTCCAAATTTGCTTGGAATCAAAACCTTGAAGACGGATTCAAAGATTCCAAGCGAGTTATAATTCACCTAGTCCAGAAGGGGGTAGCAACATTTGACAAAGACAGAGCAACTTGCCTTGCTCCAGATTGGAGCAAAGAAGGAATGGGCTTCCTACTCCTACAAAAACATTGCCAATGTACCATGGAAAAAGCCCCAATCTGCTGTTCCGAAGGTTGGCATCTGATATATGCCGGCAGCAGATTTTGCACGGATGCTGAGCGCAGATACGCACCAATAGAGGGTGAGGCAGCAGCAATAGCATGGGCATTGGAGAAATGCCGTATGTTCGTCATGGGTTCTCCAAACATCATAGTGGTCACAGACCATGAACCTCTGAAGGGGATATTTGGCGATCGTGATCTGAGCAAGATCCAAAACCCCCGGCTCTTTAGACTCAAGGAAAAGACCCTGAGATACAGATTTACCATACAGCATTGCCCCGGGAAGTGGCACAGAGGCCCTGATGCAGTTTCCCGCCACCCAGTGGCGATGGTGCAAGCCCTCCTCGATGTATTTCCAACAAAACCCTCTCAAATGGATATACTGGAGTCGAACAACATAAGCAACATAACAGAGTCAACAGCCTTAATAGCAACATTTGCAGACAGCAGTAATATAGCCATGCTATCACCAGACCTAATTCGTTCAGCAGGTTGTGGCGATCAACAATATAACAAATTAATAGACACAATACAGCAAGGCTTCCCAAAAACACGTAATCTCACTGCGCCCGAAATCCGTGGGTATTGGGAGGTGAGGCACCGCCTTAGCACTGACAATGGTCTAGTATTGTTGGATCGAAGGATCGTCATCCCCAAAACACAACGAAAAAAGGTCCTACACTGCCTGCATTCTGCACACCAAGGAGTAGTCGGCATGAAAGCACGTGCCAATGAATCGGTGTACTGGCCAGGGATGGATGCATCAATCCGCAGTATTAGGGCGAATTGCATGGTATGCTCAACCATCGCACCTAGTCAACCAAGGGAGCCTATCATTCTAACACGATCCCCAGAGTGGCCATTCCAACAAATCGTCATGGATATTTTTTATGTTGGAGATCACACATACCTTGCCTGCGCAGATAGGTTAACTGGTTGGCTAATTTTATACCACCTAGAATCAGGTCACACTACTACAACCAAATTGATGTCCATATGCCGACAACTGTTCCAAACATATGGTGCCCCAGAAGAACTCAGCACCGATGGCGGCCCACCTTTCACCTCCAGCACGTTCCAAGAATTTCTGAAAACATGGTGTGTTAGGCACAGATTATCTTCTGTTGCGTATCCCCAATCCAATGGCAGGGCAGAGCTCGCAGTAAAAACTGCAAAGAGGATTGTGAAAGGAAACACAGGCCCCCACGGTTCCTTGGACAATGACAGTGTTGCCCGGGCCATCTTGCAGTATCGGAATACCCCAATCCAAAGCATTGGCCTATCACCGGCCCAATTATTACTTCACCGTCGACTACGTGACTCCATCCCATCACAGCCAATCCTCTACAAGCCTCATCCTGAATGGGTGTCAGCGGCACAACATCGCGAGGAAATGCTCCACCACCGCAATGAAAAATTAGTAGAAAGATACAATAAATATACCCACAACCTTCCACCATTACAAGCTGGTGACACTGTAGCCATCCAAAATCCAGTAAATCGCAGATGGAACACAACGGGCAAAATCATCAGTTCCCTACCAGATCGACAATACCGAATCAGGGTTAACGGATCCGGAAGGATCACACTTAGGAACTGCCGTTTCCTCAAATGTGAACTTAAGCCTGCACCAACCCCAATACCAAGTGCAGCACTAGGACCAACAATTCCCTACAGGCGATACTACATTCTTGCATCTCCCAAGTAGATACTACATTCTTGCATCTGTAATAGCACATACACAGCAACCAAACCCCAACAACAAACCACACATATATCCCCACGCTTTCGATCAAGGATTCCCCGAGCTCTTTCTAGGTTACTACCACACAACAAACTAGGCCTAAAAGAGAGATACACCTCTCACACAACCCAGCCTACTCGTGGGGGGGGGAAGAGGGGAGATGTAGAATAATTAAAAGAACTGTGTTAGTCAATAACACACAACAACAACAATAATAATAATAATAATAATAATAGCAGCAATACTTACCAAGGGTCCAGCTTATTCACAAGACAGACATCAGATTGAGCTGGACTGAGGGCTTGTATTTATGTACAAGCATATCCAATCAGGTGACTCAGCCAATCACAATCCAAGGAATAGTCTGGCCCATGTGTGCACAATGGAATCTCCCATTGTGACATAAATAGTTCTCCTCTTTCATGAGAAGTAACTTTAGTCTTTGTCAAGTTATCCACAACTTGAACGTGACCGAAAGTCCACTACACAATTCAACAATAAGGATGACAAAAGATGAAAATAACAAAACGCTTGGACAGGGATATGAAAAGGACACATAAGCCGAGAAACTGAATCCCTAATAATTGCAACACAAGAAACTCAATAGGAACCAACCACATCAAAGCAAAAATTGGCAAAACACAAAAAAAAAAACAGCAAATGCAGACTCTCTGGACAAAGAGACGAGACGATAAACCATATAATAAGTGAATGCAGCAAACTGGCCCAAAATAAACACAAGAACAGACACGACCAAGTGGAAGGGTAGTATGCAGGGAATTATGCAAACAATTGCATCTGGAACGCACAGGCAAATGACACAAACATAACCTAGCAACAGTACTTGAAAACGAGAATCACAAAATCCTATGGGACATGGACATACAAACTGATAAACCCATCCAAACAAGAAGACCGGATGTCGTAATAATTAAGAAGAAAAAAAATCCTGTCAAATCGTAGACTTTGTTGTCCCAGCTGACCACAGGGTGAATATTAAAGAAAAGGAGAAACAGAGCAAATACACAGAGCTAGCCAGAGAGCTGAAAGGGATATGGAAGATGAAGAAAATCAAAATAATACCGATAATAATAGGAGCACTAGTAACAATTCCGAAAAACTTTTAAAACAGAATCGTAGAAATTGGAATCAGAGGAATAACTGAAACAATACAACAAATAACAATAATGAAAACAGCTGAAATATTAAGAAAACCCTTGAATGCGGAAACTAACACACAGGAGCAACAAGCGCGGGACAGACAAACAAACTGCTGCAAAGGCAAAACATGAAGTGCTACATGGAAGCAAGAACACCGAAGCTGCATATCTATAAGTTCTCTAACTCCACCCCCATCCTCCCATTACCATATCACTCCCCCCCCCTCAAAGAGTGAGACCAAATAACCAAGTAGAGTCAAGGAAGAAAGAAAGACTGAAGAACTGAATAGACCTCCGCTGTATAAGTGCAAAGAGAACTGGGACCTTGTGGAGGCTTACTGCCACTCTAATTCCAGTAAAGACCAATGCTCATTGCCAACGAGAAATCAATGGCAAGCAGTTGTTGTGATAATGCAAATTTATTTGCAAATGTTATCGAAAGAGGTAGAGAGTATTGGAAACCTGGGGGGACTTGTTGTCACTACAGGCTGTTTTCAAGGAGAGATCTTTCATGACCAGTATGAAAGCTCCTTGTGAGTCAATACTAATAATAATTTGAGAGGCTTATTGCCACCCAAATTTCAATGAAGACCAATGGTCACTGCCAACAAGAAATGAAAAGCGGCTGTTGCGATAATGCAAATTCTTTTGCAAAAGGTTATCGAATGAGGTGGACAGTACTGGAAAGCTGGGGAGACTTGTTTTCACTCAAACTCCAGGGAACACCACAAGTTGTCCTCAAAGAGCAATATTTCATGATGCCTTGTGTGACTATTCCTAGTGAGTAAATAATAAAATAATCCAATGAGATCTTTGATAACTGTTATGTTGGACGTTTATCTTCGTCGCCAACTGTTATGTTTACAGGTTGAACCAAATAACGTATAAGGCAATACAAATGAAGACTCAACAAACAAAAATCAATAAGAAGTGTATTAGGAAAAGTATATTTACAGTATATTTACATAATGATTGTCAGGTAAGAGAGTCTTGGCTGGAGAACATATCCGTTCTCAGCTCGGCCTTCGGTGGCTTCTGGTTAACACACACTCAGACTAACCGAGTCTTGCTATTTATGTGTAATATTATCCACATATGTAAATGAGTGGGTGCCACCACAACAATAACCTATGTGAAAGCTCCTTTGAGCCCATAATAATACTGGCCCAAAAGGAATACAAAAACGAGCACGACCAAGTGGAAGGGCAGTACACTGGGAATTATGCAAACAACTGCATTTCGAATGCACAGACAAGTGGTACAGACATAAGCCGGCAACAGTACTTGAAAACGAGAACCACAAAATCCTATGGGACATGGACATACAAACGGATAAACCCATTCAGGCAAGAAGACTGGACGTCATAATCATTAACAAGAAAGAAAAGTTCTGTCAAATCATAGACTTTGCTGTCCCAGCTGACCACAGGGTGAATATCAAAGAAAAGGAGAAACAGAGTAAATACATAAAGCTAGCCAAAGAGCTGAAAAGGGATTTGGATGATCAAGAAAATCAAAATAATATCTATAATAGTAGGAGCACTAGGAACAATTCCGAAAAAAAGAATGAGAGAAATTAGAATCAGAGGAATTGCTGCAAAGATACAACGAATAATGATAATGAAAACAGTGGAAAGATTAAGGAAAATCCTTGAATGTGAAAATTAATACACATGAACCACATGCGTGGGCCAGACAAACTTAATGGGTAATAACAAGAATAATAATAAAAATAATACGTGAATATAATGCCAGTAATTGTAGGAACACTAAAAACAGTTCCAAAACACTGAAAAAAAAAAAAAAGACTTGGAGAAATTGTAATCAAAGCAAAGACTGAGACTCTACAGTGAATGTCAATGATAAAAACAGCTGAAATCTTAAGGAAGATCCTTGAATGCGGCAACAAACCCACATGAACTATGAACGCTAATATGCTACTAATATGCCAAAAGGAAATTGCAACAGAAATAAAACAAACCAAGAGAATTAAAACTGGAAAACATCTCATCATAAAACTGAAAAATAAAAAACACGAACCTGTATCGATCGGACTATCAGGCATCTTGAATGTGCAACGTTTAGGTTGGATTGTCCCTTTGACCGTCTTCAGGAATGTTGTTTGTTGTTTGGAAAAGAAAAGAGAAAAGTTACTGGCTAAATATCTACAGAGCCAGTAACTTTTTTCCTTTTTTCCAAACAAAAAAAAAACATGCCTGAAGACGGTCGAAGGACAATCTGACCGAAGCATTGCGCAAATAACACACAAGATGAGAACAATAGTCCGATCAATATACAAATAATATAAATAATCAGCCCTGTTCTCAAAATTTCGGAATTTTGAACCATAAACTATTATATAAAATGAACGTTGTCTGTGAGTGTGTATGTGTGTATGAGTGCATGAGTGTGAGTGTGTTATGTGTGTGTGTATGTGGTCTGTGTTTGAGTGTGTTGTGTGTGCTGTGTGTTAGTGAGTGTGTTGTGTGTTAGTGTGTTGTGTGTGTGTTGTCTGTGTGTGAGAGTATTGTGCGTGTTTGTGCATGTGTGTGTGTTGCGTGTGTTTGAGAGTGTGTTGTGTGTGTTATGAGCATATGCAATTGTATGTGAGAATGTGTTGTGTGTGTTTGAGCGTGTGTTGTGTGTGTATTGTGTGTTTGTTGTGTGTGTTTGAGAGTTTGTTGTGTGTGTGTCTGTGAGTTCATTCCCTATGGACTCCAAAACGGCTGGGCCTATTCTTTTGAAATTTCACACAAATGTACAATATGTGTCTGGCTCTGGTTTTAGATAAGTTTGATATCGGAATATCTCTGATAAGTACCGATAATCGAAAAAATCTGATTAAATAAAGAACAGGCGATTTTGATGAAAGTTAACACCTTATACAGTCTAACATCACAAATTCATTTGAGAAGTTCAATTATCACACAAGTCAAAAGGCGCAGCATATACAATCAACAGTAGGTTCTTTGATATGATAGAGGCACGTTCGAAATGAATGTTTCTGTTTCAAGCACAAATGAACCATGATACTTGACTTTTTCATTTTTAACTTCCATTCAAGCCATTATCACTGCACAAGCATTAAGGCCAGGCATATAACATCAACAGCATGTTCTTTGATATGACAGGGGCGCGTTGGAGATAAATTTTCTTGTTTAGATCAAAATTGAAGCATGATACTTGGCTTTAGCATTTTCAACTTAAATTCAAGTCGTTATACATAGAAATAATTTTATAAAATCAACAACAGGTTCTCTACAGTGCAATGTAGATTACAACAAATCGTTGACGAAGTCACTGCATAGAGGCATGTGAAGCTTCCTCCCAGTCCACCGCGATGTGTCCCCAACTAGAGAGAGCAATCAATCGATTTGATCGAAACACGAGTGATTTCACCGATTTCGATGACAAAAAAAAATTATGGGAGGTTTTTTTTTTTTTTTACAAAGGAGTCACCACTTATCAAGACCCGGAGGCCACTCGAGGATAAGGGCCAATGGATATACATAAGGAGTGGAAATTTTGTAAATTGGATTACTTAGAGGGACAGTTCATCAAGAACTTGTTTACGTTGGACTTGAAGACAATCAAATTGTAGTTAGCTGGAAAGCAGGCAAACGGAAGACAGCTCCACAGGCGTGCAGTTCTAAGAAAGAAACTTTGTTCATGGAATCTACGTTTAGGTTCAGGCACAGATAAAGAGTGTGAGAAATTATTGATAGTGGTTTCAGCTAGACGAGTGTTTTTCGTGAAAGTTTGACGAAGGGGGGCCATAGATTGAAACATTTGATGATCCTCATTCAATCCCAGGCAACATCGGATCTTCCTGCTAGTATATATATATATGAAAGGAGACGGGCATTTTCAATAATGTCATAATCCTTCACCGATTTTGATTAAAAAAAAAAAAAATGATTTTTTTTAAATACTTTGCTAGTAATGTTGTTTACGAAACGTACTGAAATTCATTATTATTTAGAAAGCCATTCTTAACATAGAAATTAATTATTCTGTACTTTTCATCAAACAATTTAATAGGCAAAAAATTTTGTTCATTTTAAAATGTAAATAAATAAAAAAGAAAAAAAAACAGACGTTTTTCTCTCGCGTGAAAAAATGACGAAACGGATCGCCTTAAATAAATGAACATTTCAATTTAAAAAAAAAAAAGAAAAGAAGGTCAAACTAACTAAAGACACCTCAACATTTTCTAAAAAAAATGACGACCTTTGAAGGTTTTGGGGTATGCTGAAAACGAATATTGCAGGGTAAATTAGCGCAGACAAAGTTGTAATTTCTAGTAGTTTAAATTGGTCGCCATCTTTGTTGTTTCAATGAAATGGTTCAGTGAGCATGCGCATACGAACTGTGAAGTTAAGTCTATGAAATGTAAACGTTTATTTAACGTTATTTCTAGCTAATTCCACCAAAAAGTACTTTCAAGGATTAAAATTCAAGAAAATTCGGTCAATGTGCACTAGTTGTCCAACATGTTTATCCCGGAAGCCATTCTTAACATGGGGAGGTTGAAAATAAGAAAATGCCTTTGGGAATAAACACCTCCACAACCTACCCATATTAAGAACGGCTTTCGGAATAAAAACCGCTAACCTTGCCATGTTAAGAACGGCCTTCGGAATAAACACCCCCAACCTCCCCATGTTAAGAAAAGCTTGTGGAATTGCGCTGAAAAAAAAAAATTTAAACGGGGGTTTGCCGCCCGTTCAAACATGGCCACCAGTGATTTATATTTCAAAATGTCGGTAATTATATATCGAAAACTATTTGTCTGCACTAATTTTCCCTGCGATATTCCTTTTCACGATACCCGAAAACCTATAAAAGTTGTTGCTTTATCGAAAAATGTTGAGACGTCTTTAGTTGGCGTAACGGAAGCACATTGACCAAATAAAAAAAAAGAAGAAGAAAAAGACGATCATCAAATATTCACAATCGAAATGCAAATTAAAGGCGTTAAATATACTTACTGATTTTGATATTTGCTTAAAAAAAATCTACATTATATACAGCGTTAGTCATCCGTACCTTAAAATTCATCTGACGTCACTTCTGCCGAATGGCTTTGTAAACAAAGAAGTGCCAATCTTAACGAAAGCTATTAATTTGCATTTACATACAAATTAAGGCACTTGTGCAGAATACGGACCGTGCTGAAATAATAGCATTATTATTTAGAAAGCCATTTTTAATATGGAGAGGGAAGGTGTTTTGTAACTATCCTGTACTCTCACCTAACAATTTAATAAATAAAAGGGTAGAAGAAGCAGTGAAGCCTAAGCCACTGAAGCAGAATACGGACCGTGCTGAAATAATAACGTCATTATTTAGAAAGCCATTCTTAACATGGGGAGTGGCTTAGTTCTCTCCCACTGCAAGAACTTAGACACCAGAATCGGAAAGTGGGGTTGAGAAGTCAGCGCCCCCGAAGAAGGGCATTCTGACCTGCAAAAAGTGCCAGGGCAGTCCCGTCGGCATTCATCGGTAAGGGCGCCCCAGGTGCAACAAATTAACCCCTTCTCAAAGAGAGAAGGAAAAACCTGGGAGGGTGGACCATCTAGAACTGCACAGAATTTAACCCCCACCGCAAAATCAACAGAGAATAGATCATTGCAGGATGCTCTGTTGATTTTGGTGGCCCAGGATAAATGGAGTGGGGGGGGGGAGGCTTTTGTAACTATTCCGTACTTTCACCTAACAATTTGATAAACAAAAGAATACTAATGCAGAATACGGACCGTGCTAAAATAATAACATTATTGTTCAGAAAGCCATTCTTAACATGGGAGAGGTGTGTGTGTGTGTGTGTGTTTTTTTTTCTTTTTTAACATGGGGAAGTAAAGGTGTTTTGTAACTATTCTGTACTTTCACCTAACGATGCCATGAAAAAATTTAATTTAACTTGTATTTAAATGCAAAATAATTCTTAAGCAAAATACGCACCGTGTTGAAATACTAACGTCATTATTTAGAAAGCCATTCTTTACATGCGGAGCGTAGAAAGTTTTTGTATCTATTCTGTAGTTTCACCTTGCAATTTCATAAACAAAAGTACAGAAAAAATTAACTTGGAAATTCTATCTAAGAAAAAATTGTTGGTGCGTATTCTGCATAAATACCCAATTAAAAATGTGTATTTATTATCATCTATTAACAAGAAATTAAAAAGGAAAAAAGAAAAACAGCTGTTTTTTTTTGTTGTTTTTTTTGTTAAGTTTTGTGGTTGATGCCACAAAGGATGCGCTCAAAGAAAAACGGTAAACGCGAAATATCTTAACTATCTTTTTTTTTTTAAGAAAATCAAACATTATCAAATATTTATATTCAATTATTATGACTTCTGAAGCATTTGAAAGCTGAAAAAAAAAATCGTCTTTCTCTTACCATTAAGTGATTAAAAAAAAAAGGGTCCATCCCGAAATATAATTCTCCACAACATAGCCATGCCTGGTTGCGTCGTCTGCAGGACCGAACAAGGAAACCTCCGAAATAACTCGTGAATGAGTCAAATTCACTTAGACACAAAAATATTAAAAACTGTCTTTAAAAAAACTATCTATTTACAAAATATCGAAAAATATTCTTAACTGGCCATTAATAATAATTAAAAAAACAAAAACAATAAAAACTTTTTAAAAAGTCATAACTGTTACGAAATCGTTTTACGGAATTTAACGAAGAGCAAAAGGTCCAGTTGTTTTCAGTTGTTTTGTTTTTTGTTTTATTCACTTTTTCTTATCTCTTTCTCTTTCTTTTATTTTTATTGTTTGTTTTATCATTATTTTTCTAAAAATTCTGAAAGTACTTAACTTAAATAAAAATACATGAATAAATAATTTTACTCGATAAAAGAAATATTTTTACAAAAATGGAAAGAATTACGGAATTTGACGAAGAGACGGACCCATTTTCTTTCTTTTTTTTTTATTGTCACTCTCTTTTATTTCTTTTAGTTTTCAATTTTTTTCTATCTGAAAGTTGAAATTTATAGGGTTTTTTTTAATTAATAGCAAAAATTAAAGAAATAAACACTTTTACGGAATTTGACGAAGAAAAAGCCCCACATTTCATCCTCTCTCTCTCTCTCTCTCTCTCTCTCTCTCTCTCTCTCTCTCTCTCTCTCTCTCTCTCTCTCCTTAGTTTTATTAGTTTCTCTTTCCCTTTTATTCCATCAGTATTTTCTTAAAATCTCTGCTGATACCGAAATAACGAAATTTTTTTTTCGTTATTTCGGTATCAATCTTGCGGAATTTAACGAAGAAGAAATAACTTTTTTTTTTTTTTTAATTTCCTTTCGTTTTGTTATTCTTTTTGAATAGTTTTCTCTTTCATTTGTTCTATTTATTTATTATTTTTACTTTTTCCCCCAAAAAATATCTCTTTTATGAAAAAATTTTAAGAACAAGAAAAAGTTCCGGAATTTGACGAAAAAGAAACCCCATATTCCTTATCTTATGTTTCTTCCTTTTTCGTTTCTTTTTTTTTTTTTCTTTTTTTTTTTTCTATATTTTTTATAACGTTCAAAATAGACATATTTATTTTTACTATTAAAAATAAGTAAATAACAATAAAAAAAATTACATAAACTTTTTTACGGAATTTAACAAATCATTTTCTTTTTGAACCATTTTTTTACTTTCTTGGCAAATTTATGGACGCTTCTTATAATTTTCGTTTTATTTTCTAAATATTTTTTATGATATTTAACCAAATAGATAAAAAAAAAAAAAAGTGTTTACACGATTGAAGAAGAAGAAAAAAATCTAATTAAATAAATATTCAAAATTCTTGCGCCAAAGAAAATCTTACGGAATTTAACGAAGAAAATTTCATTTTTTGTTTCTCTTTTTTTCTCTCCTTTTGTATTTTATTTTTTTTAATCTGAACCATTCATTCATTATTAAGAATAAAAATATTTTTACGCTAATAAAAAAAAAAAGAAACAATAAAATAAATATGTAACGAAGAAATAGCTAATGGTTACGAAATTTAACGAAAAGAAATTCCAGGAAGTTTAATTTCGGAAAAAATATACGATCTATCCGCATTATGAAAAAAATAAAAATGATTTTTTTTTTAATGAAAATCGCCCCAGACAATACATAAAACCACTTGATGTAAGAAGTTAAAAAATACTACTTCAAGGTCAAAAACTTGTCAACAAGTGTTGTCAAGTGTTAAATGAAATAAATTCTGACCCAAAAACACAGCAATTCTTCCCTCTTTGTCAGAAACATAGCTCATGGAATGTAAGGACTAAAGGACGCTAATTATGCAACTGCCTCAAATAAACCCAAGATCCGCTTTTTACTCTTCTATTTTTCCGTTATGGAAAAAAATTTTAATATGTGCATTTTTTTTTAGAGAAGGGGTTCACTTTATATATATATATATATATATATATATATATATATATATATATATATATATATATATATATATATATATATATATATATAAGGGAGTCACCACTTATCAAGGCCCGAAGGCCACTCGGGGATAAGGGTTAAATCGGTAGTGTAGGTAGCAATCGTTAATGGTGCAGATTTGGGTAGAATTTGGATTATTTAATATAATGGAAAATGATAACCCATTTCCTGACTAGTTCTTAACCACATAGTTCAAGACAGAACGAGTAACCATTTTTATTTATTTCCAAAATAATATTCGGCGCTTTCGCTTCGCCGCTTCTTCACTATTCAGACGAAATTTCGGAAATCGTGATACTGAAAATTCATATGAATCTACGTATTCCTCGTATTTTCAAGATGATTATATCCAAAAATTACGAAAATCGATAAGGTAGGAAAATTATTTATTAAAAAAAATAAAAAATAGAATTTGATGAAAACGATCGTAAAAGCCAGGCGAGTTCAAAAGGGAGGCAATTTTCTGTTTTGATTTAAACAAGATGGCGGCAATTTTTCACCTGTTAACACGATTAAAGTTGTTTTTGTTGTTGTTGTTGTTGTTTTTAAATAATTCAATAATATTCAGGCAATTTCGACTGCATAATTTGGAAGCTACCATTGTAACTTATTAGAATTTACAAAAAAATCAGTTGAAATCGTTATTTTTTATCTGAAAACTTCATTTATCGATTACAAAATCTTATCCCAATTCTGTAGACGTGCCTAATATTCTTTTCTACGCTATGATTATTTAGTAAAGTGAACCCCTCTTCTAAAGTTTAAATATTTTATTTTATCTCATTTTTGCAAGTACTTTCGAGTTGATGCGGAGGGGGGGGATAAAATGGCATTTTTATTTTCTTTGACAACATAGAAATAAAGGTGGAAAAGGTTGCTGATCTTTTAAACCGACGCATTTCAGGTGAAAACATTATTACGTACTAACGTAGCATATCGAAATTAGCATAAATTTAAAAAATTACGAAAAATGATCCAGTAGATTTGCTAGAGATGTATTTTTAACAAAAGAAAGAATGAAAGAAATCATCCATAATTACGTATGTTTAAAAATGGCGCACCCTTAAATTAAGCCAAGGGAGATAAGTCAGTTTGTCATACTGAACAGGTCGCACGACTGTTCCACATTTAAACATATAATAAAACTTGATAATTCGATTTTTTTTGGGGGGGGGTTACTAGTAATTATTTGAGATATAAGTAGGTAATAATGTTTTCACCTGAAATGTGTTTCTTTAAAAGATCACCAATTTACACAAGCACCTGAAAAAATTTCACTAATTTCTTTTTTTTAAGTAATTTTACCTTCTCCGATGTCTTCTTTTTTCTTCTCTCTCTGTCGGTATCCTTGCTTTTCAACTCGTTCGTCCTCTTTTCTTACCTTCTTCTTCTTCTTCTTCTTCTTCTTCTTCTTGCTTTACGAGATTTATTTTTGTTCAAACGTAATCTGATATCTCCATTCATGTCTACCGACCTTCTACGCCAACTGGTGATGAAAGAAAAAAAACACAACGCAAGCATTTACCAAGTTTGTGTAGCGCGTGGAACCCGTCCCACAGACTTTTACCATTATTGCCCCCACCCTCTCTCTGTCTGTCTGTCTGTCTGTCTGTCTCTCTGCCTCTGTCTGTCTGTCTGTCTGTCTGTCTCTCTCTCTCTTTGTCTCTCTGTCTCTGTCCGTCTGCCTGTCTGTCTGTATCTCTCTCTGTCTGTATCTCTTTGTCTCTCTGCCTCTATCTGTCTGTCTGTCTGTATGTATCTCTCTCTCTTTGTCTCTCTGCCTCTGTCTGTCTGTCTCTCTCTCACTCTCTCTCTCTCTCTCTGCCTGTCTCTCTGTTTCTCTCTCACTCTCTCTCTCTCTCTGCTTCTGTCTGTCTGCCTGTCTGTCTCTCTCTCTTTGTCTCTCTGCCTCTGTCTGTCTCTGTCTGTCTGTCTGTCTCTCTCTCTCTCTCTATATATATATATATATATATATATATATATATCTTTCCCGTTACAAACGTCTCTACATTCTATGTCGGTCTGTCGCGCCTCACTCTAATAAAACAAGAAAGAAAGAAAAAAAAAATTCCATCAAAAAATGCGCAAGTCTAATCACTGCGTTTGGTAATCGTTAAAGGTCGCGTCGAGAATAGAATACACGAAAAATATTCTGTATAGACATTAAAAATTGTTTTATGCGTTGTTTTATTATTATTATAATTATTAAGGGGAGATCATTTCGAGTTAAAATCAATTTCGTATGACGCAAGTAAACTTGAGAAAAACATGCTTGATATATGTCAACATTATGTGAATAAGCGAAATCAAAACAAGATGGCGATCGAATTTGACCTGCTGTTGTGTTGATTTCGTTTATTCACCATAATATTGATATATTTCAAGC
The DNA here is from genome assembly GCF_053919585.1 of Euprymna scolopes. Classification (NCBI taxonomy): domain Eukaryota; kingdom Metazoa; phylum Mollusca; class Cephalopoda; order Sepiida; family Sepiolidae; genus Euprymna; species Euprymna scolopes. The sequence goes on along the minus strand of NC_136520.1, from coordinate 5,594,402 downwards.
ATATTTTTCTAAACGGTACATGCGTGATAGATTTTAGGTCGCAATGATGTGGCTAGCAGAAAACACTATCAATAATTCCCCCCACTCTTTATCTGTGCCTAAACCTAAACGTAGATTCCATGAACAAAGCTTCTTTCTTAGAACTACACACCTGTGGAACTGTCTTCCATTTTCCTGCTTTCCAGCTGACTACAATATGGTTGTCTTCAAGTCCAACGTAAACAAGTTCTTGATGAGCCGTTCCACTTAAGTTAACAAATTTACCGAATTTCCATTACTAACGATTACTATATTGTCCAACTGACTACAGTACACTCTTTAACCCTTATCCTCAAGTGGCTTCTGGGCCTTGATAAGTGGTGATGCCTATGTAAAAAAATGATTCCCCCATTATTAATATTTAACAAAAACCAACAACCTGAAACCATTCGGAATTTTATTCTCGCGTTTTGCTCTCGACGCGATCTTTAATGATTACCAACGTATCATAAATAAAATGTTCCGCTGGTCGGTCGATCCGGCATGCTTAAATTTGAAATATCACAAAAAAAAAAAAAATTTAAAATATGGACAAATAAGTGACCCGTTGGGTACCCGATTTAACTCGGCCTAAATATTTTATATTCGAGGATGTCGCCTGCATTGGCGATATCAAATGTGACGTTAAATTCTTAAAAAAAAACAAAAAAAAAACAATGAAGTAAAAAACAAAACGGAAAGAAACTGAGACATGTGCATGCAAGTATTGTGTTTTTTTCTAAACAATTCACTTTTTGTAAGTAAAAGAAATGCTCAAGCTGAAATCGAAACCAAAACCTAAAAACAATAAGTCAAGTACGATAACCATGAGGCCAGTTTGACACGTTCTTTAAAAGTGTTTTAAAATCTACTTATTCTTAATATAATGTGAACAGTTCGCGTATGCGCACTTGTTAAACAGTTGACAAACAGATAAAAATCCGATGAAACCCTACCCCCACGTACCAATTTTTCAATTTTGACCCCTTAGCAGCCCTTTTTTCTGGATGAAAACCAATTGAAAATTTTTCCGCATGTCTGAATACTCTATATACCAAATTTCAAGTCTGTAAATCAAAAATTCGTTGAGTATATAAGTTGAGAAGTATCCTCATACACACACGTCCTCATTTTTATCGATACATATATATATATATTAGGAAAAAGTGAGTCTGCTGAGCCAGTTAAATATTAAAATATATGAACTGGAACAAATACATAGAGGACATTGCAAAAACTGCTGCAAAGAAGGTGGGTTCCCTCTATCGAGCTAGAAGACCACTCACGCCTAAGAGTATCCTTTACCTTCACAAGGCCACCATTCGCCCATGCATGGAGTATTGTTGCCACATCTGGGCTGCTGCATCTACCACTAGTCTCTCCCTCTTAGATAAAGTTAAAAAAAAGAGTTCTCAATCTAATCGGTCCCACTTTATCAACTAAGCTCCAAACCCTGTCCCATCACTGCAATAAAATCTCACTCTTTCACCGTTGTTGTCTCTAAATGCCAGAAAGCTTTCTATTCTAATAGTTTCTTCCTCGAACAGCTAGACTTTGGAATCCCCTTCCTGCTGTCTGCTTCCCTGGCTGTAGGGGAACCTGGGGCAAAATGAGATAGCGGCGTAAAACGAGACACCATAGATAACAGAGAGAGAGAGAGAGAGAGAGAGAGAGAGAGAGAGAGAGAGAGAGAGCTCTGTTAATGGAAATGCTGAGTTTGATCTATGTCATGTCATCGGTAACCTTTGTTGCCCCATTTGCATTCCCTTGCACAAACAAGCCCCTTCCAACTCAGTACTGTGTTAACCATATTATTCATGTCACATAGGGGAATCTGGGGCAAAGCAAGACAGCAGGGTAAAACGAGACACCACAGATAAATGAAACAGAGAGAGAGTGAGAGAGAGAGAGAGAGTGAGCTCTTTCGCGAGGAGTCTGATCAAGAGATCACGTGGTAACGCCTTGCCGCCAACGTCTACCATTGTTTTATTCAGCCCCGTACATCAAAAAAGGGGTAAGTATTCAAAATTTATCTATTTCGATCTGTGACGAACTGTACCCTGAGAGTGCAGAAAGCTGGGTGGCTTGTCAAGGGGACTGTAGGAAATGGGCACACTACGGCTGTGCAGGTCTAGACGAATGCAACAAGACCCCAATCTTCATTTGTGAGCTCTGTGAAGACTTATTCAGACCAAGATCCGTCTCGTTTTGCCCCAAGCATGGGGAAAAACGGGACAATACAATTAGCTGGATAAATCATCTGTATTTCTTTTCAAAATAATTTCTCATCTTTTTTTTTGTTGTGGCATTGTTTTCCAATACTTTAAATGTTCAGTACACAGAATATGGTTTATATGTCAATGCTACCTTTGACTCGACAGTTCTTTTTCCCTCAAGTATCTCGTTTTGCCCCAGGTTCCCCTACTGATATGCAGAAGTTTAAATGTAACATAAACAGATATCTTGTTAATCTTTCCTAGACATGACCCCAAATAGTAGCCTCTAACGTGGTGATTTGCTTTGTAAGGGGTGAACATAAAATGAAATAATTAATTAAAAAGAAAAAATTGAAATTCATTGCCGGTTGCTGTCTCGGTGCATGTTCCGATCGACACTTAAGTCGGCATTTAAAAGTAAAGAAAATACAGAAAAATTTGTATGATGTATGTACTAGTCACGGAACGAAGATGAAAAATTCTAAAAATCACGTAATTTGATAAAGTATTCAAACAAATCAAATCTTATGACTAAGGGAGTCGTAGTAGTTATGTCAGCCATTACTGAATCCGATGAAATAAATAAAGAGGAGACAACTCAATTCGAAGTGTCGAGGGTGAAAAATAAGCCACAGATTCAATGCAAGTTTAGTAGTAAAATCACTAAAACTCGTAAATTAAAATTTTTCTTGGTTAAAAAAACTATTTGATCGATTTACGTGATTTTTGGAATATGACATCTTCATTCTGTAAAGGGTAGGCTCACGATGAAAGTTTTTCTTCATTTTTGCTTATCGCCATCAATGCCGACCTAAACTTGAACACCCCCCCCACTCTCATTACCTCTATTTTTCTCCTTTTTCTCTTCAGTTTGGATTAAATAGTATGATTGCCTGTAACGATATTCCCTGTTGTTTATAATAGGTTATTCTAATCTTCTGATTTATAGGTTTTCTTTTTTCTTTTTTTTTTTTTTACTAGAGGTCACCACTTATCAACGCCCAAGGGTCTCTCGAGGATAAAGGTTAATGAATGTAACAGGGTGCATGTGGGGATGTGTGAAAATATCAGCAAGAGCCGAAGAATAGCTGACTAGCAAAAATATTAGCAGCAGTAGCCATTAAAGCATGTATGCAAATTAGCAAGTTTGCATGAGCTTGCGTCACAAGAAAAGAAGAGAAAAATACTCCACGTGGTCGGAAGAGAAGCAAAGTGCGGCAGACGGACAGTTTTTTTGTTTGTTTATTTTGTTTTTTGTTTTTTGTTACTTGAGAGCCACCACTTATCAAGTCCCGAAGGCCACTCAAGGATTAAAAACTCTACTCGCGAAATATTCATTTGGTTTTAGGCACAGCTAGAGAGAGTGAGAGAAAGTACAAGGTGGAACGATAAAATTGTCGCCCCAGAAAAGACGACACGATTCCATTTCCATTCGATCAAAACATGTTTTCTTTTTTCGTTGCAGACCATCTACTAGTTGGCCAGTTGCGTACAAATCCCAAGAGTGATAGGAGCCTTCTATCATGTCTGAAAGTGACACAATGTTCAACGAGCAAGGGTCCTGGATATGATCTTAAACTATATCCGATGCTGAGGCTCCAACTTGCAGACTTTGGGAAGTGTGGAGCCACCCCTTAATTGCTATTGCTCCCAAGTCCACTCTGACCCAGAGTGGTAGTACCTGTTAGGGTCCCAACTATGGGTTGAACAGAAACTGACTTTTGAAAAATATATATATTCTATTAAAAACTTTTTCTTCAAAATCACTGGATTCGGCATTAAATAACCCGAAAAGGGTTGATATGCCGTAAAACAAAAGCAACCAACAACAATCAATGAGCGAGATCGAAGATGAACAGTTCTACAACTCATGCTCTCTACCAAACCAAGTTATGACAACAGGACCATTGCCAACACCCTCAAAACGCAAATCCAGATGGTTCAAGGCTTGTGGGTACAGCTTATTGAAGTTTCCAGTCACGCAATATGAACTGGAATGAATACATTGAAGATATTGCCAAGCCTGCTGCCAAAACTGTGGGCTCCCTCTACCATGCTTGAAAATTACTCACACCAGAGAAAAAAAGTCGCAATTCACCAATCCATGGAGTATTCTTGCCATGACAACAGGATCATTGCCAGTACCCTCAAAACGCAAATCCAGATGGTTCGACGCTTGTGGGTACAGCTTATTGAAGTTTCCAGTCACGCAATATGAACTGGAATGAATACATTGAAGATATTGCCAAGGCTGCTGCCAAAACTGTGGGCTCCCTCTACCATGCTTGAAAATTACTCACACCAGAGAAAAAAAGTCACAATTCACCAATCCATGGAGTATTCTTGCCATGACAACAGGATCATTGCTAGTACCCTCAAAATGAATTGCTGGAATGCCATGACTAACAGAGACGTGCCCAAGTTAATGAAAACAAAGTTTCCGGCCACGGTTATGGTCTTTGGTTTCAAGTGAAGCCCACATCATGCTATCTAACATCTCCGAAGTCGGCTTAAAAGTTAACATCAAAGTGTACCTGGATGTGCTGCAGAGTGCGGTGATCCTCTGGTGCAATCAGGTAGCCACTGGCAGTGTGGTAGCGATACTTGGCATTGCCCTACAAGTCTAAAGAGACCCAGGCTTGACTTCAGAAGGAGTACTACGACTTTGTAACCTTCTCTAACTGACCACCTCCTTCCCCGACATGAACCTGTTGGTCTACTTTGGTCATATGTCGAGAACATCACCAACATGACCTCTCTCAAAGCCAACCTAATTGCCGCCATTTGCCGGGTATTGCTGAGCTCCCACCAGCTTTTGTGGAAAAGTTCCGGACTTGTATCGAAGTGGTGATTGAGGCTGAAGGTGGCTACATTGAATAGATATCAGCTCTACTACATAATCAAGTTACCTGAATTGATTTTTTTGAATAAAAGTTTTAAAATAAAGCTGTAGTGTTGTTTTCTTTAGGGCGACAATTTTATCGTTCCACCCTGGATTGTCAGCTGTTGTAGTCGTAGTTAGAGGAGTATTTATCACAAATGTTTTACAAAGGGGACAACAGATTGAAGCTCAGTCGAGCACCTGCCATGAAAATAGCGACATGGCAGAGAGGGGCTTGCAACATGTCTTTTGTAAGAAAGAAGAAGTTAGAGAGGAGAAAAGACCTTTGCTCACTAGATTTCGAAGGCGGTTTTTTATCCTGTCAAAAACATTATTCTGGAATATATTTTTATATAGATATTATTATTTCCATTTATTGTAAAATGTCTGATATGTGACGAACATCAAGGTAGTTTCGATAATCGCTCAAAAACCGAAAATTAAACAGAATACTGATGAAAACTTATCCAAAAAATGTCATCATGACATTTTGTGGGTGGTTTTCTATTAGTATTTTTGTTGTATTTTCGAGTTTGGAGCAATTATTGAGACTCTCCAGACGGCCGCCTCATGTCAGATTTTTTTCTTATTCTAACTTAACACTTAGCACTGCCTGATTTTAAAACTAAATAAACGCTTTAAACTAAGTTAAAATAAAAACACAAAAGAGTAACTAATCTTGTCTTTGGTAATATTTAAATGTTGTCTATTTGTTTTTGTTTTTTTTGTTGTTTTTTTTTTTAACCCACTTTTTCGTTGTGTTGGCTATACTGCAAAATACCATGTGTAAGAATAGATTTGCTTCTGTCTGCCATGATTCGGTCTGAAATCGCATTTCCATTATCCAAGCAGATCAATAAGAGGTGCTGTCTGTCTGTTACTCTGTCTTAAGTGTATTATTGTATTCCCATCACTAATCGCGTAGCTTAAATGGACGCATGTTAAGAATATTGCTGTTTTTCTTTTTTTTTTTTAAATAGTTTTTTCAATATCAATCTGCTTGTACATCATAGGGATTTTTATTTGAATTTTTTTTTTTTTAAATATGAGGGAATATAAAAAAAAAACTTTGTAAAATGTACAAACTAGTTGACATTAAAAACAATTAAAAAAAAAAACCAAAACACGTATATTTTTTAAATGTGGTGGGCAGAGACATTAACGGTGGTCTATTGGTTAGCGACACGGACTAAGACCTGATGTTCCAAGTTCGAATCCAGTTCATTCCACAAAAATCAGTTTGTTTTTTTAGGATGTTGGCAACCTTCATGCGACCCCTCCCGTAAGTACCTGATGTCTTTTTAGAAAGAATTCTGACTAGAGAAATATTGTCGGAAATTTATCCTCTTTCAGATAAATTCGACGCGAAAATAACGGCCTGAAAAAAAAGTAAAATCATGAAATAAAATGGGGAGGGGGGGGGTAAAGAATAAAATATAAAGGTCTTGTTTTAAAACGAAGAAGAGATTTTACTTACAATAAAAATAGTTGCAAATTTTTACCTTTGCCGGCATTAAATTCAAAGAACGCCAAGGTAACAATATACAGGGTGTCCGTAAAGTTACTATACAGTCTTATTGCTTTACAATACAATATCTTACTGTACTGTTAATATATTACAGGGTGTCTGTATAGTAACTTGTAAGACTGTATAGTAACTTTACGGACACCCTGTATAATGGAAAAAATAACACTGGTTCTTATAATGAATATGTCATATCCATGAATGAATACAGTATAATTCAAAATACTAGTTCCTAATCACTCTCTCATAAGCAATAAATTTTAGGAACGTACTCACAAATTGAAAGCAAATTTTTCCCTTTGCGGGCATTAAATTCAAAAACAAAGAACGCCAACATATAATGCAAAAAAAAAAACGCTGGTTCTTATATTGAAAATGTTGCATCAATGAACGAATACAATATTATGATTAAAATAGTAGTTTCTAATCACTCTCTCATATGCAATAACTTTTAGGAACGTACTCACAAATTGATGGTGGTCAGGCATGTGCCTTTTTCTTTCCTCAATTTAAAATCTTTAAAAATTACACTCCTTCCAAATACGTGCAAACCGTAGCCACGTAAATAAAGTCTTCAGAAGTTCGCTTTCGTTGCATCCAGGGTATTCTTTGCCGGGTTTACTTCTTTGAAGGAGGACTCTGGAAGTTCCACATCAGCGCCAGGCAATTAAACCACGTCCAATATCCACGTCGCTGGAATCCAAAAGAGACCAAATTTCGCGCTGGGACTCATGACGTCATCATCAGGGAGCTAGCACTGCCCTCCCATTCAAATTAAAGAGAGTTTCGTACAAACCCAAAATATACGAAACTAAGAATCATAAAAGATACGAAATACAGAAAATCAAATATAAGAACCAGAATAAAAATATAAACGTGAAGAGGGGGATAATAATTATTGGTACAAAAAATTCCAACAATATCGGGGAAACCGATGCCAACAATGGAATCTTCGGATTCATGTCTTAAAATCCGCGGAGATTCGAAAAAAGTGGCCCAAAAAACTTCAAATAAATGTAATCAAAGGAAAAATGTTAATCTTCTACCTATCTGGAAAAGTTTTTAGTGATTTTACTCAATTAAAAACGAGTATTGGGTTCGAAAACATATAGTGTGGAACGTTACATGAGAACAAAAAAAAATGGCCGCGAGTTGACACCTAAATATTTGAAGTGTTGAAAATGATTTAAAAATGAAGCAAAATGCTGTTTAGAAACCCACCTAATACATCTCACGCTAACATAAATTGGATGGATTTCTTACCGTTTTTTTTTTTTGTATACTATATGATGATATGGGAGAATTCTGGACAAGTACCCCAAAACCTTTAACGAACATTGGAACTCTTCACTAGGTGAAAGTGCAGAATAGTTACAATACGCCCGCCAGGCCGGTAACATAAGTGCATAAGTATCAATAAAGTGATTTTTAATATCGTATTCAACGGCACTTTAATTAATGGTTTATTTTATTGATGCTACACCGTAATCACGTGATTAAAGTTTAAGCAGACGAAACATTGGGAGTCAAAAGAGTAAAGAGTTCCGGAACATTGTATGAAAATCGAATTTAGGTTCTCCTGAAGGAGACGTCTCCCTGGACTACTTTCGCCTTTACTCGCTCACCTACCCCTATTTCGAATTCGTAGCAGCGGGCCGATATCAATGGACTTTTTTTTCCGACCAAACCGATCATTAACAATGTTTTTTGTTTGTTTGTTTTTTAATGTTTAAAACATATTTCAAACTGATATAAATTATTGCACGATAAAAATAAACAAATTAAAACAAAATAATTCTTATTTCCATTTATTTAGTAAAAATTCGGCGCTTCTACAGAATTGGGACGAGATTTTGTAGTCGATAAATGGAGTTTTCAGATAAAAAAAAAAAAAACAATGGTTTCAACTGATTTTTTTTTTTTTCAATTCTAATAAATTACAATGGTAGCTTCCAAATTATGCAGTCGAAATTACCTGAATATTAGTGAATTATTAAAAGAAGAAACAAGTTTAATTGTGTTAGCAGGTGAAAAATTGCCGCCATCTTGTTTAAATCAAAAGAGAAAATTGCCTCCCTTTTAACTCTCCTGTGTCTTACGATCGTTTTCATCAAATTCTATTTTTTTATTTTTTTTAATAAATAATTTCCTACCTTATCGATTTTCGTAATTTTTTTTTTTTTACACAAGGGGGTCACCACTTAATAAGGCCCAGAGGCCACTCGAAAATAAGGGTTAATGGGTATACATTAGTCAATGTGATTTTAGCGTAGTAAACATTAGTGGGAGTTTTATAGCTTGGATTACTTAGGGGGACGGTTCAGTAAGAACTTGTTTGCATTGGACTTGAAGACAATCAGATTGTAGTCAGGTGGAAAGCAGGCAAACGGAATAGAGTTCCATAAGCGAGCAGTTCTAAGAAAGAAACTTTGTTCATGGAATCTACGTTTAGGTGTACGCACAGATAAAAGAGTGTGGGGAAATTGTTGATAGTGGTTCTAGATAGACGAGTATTTTTCGTGAAAGTCTGGCGAGGGAGGACCATAGATTGGAGCTCAGACAAGCACTTGACATGAAAATAACGATAAAGCAGGGCCATGCTTGCAAAGTCTCTTCTGTGGGAAAAAGGTTGCAGGGAAGAGAAAAGGGCATCCCCCACTAAGCTACGAAGTCTATTTTGAACTCTGTCAAGACAGGATAAGCTGCTTCTAGCAGCTCCTGCCCAGATGTGGCAACAGCACTTCATCTTTGGTCGTACCTGGCTTTTATAAAGGTAGAGTTGCCATCTCTCTCTCTCTCTCTCTCTCTCTCTCTCTCTCTCTCTCTCTCTCTCTCTCTCTCGTTGTTAGCAGCTCCTGCCCAGATGTGGCAACAGCATTTCATCGTTGGCCGTACCTGGCTTTTATAAAGGTAGAGTTGCCATCTCTCTCTCTCTCTCTCTCTCTCTCTCTCTCTCTCTCTCTCTCTCTCTCTCTCTCTCTCTCTTGTTGTTAGCAGCCCCTGCCCAGATGTGGCAACAGTACTCCATTGTTGGCCGTTCCTGGTATCGGTAAAGAATTACATCAGGGGTGAGATATCTACTGGAGCGGTAGACGGATCCCACCATTTTTCTAGCGACTTTGGCAATGGATTTGATATATGTGTTCCATTTCAGATCGGGAGTAAAGCTCAAGCCCAGAAGCTTGTCAAAACATGAGGCCTCCCCAAGACGGGAGCCATTCATTTCGATTGATGGCAGCTTTGGATAAAATCATCTTAAAAATAAGAGGAATACGTAGATGTCATTGTTTTCATGTGAAATTTAGTTTTATGATATCCGCACTTTTGTCCCAATAGTGTAGAAGCGTCAAAAATTCTATTTTTTACTTAATTACTAAATTTAAAAAGTTATTCTAGCAAATTCTCTAACAATTTAAGAAACAAAAATATCGTAAAAATTAAAGGTATTATTATACAAACACCGTGACAGCGTTAGGGTTAGGATTAGGGTTAGGGTTAGGGTTAGGGTTTAGGGTTAGGGTTTAGGGTTAGGGTTAGGGTTAGGTTTAGGGTTAGGGTTAGGGTTAGGGTTGGGGTTAGGGTTAGTGTTAGGGTTAGGGTTAATTCGCTGTCACGGTGTTTGTATAGTTTTACCAAATTAAAATTAACTTGAAAATATTACGAAAACAAAAAATTAAAATTTAATAATCAAGTAAAAAAAAAATAACATTTTTACTTGAATAAATAATTCCAAATTGACTTTTGTTTTAATTTTATTATTTTTATCGTGCAATAATTTATATCAGTCTGAAATATGTTAAACTAAAAAAAAATATTTATTGTTAATGACCATTTTGGTCGAAAAAAGTCCACTGATATCAGCCCACTGCTATGAATTCGGAATAGGAGCATGTGAGCGAGAAAAAAAAGAAAGAAAAAAAAAGGTAGTTTAGGGAGACGTCTCCTACAGGAAACCCCAAATTTGTTTATGTCGTGATTTTGTTTGAAATCACATTTTGTATCGTTAATTGGATGGACGCATGTTATTTTAGATGCGCCCAAGCAAATCAATAGAAGGTTGTGTTCGTTGGTTGCTCTGTCTTAAGTTTGTTATAATCGCGCAGATTAAATGGACGCATTTTTTGTTATTTTTAAATACCATTTTTAATATCAACTTGCTCGTCTAATCTTCGTCTGAATTCCTGCACGATTTTTACTTTTTTTCACGAACAAATATTTCCTTCTTTTACCGTTTCCTCAGACAGATGGCTGGGAATGAAAAGTCTGTGACTAACGAAGAATCTCAAGAATTGCGTCTTTCTTGCGCGAGTGTGCGCGCGTGCGTGCAACGCAAACTTGAAATAACACCGACAGTGTTTTGTTGTTGTTGTTGTTATTGTTGGTGGTGGTGGTGCCCAGATTTCACCCATATTAAAAAAAAAAAAAAAAAAAGCAAAAATAAAGATGTTGTAGATACCCGTGACGGAAAAGAAAATATCATACTCCAAAAATCACGTAAATTCATCATTTTCCTTTTCTTTTTCGCCCCAAACAAGGCACAGTGCCACTTGGATATAAAGGACTAAAGTAGTTTTTTTTTTTTCTAAAGAAAATCATTTTAAAGAGATTAATGGGAATTCGTAGGCATTACAACATAAATCTAGTAGGTATGAATTATTGCTGAGTTACCTCCCTTGTTTTTGAGTTTGTTTTTTTGTTTTTTGTTTTTTTTCAAAATGGCTGCTGAAACAGTCACTCCGTGGATACTCATAAAATATAATTTCTTATTTAAAAATCAAACTTCTTGATCAATTTACGTGAGTTTTGGAATATGATATTTTCTTTTCGCCACGCACATCATACGGATTTTTCTTTACTTTTGTTTTTTTTTTTTTTAACATTGGGAGAATTCTGTACAAGAACCCTTTTTTTCACTCTAAACAAAGAACATTGCCACTGAAATGTAAGGGATCAGATTTATCAGAGGCAACCTAAGTAGGAGAGTTGTGCAGCAAGATGTTTGTTCACATTACATTTTTAAAAAATTTTCCTATCATTTTGTTCTCACTAGCTATTTTACTTTTTTATATTTACTTATTATTTTATTCAAGCTGAGGGTGGAGCATTCTAGACATTCACCTGCTGCCCTAAGCTGTTGCATATTAGCACTCCTGGGGCATCACCGAATTACCTGCGTAGGAAAATTATTATTATCGTGTAGATTGAATTAGATTTGTTTTAAAGAGAAAAGGTGCAATTCAAGGATAAATATGGTTAAATGACGTTTTAGGAATTTAACTTGACTAGATTATATAAATAATAACAAGAAAGAATTTTAGATAAATAAAAACAAATATGTTTTCAAAATAAGGCATGTGTGTTAACAATAATAATAATAATAATAATACCTAGATACGTGATACAGATGTCGACTGATATGGTTCTTTGTGAACGAGCTAATGACGTAATCAGTTACAATTTATAGTCAACTTTCACGAGAAAATTGGCGGAGGAGTTTGGTAGAGTTTTCAAAGGTCAAATCGTTGAACTTTTACCTCTTAACAGCAAAATTTTTGACCGAAAATCGATTCAAAAGATTTTCCCAAATCTCAATATCCCTATGTTAAATCTCGAGTCTCTAGCCCGAAAATTGACAGAGTTATTGTGTAGAGAAATGTACACAGGCAGACACACACACAGATATTTTTACTTTTATAGATACACTAGCATTTCAGCCCGGCGTTGCCCGGGTGTTTGGAGATGTATGTTGAGCAAAAAAAAAAAAAAAACGCAAAAAAAAGCGGTCAATTTTTTTAAATTTTCACCTCTCTTATGACCCCTTAACATTTATTGTTCTGGGCTCAAAAACAACCTACATCTAAACTTTCAAGTGTTTAGATCCAAAATTGTCAGAGGAGTTTGGTAGAGATATTCAAGAATAAATATTTGTTAAATGACGTTTTAGGAATTTAACTTGACTAGATTATATAAACAATAACGAGAAAGAATTTTAGATAAATAAAAACAAATATGTTTTCAGAAAAAAGAATGTTGGTTTTCATAACTAACACAAACAATAATTTAAAAACAGGTCTGACTTAGAAGTACTAAGTAATGTGCAATTCTGTTTTGAGTGTTGCCTGTTTTAGCATATTCAATCTCCATAAGTGTGAACGTAAATTCTGAATTTTACTAAGTATATTATCCGCTATGCCTCAGCTGCTTGTGTGTTTTCTTCTTTTTTACAGAGCATGGTCACCGACACAATCATGAGGCCGCGAAGCTTCACATATGAAGAAAATGTTCACTTTAGAAATATTTACTTATGCAAAAGTTACATAAAACAAATACAATAAAATAAATACAATTCTTTATCTATATAAAAGCCAAGTACGTCCAAGGATGGAATACTGCTGCCATATATATATACACGGTGAACCAAGTGCAAGAAATATTCAACTCACTACTGATGCAATTCTCTATCTATATAAAAGCCAAGTACGTCCAAGGATGGAATTCTGCTGCCATATCTGGGCAGGAGCTGCTAAAAACAGCCTATCCTGCCTTGACAGAGTACAAAATAGACCTCGTGGCTTAGTGGGGGATGCCCTTTTCTCTTCCTTGCAACCTCTCTCCCACAGAAGAGACGTTGCAAGCCTATCTTTGTTTTATCGTTATTTCCATGGCAGGTGCTCGTCTGAACTCCAGTCTCTGGTCCCCCCCCCCTCACCAATCTTTTACGAAAAACACCCGTCTAGCTGAATCCACTGTCAAAAACTTTCCCCACTCTTTATCTATGCCTAAATCAAAACGTAGATTCCATGAACAAAGCTTCTCTCTTAGAACTGCACGCCTGTGGAACTCTGTTCCGTCTGCCTGCTTCCCACCTGACTACAACCTGGATGTCTTCAAGTCCAACATAAACAAATTCCTAATGAACCGCCCCCTTAAGTAGACACTTTATTAAATCTCCACACTAACATACTGTACTTACAATAACCCTTATCCCTGAGTGGCTTCCAGGCCTTGATAAGTGGTGACCACCTTGTAAAAACAAAAACAAAAAAAAAAACAACGATGCATTAAACTCACCCCCGACAATAGAGGAACAGTATCGATATAATCAGTTCCGGTGGTCAGCTGAGATTGACTGAAAGGATGACGGGATATTTAGTGTTTCGGGTCAAGAATAAAAGTATCAATGGATTGGTTGTCAAGGTTAGCTTTCTTGGTGGAGGGTCAATTGTTGCCTATTAGCACTCCCGGGGCACCACCGAATTGCCTGGACAAGAAAATTATTATTATCTTGTAGATTGAATTAGATTTTTGTTTTAAAAAGAAAAATGCAATTCAGGAACAAATATGGTTAAATGACGTTTTAGGGATTTAACTTGACTAGGTTCTATAAACAATAACACTAGTCTCTCCCTCTTAGATAAAGTCCAAAATAGAGTTGTCAATCTAATAGGTCCCACTTTATCAATTAAGCTCCAGCCCCTGTCTCATCGCCACAATGTTGCATCACTGTTTTTTTGTTTATTTTTTTAATTTTTATTTACATAAAAAAATGTAATAAAACTGTATTTGTTTTACAAATATTTTAATGGAATGTGTTCTGATGAACTCGTTTCACTTGTACCCCCTCGACGTACATATCCCTGACAAACCCGCTTAGCAATAAGATCTCACCCTTTCACTGTTGAGATCCCTAAATGCCAGAAAGCTTTCTATTCTAATAGTTTCTTCCCTCGAACAGCTAGACTGACTTTGGAATTCCCTTCCTGCTGCTTGCTTCCCTGGCTGTACTGATATGCAGAAGTTTAAATGTGACATAAACAAATATCTTGTTTAATCTTTTCTAGACATGGCCCTTACGCCCAAGTGGCGATATACTTTGTAAGGGGTGAACATGAGTAAAAAAAACAAAACAAAAAAAACAAGAATAAATTTTAGATAAATATGTTTTCAAAGAAAAAGGAATGTGTGCTAACAATAATAATACCTAGATATGTGATACTGATGTCGGCTGATAAGATTAAAATAGTTGCCGCATGTCTGAATACCCATTATGTAAAATTTCAAATGTTTAAACCCAAAATTGGCTGAGTAGTTTGCTAGACACTGCTAAAGTCAAATCTTTTGAACTTTGACCCCTTGGCAGCTCAAATTTTCGACCCAAACAGATTAAAAAACTTGCCCTATGTCTGAATACCCTTTATGTAAAATTTCAAATGGTTAGACCAGAAATTGTCTGAGTAATTTGGTAGAGATCGCAGAGGTCAAATATTTTTTAATTTGACTCCCATTTTGACCCCTTAACATTTATTTTTTTTGGGCTCAAATCAAATTTAAAAGTTAGATCCATGTCCAAGTAACCTACATTTAAAATTTCAAGTGTTTAGACCCAAAATTGGCGGAGGAGTTTGGTAGCGTTTTCAAAGGTCAAATCTTTCCTCGACATGGCCCCAAATAGTAGCCCCCACCCCTTACGTCCAAGTGGCGATATACTTTGTAAGGGGTGAACATAAGTTAAAAAAAAAAAAAGAAAGAAATTTTAGATACATAAAACCAAATATGTTTTCCAAGAAAAAGGAATGTTTGCTAATAATAATAATACCTAGATACGTGATATAGATGTCGGCTGATAAGATTCTTTGGGGCGTGCAAAATCAAGACCCACAATGTGAAGTCAAAATGTAATCTCCAAAATGTTGACACGGTGTGTAAATAAATGTTTGATGAAAACATTTATTTGTGTGGTGTCGTCTTTCGGCTGTTACTGTCATAATAAATGTTTATCGAACTCTTAAATGTTTGAATACTGTCTATTATATACACGGTTGTTATTATATATACATATATATTATTAAAGAATAAAAATATCGATGGCCGTCGAGGTCAGTTTTCTTGGTGCAGGGTCAACTGTTGCCTGTTAGCACTCATGGAGCATCGCCAGATTACCTAAGGAAGAAGATTATTATTATTATCATTTAGATTGAATTAGATTTGTTTTAAAGAGAAAATTTGATCCAACAATAATAATGATAATTTGATCCAACAATAATAATGATAATTTGATCCAACAATAATAATGATAATTTGATCCAACAATAATAATGATAATTTGATCCAACAATAATAATGATAATTTGATCCAACAATAATAATGATAATTTGATCCAACAATAATAATGATAATTTGATCCAACAATAATAATGATAATTTGATCCAACAATAATAATGATAATTTGATCCAACAATAATAATGATAATTTGATCCAACAATAATAATGATAATTTGATCCAACAATAATAATGATAATTTGATCCAACAATAATAATGATAATTTGATCCAACAATAATAATGATAATTTGATCCAACAATAATAATGATAATTTGATCCAACAATAATAATGATAATTTGATCCAACAATAATAATGATAATTTGATCCAACAATAATAATGATAATTTGATCCAACAATAATAATGATAATTTGATCCAACAATAATAATGATAATTTGATCCAACAATAATAATGATAATTTGATCCAACAATAATAATGATAATTTGATCCAACCACTATCCAACAATGCATTTCAAGTGAGAGACTTGTAACAAATTTTAACCATTCTTTTAAGTGCAATTATATGAATGCCTCTCAGAAAAGTTAAAAATAAGCCTCTTTGTTGCCACAGTAGAAACAGTCCTTCTCTATGGTGCTGAGGCATGGACTCTTTAAAAAATGCTCTGAAGAAGAGGCTGGATGGCTGTTATACACGGATGCTCAGGATGGCCCTCAATACATCATGGAGGAGCCATGCACCAAACCAACAGCTTTACGGTGACATACCACCAGTATCACTGAAAGTACAGCAGAGAAGGATGAGAGTAGCCGGTCACTGCATGAGACACAACGAAGGGGAAGCAAGCAAGCTAGTTCTCTGGATACCAACAGATGGACAACCAAACCGTGGTAGAAGAAGAATGACCTACATTTACAACTTGCAACAGGACACAGGATTGGAAAGTGTTCGGGACCTGCAAACTGTCATGCAAGATCGAGAGAACTGGAGAAGTCGTGTGGATTCGGTGGTGAAGCATCTTGAAAGACGACGGAGAAGAGATGAGAGATATTTGAATATCTGGAAATGTTTCTTCAACTATCGAATCTTTTCTCTTCAACAGGTTTTTACAAGTAGTTGTCGATGGGCAAAAGTCTAAAGCTCAAAGTATCAATGCTGGTGTGCCTCAGGGAGCCATCCTGTACCAAACTCTCTTCTTTGTCTTCATCAATGATCTTCCAAATCACATTCTAATTTCGTTTGTCGACATATATGCAAACAACACTATCATTTATGGCACCACTTCAAACGCCAACAATGACCAAGATCTTTCTGGGTCTCTCTTCTCCAAACTTGAACACGTGGTGTAATCGGATTTTGTTAATCTTTATATATTTTTTCTTTTTTCGTTGTTTTTTTCCATTAACCGTGGATGATTTGAATTACTATTATATTTTTTCAGATTACAAAGGCTTCAATGTTATTGTGTCCGTACTTTCTTTTTATAACTCAATAAATGACTATAAATAAGTTAATACACAAATATATTATGCAGGTAAGTTTTAAAGTAAATTCCATTGAAAACACTTATTTATTATGCATTTGGTTTACTGTGGAGTATTTCCCCCCCCCCCCAGCCTCATTATCGATATTGCACAAACAATTTTTTCTTAGGTTTTCGACTATGCTGAATAAGAAAATCTTCCTTTCAATTGGGCAGAGACAAATAGTTTTGGAGATATAAAGACCTGTATTATGCATTGTACTTCACTGGCCACCAGATTTCTACGCACGTGCGATGAACAAATCTACTTCTCTTCGACCAACACTGCCACCCCGATTAATTTATTTTGTTTTGTAGGTGGATATGCTGACAATGATTACCAAGGTTGAATTTGGGGCAAATATATTTACCCCCCCCTCCCCTCAAAAAATGAGGACATAGGGGGTATCTATTCCGAAAAGCTGTTCTTAACATGAGAAAGTTTTGGATTGGCCACCAACAACAACCATAGTTTAATTTTTTACGAGGAGGGTGTCATGCTTCGACTGGACAACGCCAGTTAACGTGTCCTACTAGTGTGTGTGTATATATATATATATATATATATATATATATATAACTACTTAATTTACTCACATAAAATTAATATACGAAAGTATGAATTTATGCGTAAACTTTAAGTATTTACTTCAAGAGTGCTAAATATGTAGGTAGAGCTAGTTAGTAATTTATAAAATATATATGGTGATTAAGCCTGAGGAATCCTAGAGTGGATGAAACGCCGAATATTCAGTGTATATATATAGTAGGACCCGTTAACCAGCGTTGCCCAGTAGAAGTATATATATATATATATTATATTAAGTAATGTGATTTATAATTTAAAAGTTTTAAAATTTTTAAAATTTAAAAATCAAAATTTAATTAAATTAAAAATCAGTTTCATAAGAAGGAACAACAACAAAGTCAATTATCTGTACGATCGTTTCGGAAATCCGTGCTTTTTATTTGTGGTATACATGAAGTCACGTAGAATAATTATACATAGTTTTTTTGGTAAGCACGGTCTCCTCATCAGCAAATTTAGGAGGATTTCTATTGAATTGAAAAGACACCAAAAATAAACCTAGCATTAAAAGTAAGGCAGATGAATCTGAAAAATTGAAGTAAAAGGTTTGGATATAAAATTTATAAGAAAATTAATAAGGAAATTGGTATAGGTTAGAGATAGAAATGAGTAGAAAAAATATATATATTTTTGAATTTACATAATAAATTTGATTTAAAAATATATATATATATAATTACCTTTTGGTTTTCATTTTTTTGAAATCAGGAACTGTATTTAAAGTAGTCATTTAGATGTTTGCTATAGCTTTTTATTTTATTGAATGATGAATTTTAAAAGGGCGACGCTCGTGCAGTAAATTGTTTCCGTTAGCGTATTTTGATTTAGAGACGCCACAGTTAATATCTATAGAGAGAGAGTTTTTTTTTTTTTTTTTTTTTTTTTTTTTTGCAAGTTTTTAAGGGGAGATAATTGTCATGGCTTTATTTATTATTTGATTTACGAGTCTAAGGGCGGTAATTGGTTTAACTTAATTTATTAAAAAAAAAAAAAAAAAAAAAAAAAAAAAAAATCTATTTTTACTAATGAGTAATTTTTAATGATTTAAGGTGGTTTATATTTATTAAATTTAAACCAACGTTTATGATTACACGATAGAAGCTCGTGTCTTGAATTTACTAGTTTGGTTGTGCTTTTTATATCTTCATATTTTAAAATTTTTACGGTTTCTTTTGTACATAATGTACAAAATTTATCTCCTGGTTTATATGATTTGCAAGTCTCAATTATTTGCCATTTTAAGTTGAAAGAAATATTGCTATTTTTTAGTTGCCAAATATAGTTGGATAGAGTAGTTTGGTTTGATAGAGAGTTATTTTTAAAAGAATGTTTGTGCGTTGAAATTCTATGTTTTATTGGGCCAGATGTGGAACCAATATATATTACCTCTTGATTATTATGATTATTTTCCGTTAGGTCTATTGTTGGATTATAATGTGGTGGGTTGGTTAATAATTGATCGGTAGATTGATTTAAGTTGGTGTTATTATTTAATTCGGTAGTTGAGTTATGGCTGTTGATAGGTTCTTGTATATTTGGAGTTTTTGATACTGTGCAGCTATAGATAACATTTTTAATTTTACATGAGCCTTGTAGGGGACATTTATTTTTTCTTCTACAGTTACAGTCCGATGTATTTTGTATAGTTGCATTTTGTAGTTTATTAATTTTATTATTATTAGAGCTAATTATTTTCTGATGAAGGTTAGG
This sequence comes from Euprymna scolopes, assembly GCF_053919585.1. NCBI lineage: Eukaryota > Metazoa > Mollusca > Cephalopoda > Sepiida > Sepiolidae > Euprymna > Euprymna scolopes. The sequence goes on along the minus strand of NC_136520.1, from coordinate 5,574,872 downwards.
CATAGTAGAGTAAGAGACTTTAATTGTGTTCTTATTGAAAATCTTATTATATCTATGGGGGGCTTTAAAGTTCTTATCTAATATTTTAAAAAATTCTCTAGCTATGTTTGTTTCTAGGTTTTTAGAATACGGGGGGTTGAACCATAGGATCTCCTTGTGTCTATTCTTACGTTTGCGGGTTTTAGTTTGTTGTTTATTTATATTATTATCTAATATTTGTAGTTTGGTTTTATCTTTTTTTGTCTCCTGGTTATTTTTCTTAACTCGTATATGGGAAGACATTGCCATATTATATGTTATTACGCTCTTAATAGGTTTATTTTTAATGCAGTTTATGTTTCTATCATTTTCATTTATGAATTTAATTTGTGAATTATATCCAGAGTTTTTAAGGGCTTCATTATAGTATTTTTCATTTTTGGTAAATATTGATTTAGTAGAAGACAGTCTAGAAATTCTTAGAGCGATATTGGGAACTATTGATTTTAATATTGATTTAGGGTGGTTTGATTGATTGTGGACATATAGAAGTGATTGGTTAGGTTTATGGTATGGTTCAAAGGTAGAATTTTCAAGATTTAAGGTTATGTCTAAGAAATTAACAATTTTTTTATTAGGGTCGATTTTTATACTAAGTCCATAATTTTTAAATAATTTATGTAGAGCTTTAATTGCATTTTCATAATTTTTATTAGTAGAATTCGTTATGAAAAGTGCATCATCTCTATATAGCCCTCCTTCAAGTTTGAATTGTTTATGGAGTATACAATGTATTTCATTTAAAAGGAAAAGGCCAACTAGATCAGTGACCTGAGTCGAGTCCGTCGATCCCATTAAAATGTTGAAGTGGTTAGGGGTATTTTTCCTGGTCCAATATTTATTATCAAATGTTATTAAAGACTGTCTAGCTATAAGTATTAGTTTAGTTTCGTCTTGAGTTATATTAGTTAATTTTCGTGCCATTAATAGAGATTTATTAAGTAGGATAGGTGATATAGATTGGTAATATGATTCAATGTCAAAAGAAAGAAATTTAATATTATTTTTATTTTGAATATTAGAAAACCAGTCGATTACTTGGTTTGAAGATTGCCATAGTGGGTATTTTATTATGGATTTAATTTTGGGGATAATTCTATCTAATATGTTTTTACTAACCAGTCCTATATCTGATTTCGAGGGGCAAATGAGTCTAATAGTAGGGTTGATATTGAAGCTGTGTTTGTGGTCTTTTAAAGTAAATCTCGGGGTACCTGGTACTGTTATTTCTGTGTATTTATCTATTTTAAGTTTAGTTAAAATGTTTTTTGCATCATTATTTATTTTATTTAGTGCTGATTTATTAGTAGTTTTATAATTTTTATTAAGTTCTTTATATATTAGATTTTTATATTGTATATAGTCCATTGTGTAGAAATTTCCAGTTTTATCTGCCGGTACTATGAGTTTATTTTGGTGGCTTGTAGAAATAGATTTTGAAAATTTATTTATTTTTTTAAGTGTTGGAGTGATATATTTTTTATTTTTCTTTAACTTAATATTTTTAATCAGGTTGATTAAGTCATTTTCAAAATTTTCAGTGTCTATGTTTCTCTTAGGGTTTTTGTATGTTTTTAGTCTGTAGTATTTCGCTGCTTTTCTTTCTTCATTGTCTTGTCTGAGGATGGTTTCTTTTATTTCTCCAGGTTGGTGGTGTATTGGTTCTGTGGTTTCACTTTGGTAATTATCAAAATGGTAGGCTTTCCATCTCAAGTTCCTTATAAATGTATTTATACTTGTAATTAAGCTGGTTATAAAGGTGTCTTTAGGGGGTATGGGGATGCATTTAGTTGATAATTGTATGTCCTTCTTATGAAACATATCTACAATTACGTATATAAACTATGTATAATTATTCTACGTGACTTCATGTATACCACAAATAAAAAGCACGGATTTCCGAAACGATCGTACAGATAATTGACTTTGTTGTTGTTCCTTCTTATGAAACTGATTTTTAATTTAATTAAATTTTGATTTTTAAATTTTAAAAATTTTAAAACTTTTAAATTATAAATCACATTACTTAATATTGAATTAGCTCTAGGACATTTAACTATCGAGCTTATTATATATCTAAATTACAACGAGCATTTCCTGTATTTTAATTAAACTAGTAATTTCACTATTACATTAAAATACACTTAGCTCTTTAGACTATTATTCTAATCTCCTTTAAATTATCAGCTCCCTATAACAGGTTGAGTTTATATATCACCTATCCTACTTAATAAATCTCTATTAATGGCACGAAAATTAACTAATATAACTCAAGACGAAACTAAACTAATACTTATAGCTAGACAGTCTTTAATAACATTTGATAATAAATATTGGACCAGGAAAAATACCCCTAACCACTTCAACATTTTAATGGGATCGACGGACTCGACTCAGGTCACTGATCTAGTTGGCCTTTTCCTTTTAAATGAAATACATTGTATACTCCATAAACAATTCAAACTTGAAGGAGGGCTATATAGAGATGATGTACTTTTCATAACGAATTCTACTAATAAAAATTATGAAAATGCAATTAAAGCTCTACATAAATTATTTAAAAATTATGGACTTAGTATAAAAATCGACCCTAATAAAAAAATTGTTAATTTCTTAGACATAACCTTAAATCTTGAAAATTCTACCTTTGAACCATACCATAAACCTAACCAATCACTTCTATATGTCCACAATCAATCAAACCACCCTAAATCAATATTAAAATCAATAGTTCCCAATATCGCTCTAAGAATTTCTAGACTGTCTTCTACTAAATCAATATTTACCAAAAATGAAAAATACTATAATGAAGCCCTTAAAAACTCTGGATATAATTCACAAATTAAATTCATAAATGAAAATGATAGAAACATAAACTGCATTAAAAATAAACCTATTAAGAGCGTAATAACATATAATATGGCAATGTCTTCCCGTATACGAGTTAAGAAAAATAACCAGGAGACAAAAAAAGATAAAACCAAACTACAAATATTAGATAATAATATAAATAAACAACAAACTAAAACCCGCAAACGTAAGAATAGACACAAGGAGATCCTATGGTTCAACCCCCCGTATTCTAAAAACCTAGAAACAAACATAGCTAGAGAATTTTTTAAAATATTAGATAAGAACTTTAAAGCCCCCCATAGATATAATAAGATTTTCAATAAGAACACAATTAAAGTCTCTTACTCTACTATGCCTAACCTTCATCAGAAAATAATTAGCTCTAATAATAATAAAATTAATAAACTACAAAATGCAACTATACAAAATACATCGGACTGTAACTGTAGAAGAAAAAATAAATGTCCCCTACAAGGCTCATGTAAAATTAAAAATGTTATCTATAGCTGCACAGTATCAAAAACTCCAAATATACAAGAACCTATCAACAGCCATAACTCAACTACCGAATTAAATAATAACACCAACTTAAATCAATCTACCGATCAATTATTAACCAACCCACCACATTATAATCCAACAATAGACCTAACGGAAAATAATCATAATAATCAAGAGGTAATATATATTGGTTCCACATCTGGCCCAATAAAACATAGAATTTCAACGCACAAACATTCTTTTAAAAATAACTCTCTATCAAACCAAACTACTCTATCCAACTATATTTGGCAACTAAAAAATAGCAATATTTCTTTCAACTTAAAATGGCAAATAATTGAGACTTGCAAATCATATAAACCAGGAGATAAATTTTGTACATTATGTACAAAAGAAACCGTAAAAATTTTAAAATATGAAGATATAAAAAGCACAACCAAACTAGTAAATTCAAGACACGAGCTTCTATCGTGTAATCATAAACGTTGGTTTAAATTTAATAAATATAAACCACCTTAAATCATTAAAAATTACTCATTAGTAAAAATAGATTTTTTTTTTTTTTTTTTTTTTTTTTTTTTTTTTTTTAATAAATTAAGTTAAACCAATTACCGCCCTTAGACTCGTAAATCAAATAATAAATAAAGCCATGACAATTATCTCCCCTTAAAAACTTGCAAAAAAAAAAAAAAAAAAAAAAAAAAAAAAAAAAAAAAAAACTCTCTCTCTATAGATATTAACTGTGGCGTCTCTAAATCAAAATACGCTAACGGAAACAATTTACTGCACGAGCGTCGCCCTTTTAAAATTCATCATTCAATAAAATAAAAAGCTATAGCAAACATCTAAATGACTACTTTAAATACAGTTCCTGATTTCAAAAAAATGAAAACCAAAAGGTAATTATATATATATATATTTTTAAATCAAATTTATTATGTAAATTCAAAAATATATATATTTTTTCTACTCATTTCTATCTCTAACCTATACCAATTTCCTTATTAATTTTCTTATAAATTTTATATCCAAACCTTTTACTTCAATTTTTCAGATTCATCTGCCTTACTTTTAATGCTAGGTTTATTTTTGGTGTCTTTTCAATTCAATAGAAATCCTCCTAAATTTGCTGATGAGGAGACCGTGCTTACCAAAAAAACTATGTATAATTATTCTACGTGACTTCATGTATACCACAAATAAAAAGCACGGATTTCCGAAACGATCGTACAGATAATTGACTTTGTTGTTGTTCCTTCTTATGAAACTGATTTTTAATTTAATTAAATTTTGATTTTTAAATTTTAAAAATTTTAAAACTTTTAAATTATAAATCACATTACTTAATATTGAATTAGCTCTAGGACATTTAACTATCGAGCTTATTATATATCTAAATTACAACGAGCATTTCCTGTATTTTAATTAAACTAGTAATTTCACTATTACATTAAAATACACTTAGCTCTTTAGACTATTATTCTAATCTCCTTTAAATATATATATATTATATATATATTATATATATATATATATATACGAGCAAACAGTTAATAAAACATGTTAAAAAACACTTTGAAATGAGTTAAAAACATATTTAATCTGAAAAGGAAACACTAGATAAGTGGATAGTCCTTAATCCGTGAAGTTTCAAAGAAATACTTTCCTTCTCATCAGAGGGTAGGAATTAGGAAAATGCGGGATCGGATTTTGCATGCAAAAGTATTTGATGAAACAACAAGTAAGTCAAAGATCTTACTTGATAACAAAAAAGTGAAGCATTGGGAATATAGTGAAGAAAAAGGTGATTACACGTGAATGAATAGTCTGGTGGAAGATAAATAATCCAGTGACGGTAAAATCCAAATATATAACTTCGAGAAAGTTAATTGAATTTCCATTTGCACAAGTAAAATCCAAGGAAATTCTGTAATTGGAAGAAGATGGTCCATAATAATCCAAAGGCAGAAATCCATGGAATAATTCACAAAAATGTGTACAAGGAAAAAAGGGAAAAATTCCAATACGGGGGTTTACAATTTTATATTTTATGTGTGTGTGTGTGTATATATATATATACACACATATTTAAATAGACATTCGGACAGATTAATTGCGGCCACCGCTTCCATAGTCAGGGGGTAGAACTGCCGACTGTCATCACGACGGTTCTAGGTTCGATCCTCGGCTTGGGATAGGTGTTAGTCTAGCGGCACTGATGAGTTGTGAAACAACGAAACAGATCTGTATGTCGATGACTAAAATATATTTTATAAAGCCCCCCTCTTGGGTTGAGCACTATCGTAAATAATCTCACTCGCCACTTAATTTAGCTGAAAAAATGCGAAGCTCGCGGTTTGTTTACAAACAAACGTTTGAGCCCTTTACGAGCGGCGGACGGATGTTTATTTAAATAGACATTCGGACAGATTAATTGCGGCCACCGCTTCCGTAGTCAGGGGGTAGAACTGCCGACTGTCATCACGACGGTTCTAGGTTCGATCCTCGGCTTGGGATAGGTGTTAGTCTAGCGGCACTGATGAGTTGTGAAACAACAAAACAGATCTGTATGTCGATGACTAAAATATATTTTATATTATATATATATATATATATATATATATGTAAATACGGGGGTTTACAATTTTAAAAATCACTCTTGAGCCCTTCAACTTGTGGTGGCAAGTATACCATCCACTTTATGAACATCTCACTAGCATTTAATTGGCTGAACACTATATCCAGCTGATTCCATTTTCTTTGAACCTGTAATAGTTGGTACGTCTGTAGTAGCGAAAAATTGAAAAAATACCAACACACAAAAAAAAATCCAAAGTAGAGCCAATTCTATTGTAAAAAAGTAAAAGAAAAAATTTAAAAAAAAAAGAAGACTAAACCAAAAACAAAAATCTTGTAAAATCGGCAAATATTTAAATCCAGGGGAAAGTTAAACACAAGGTAGGTTTACTAATGTGAGGAAAATGCATCTCTCCAAAGAGGGTCACTCTTGGTGGGGACCAAAAGTTAAGCTGTCACAGTTTTAAATAGGTACGTGCAAAATGAATGCCGATGCTCAAAATGTATAAACATTTTAACCCCCTCCCTTTACTTAAAAATTCACCAAAAATCAGGAAATTAACCAATTTTAATGAAATTTTCAGTATTTTTCAAACAATGATCACGAAATATAATGAGCACATTTTTGTTTTTACTTAAATCTTAGTGGAAATGTATTATTTTGTTTAAACAAAAAATACATTTACTAAAGTCATGGTTTTCAGTCGTAAAAAAAAAAAATGCATGAATTTATTATTGCTTTTTCAATGAAAATAAATCATTGTAAATTGTAAACAATAAAAAATTATTTAATTTTTACAGGAAGATTACAAAAAAGCCCTAAATTCCATATTAATGAATTCGATATAACTCAAAGAAAAACTAATTTCTCAAACAACGATATTATCATTGAATTAAGCACTGTTTATTTAATAATTTCCCACAAAAAAATTATAATTGCAAAAAGTATTTCTACTTTTTTTTTTTAATTACATGTTTCGCATAATTTTTATATGTACGATTCTAATATTTTCCTTGCTTGTATGGATGTGAAACTTTTGGTATAACATAATTTTTATATGTACGATTCTAATATTTTCCTTGCTTGTATGGATGTGAAACTTTTGGTATAACATAATTTTTATATGTACGATTCTAATATTTTCCTTGCTTGTATGGATGTGAAACTTTTGGTATAACATAATTTTTATATGTACGATTCTAATATTTTCCTTGCTTGTATGGATGTGAAACTTTTGGTATAACATAATTTTTATATAATCTTGTGGTCCTGGATATGACCTTAAACTATATCCAGTGGTGAGGCCCCAGCTTGCGGGCTTTGGGGAGTGTGGAGGCACCCTTTAATTACCATTGCTCCCAGGTCCACTCTGACCCAGAGTGGTAGTACCTGTTAGGGTCCTAAGTATGGGTTAAATAGAAACCGACTTGAAAACAACTAATATATTCTATTAAAAAATTTTTCTTCAAAATCTTTGGATTCGGCATTAAATAACCTGAAAAGGGTTGATATGTCGTAAAACAAAAACAACCAACCAACCAACTATATAATCTTGAAAAATAAAACTTTCTTTTTTTAAATTTAAAAGCAGGAACATAGAAAAATAATTAAATTAAAAAAAATGGTAAGATTAGACAAACGTTCACGATAAGAATGTACAGATGCACATCTGGGAGAAAAAAAGAAAAAACAGTACCCTCCTACCTCCCTTTAACTACCTGACGTCATTTCTAGACATCCTTTCGATTGTCTGAAATTTTGGCCTTCCATATAATCCATGTGACGATGACTTTGTTTTCTTTCAGTTGAATGAAGCATGAATCTTTCGCTTTTGGGGGCTAAAGCTATTTTTTGTACAAACAAGATTTTTTTTTATTATTATTTAATTCAATATCTTAAGACTTTACTTATTATCTTTGAAATAGACCCAAAGGATTTTTACAATGAATTTATTTAACTTCAAAATTTAACTGAATTAGTTAACTCGCCAGGAAAACAGTTTTCATAACTTTTTCTTTCTTTTTTTTTTTTTTTTTTTTCACGTGTACAAATATTTTTTTCCCTTTGGAAATTAAGTTTAGTCTTTAATCTTTCAAATACAATCAAAAAGTGGTCGGAAACCTACAAAAAAAATTATGATAAATCGGCGTTCAAAACTATGTCCTCCGCTAGGTGTATCAGAATTTTTGCAGGAATTTTTGACACCCCTAACACGAAACTGCGAATAAAATATAAAAAACTCATAATTTCTCTTTTAAAAGTGGGTTGTTTATTTTCTTTATGGATTATACTTCCAAAATAAACTATTAAAGTTGTTTTAAAAGTAAGAGAAATATTTTTTTTATTTTTTAAAAAACAGTAATGAATTTTCGAACTCAATATTTTTCAATTTTTAAACTTTAAAAATCTATCAAAATTTTTCTATTGATTCTATTTTTACGATATTTTCAGGGTCAATGTGAAATTTTATGCTCTTTCCAATAAACCAAATATAATATTTTAGACGAACGTTTTTTTTTTTTAATTCACCCCCCCCCCCCATTTTCAAGTGTCTATTAAAAAAATTAGGGCTTGAATTACAATTTTCGAGGAGTTATAAGCTTGGAAAGACGGGGTGGAATTATTCACTATTTTTCACGAAACTTCTGACACACCTAGTCCTCCGCCTATCTTTATTCTGACATTTTTGCCCGTACCTATTTTTAAAGGATTTCTCCTTCACTAACCAGAGACAGAGAAGGTAACATATAGCATTGGAACAGATACTACACTTTTAATGTTGAAAAGTAAAAAATAGAAAAAAATAAACCAAAAAATATTATAAAGTCTGCTAGTATTCACAGAAGACGTAAAAAATAAACAACGGCTTTTATTTCGTAAATATTCAAAGCAAACGATTTTATTCTTCTTTAATTTCAAATGGTTGTCTTTGATTGGTTAATTTGGGTCAAGGGACACAAATCATTGCTTGTGATTGATGGTGGGTAGTGGCGGGCATAAGATGATGCGATTTTCTGTTATAATTCACCTTTGTTTTAGCTGTTTTTTTCGCAGAATCTTGTTTCCAATCCCCCTTCCTTTTTGAATGATCATGAAGATGCCGTAATTTCGAAAATGTTAAAACAATGTTTTTTTTGTTTTTGTTTTTTTTTCAAATATTAATGCGTAATAATAAATTGATTTTAATCAAACTAAAATAGGCTCAGAATATCATAATCTATATAAAAAAAAAATGCACGTCGCCTTTTCGATAAAGCTATTTGTTATATAAACTTCACGGTGATTTTTTTTTATACAATTTATCACTGTGCAGATGGAGACAACTCTATTTTACTAAGAAATTCGTTCATTTTTTTCATCTGATAATTTAGGACGCTACTAATCACGATATTTTTATTAAATCAAAACATTAACAAAAAAAAAAGCTGCGAGAATTTTTTTTTTTTAATTTAACAAAATTGATGACATTAATAATACAAAATGTAGTTTTTATGCAATTATTAAGAGAATCGTTTCAGTTTTAATGTCACAGATTTTTTTTTTTTTGGAGGGTGGGGGGTCGACTATATATTTTTTCAGGGTTTTGGTCTCATTCAAAGAGACACCTAAGGTAATTGTTGGGTACAACAACGGAAATGTTCCATCTCCGCCTGATGGACTATGGAGTTTTTGTGGCGGAAGCGAGAAACTGGTCAAATATTCCCAAGAATATTAATTTGCATCAGGGAGCAATATCGTGTTTAAATTATTCATGTAAAAAAATGTTTCGTATAAAATAAATCGCAATTTGTTTAATAAAAATTATCATTCCTCCACAACTATCGTAGCATTTTAATTTTTTTGTAATGTTAAAAACTAAATGTTGCTGCTATTAATATTATAATCTTTGTTACAGTAAAAAAAAAAAAAAAAAAAAAAAAGAGTCGCCACAGCTTAAAAAAAAACAGTTGCAGTCTTGTTTTATTAAAGATTTTGTTTATTAAAATCACAATTTCCTCTTCCAACTATCGTTGCATTTTCCTTTATTTTCGCAAAAAAAAAAAAAAAAAAAAAATCTTACCATAACATTTATTTGTTAATTTAAAAATTAATATCCCCCCCCCCCAAAAAAAAACGTAGTCGTAAAAATTCCATTTCATTCTATGGGTTTTAAGCTAAAGACTAATATTTTTTTTTTATTTCTATATATAATGTCACCATAATATTTACTTTTTAATAAAAATATAGTTGAAAAAAAAAAAAACAAATAAAAAACAAACAAACTAGAAACAGCTGCCACAACTTTCTTTTTCAAATGTTTTCACCTGATGAAAATATCGTTGGTTTTAGCGTCGTAAATATCTCTTAATAGTCGCATGACGACTACGGTTTGTATTTTTAATGTTAGCAACTTTTTTACATTTAAAAAAAAAACGCCGCAGTTTTTTTCTTTTTTTTTTTTTTTTAATGTTTTGACTTAATAAAAGTATTGTTGGTTTTAGCATCCTAAATTATGAGATGAAAAAAAATAATTCTACAACTATCGTTGCATTTTCATTTTTTGTGATGTAGTAAAAAAAACTGACATTAAAACAAAAACGATTCTCTTAATAGTCGCGTAAAAACTACATCAACTTTGTTAGATTTAAAAAAAAAATTCGTCACAGCTTTTTCTTTTGATGTTTTGATTTAATAAAAATATCGTTATTAGTAACGTCCTAACTTATGAGAGGAAAAAAATGAACGAATCTCTTCTGCACAGTGATCTTGTCTAAAAAAGCGCCAACTGTACGTTATTAAAATTCTTAAACTTGTTCGCTTAGTAAATCAAGGGACATAACTCTTACTTTGTTGAATAAGTTATCTCCCATGTTTTTCAGAAAAGTATGTTTTATGCGTTTATTCATATTATTATTTGGATTATTTGGACGAATGTTCTTTATCTTGAATGTTATTTTCACAACGTTTCCATTGATGTAACCTTCGACCTTTTTCAGGCGTATCTTGTTGAACTTTAGAATATTTGTCGAACTCGGGATCTGCACTGAATTTCGAATTTATTTAATCATCGACCGTACAACTAAGGATATTAGACACAGAGGCAAAAAAAAAAAAAAAAATGCCAAAAAGCTGAAGTACGTTTAAAGACAACGAATCGCCTTTTATTTTTCGAAAAAGAAATAAGTGCAAATGGCCAAATTCGAAAGACCTGGAGATTGTGGGCAGTACAAGTGAACCAGGACCAGGCTGACGTCGATGGACACTATGCTGATGAGCTGACATCAGTGGGCTCTGGTATAACTAACCAGATGTTGACCGGCACTGGAAGGGGTAGCTTGGCGGCTACAGGCACTAGAATGGGTAACCGAACTTTGACAGGCTCTGGAGTGGGTAGCATAGAAAGGTTTCCGGACGGCTAATAACAATTTGACTAAATTGAAATCATCTCAATATAGAAAGGTTTCCTCCTCTATTAACTAAGAACAATTTCCTGGCATCAGTTGGAGATTTTAGCCGCAAACACGATGTATTCATTTATTTATTTATTTTTTTTTTTACAGAGGAATAACCACTTATCAAGGCCCAGAGACCACTCGAGGATAAGAGTTAAGAGTGTACAGTAGTCAATTGGACAATATAGTAATCGTTAGTAATGGAAATTCGGTAAATTTGTTAACTTAAGTGAAATGGCTCATCAAGAACTTGTTTACGTTGGACTTGAAGACAACCATATTGTAGTCAGCTAGAAAGCAGGAAAACGGAAGGCGTGCAGTTCTAAGAAAGAAGCTTTGTTCATGGAATCTACGTTTAGGTTTAGGTACAGATAACGAGTGGAGGGAATTATTGATAGTGTTTTCAGCTAGACGAGTGTTTCTTGTGAAAGTTTGGCGAAGGGGGACCATAGATTGAAGCTCAGTCGAACACTTTCCATGAAAATAACGATACATCAGAGACAAACTCGCAACATCTCTTCTGTGAGATAGAGGATGCAGGGAAGAGAAAAGGACATCTCCTACGAGGCTACAAAGTCTATTTTGAACTCTATCAAAGCAGGACAAGTCCTTTCTGTCAGCTCCTGCCCAAATGTGGCAACAGTGCTCCATCCTTGGACGTACCTGGCTCTTATATCGATAGAGAATTGCATCAGCAGTGAGATATCTACTGGATCGATAGAAGGATCACACCATTTTTCCAGCAATCTTGGCGACAGATTTGATGTACGTGTTCCATTTAAGATCAGGAGTAAAGGTCAAGCCCAGAAGCTTGTCAAAACATGAGGCCTCCCCAAGACGAGAGCCATTCATTTCAATTGATGCCAGATGATTCATCAAATAGTATTGTTACAACAGGCGCCGGGCTCAGTAAAAAGACCAATGAAAAGAATTAATTCCTCAACGAATCAATTACCTACAATAAATAGAGTTTCCAAATTTATTGTTTTTACGTTTGATTAAACTTGGAATCAAAGTCTCTTCATTTTGTTTCAAGGGTCGAATTTATGTTTTTTCTTTTCAGTTTGTAACGAGAGAAAGGTTGTTTCCTGCTAGTCGGTGCATATGAGATTGTTTATAAGTGAAAAACCGGCCGACGTAGCAAAATATGAACCATGACATAAGTGCACCACGACATGCTTTCATTCTGTCAGCCATGACTGGCTAGACATCCTAAGTAACTCACAATTGTATTTTGAGTGTCACCCGCACTGAGGATTGAACCTTCAGCCTCCAGAAGAGTGTAACTTACAACTGAATTTTTTACGCTTTTGGATAATTCGTCACTTTCTGTTTTTTTTTATACTTTGTTTTTTATTTTTATTTTTTTTGTTTTAACTTTGTTACATTAAATAAAGTGGTTGAAAAATAAATAATTCTTTCTTACAAATAATCAGAAGTGACTTAACCAGGGCATTTTGTAATTAATTAGAAGTGACTTTTCCAGGGAATTTTTGTAATGTTAAAACTTTGTTACATTAAATAATATAGTTAAAAAACAATTTATTTATTTTTACATGGAGGTCACCACATATCAAGGCCCGGAAGCCACTCGGGGATAAGGGTTATTGCATGTACAGTAATCAATGGGATAGTATTGTAGTAATCGTTAGTATTGGAGATTTGATAAAGTGGATTACTTAATGGGGCGGTTCATTAAGAATTTGTTTATGTCGAACTTGAAGACATCCAAGTTGTAGTCAGGTGGGAAACAGGCAAATGGAAGAGAGTTCCACAGTTCTAAGAAAGAGTGCAGTTCTAAGAAAGAAGCTTTGTTCATGGAATCTACGTTTTGATTTAGGCACAGATAAAGAGTGGGGAAAATTATTGACAGTGGTTTCAGCTAGACGGGTGTTTTTTGAGAAAGATTGGCGAGGGGGGGCCAGAGAATGGAGCTCAGACGAGCACTTGCCATGGAAATAACGATAAAAAAAAGATAGGATCGCAACGGCTCTTTTGTGGGAGAGAGGTTGTAGGGAAGAGAAAAGGGCATCCTCCACTAGGCCACAAAGTCTATTTTGTACTCTGTCAAGGCAGGATAGGCTGTTTTTAGCAGCTCCTGCCTAGATGTGGCAGCAGTATTTCATCCTTGGATGTACTTGGCTTTTATATAGGTAGAGAATTGCATCAGTAGCGACATATCTTCTGGAGCGGTAGAAGGACCCCACCATTTTCCCAGCGACCTTGACAACAGACTTGATGTACGTGTTCCACTTCAGATCAGGAGTAAAGGTCAAACCCAGAAGCTTGTCAAAACATGGAGCCTCCCCTAGACGAGAGCCGTCCATTTCAATTGATGCCAGATGGGGAACAGAGCGTTGATGATGTAAAGATAGGAGCTTCATTTTAGATGCATTAAAAGTAACCAACCACCTCTTCCCCCACTGTACCACATGCTCAAGATCAGAGGAGAAAGAATCAGAGAGAATTCCATCTGATCTATTTTTATGGGGGGGGGGGACTAGTTTAGTGCATTCACTTATTATGCAGTTTATCGTTTCATCACTTTGTACACAGTCTTGATTTGGTGGGTTTTTTTGTATCTTCTCAATCATTGCTTTAATATAGTTGGTTCTAATTGCGTTACCTTGTGCGTTATTACGGATTCAGTTTCTTTGTTTAGGTGTCCTTTTCGTAACCATGTCTAAGTGTTTTCTTTAGTCTCGTGTGTGTGGCTCTTTCTCTTGAATCCCGTGTGTAGCCGTTTCTCTTCCCATTTTGTTTTTCATCTTATCCCTTGCTCCGCTGTTCTCCATCTTGTTCATTTTTACGACGTCTCTCGATTTGGTAATCTTCCTTCTATGTTATGTATTTTACTGATTATTTTTTGTGTCATTCACACAATCATATACACAAACCAATCCCCTTCCTCCATCTTCCATTTTATGTAGAGTCATCAAGCACCATCGGTTGGGCGTAACATAGCCATTACAAACAAACAAAATAAATAAATTGTGCCAAAATCAAAACGTAGATTCCATGAACAAAGCTTCTTTCTAGGAGGTGCACGCCTGTGGAATCCCTTCCATTTGCCTGTTTCCCACCTGACTACAACCTGGACGTCTTCAAGTCCAACATAAACAAATTCCTAATGAACCGCCCCCCCCTTAAGTAAGACACTTTATCAAATCTTCAATACTAACGATTACTACGATACTACTCCATTGATTACTGTACACACAATAAACCTTATCCCCAAGTGGCTTCCAGGCCTTGATAACTGGTGACTACTGTAAAAAAATATAAGAAAATCCAGGTCAGCATTTTTTTCTTTTTTACAAAACATTTTTATTACCATTACTTTCAACGCCACTTAAAAAGTCTCTCACCACCACATGTCCATCTAGCCTGGCCGTGTTTCTCTTTCTTCTGATTGCATGCCGGCCACATTCTCGTTCTCGTCCATTTTCTTTGATCTCGATTTTCTTTCTTTTCCTCCGACCACATCGCGCATTTTTTTCTCCTTTTATTTTTGTGCCAATTCGCACACAGTTCCTAATTTGCATATGTGCATTTTTCAGCTGCTGCTACTGCTGTTCCTAATCTCTTCACAAGCCAGCCATCTTTCGCTGTCGCTGATATTTTACCATGCACGCATGTGCACTATGTCATAGGTGTAATGCATTGTGCATGGTCATATGTTTCCTAGTCTTCTGATCAAGGTGCCTCAGTTCTTACTTGCTTCGGCATCTGAACAGTCCAGAGTATCTTGCAAGTGATGCTGTCCATGTGTTTATATCATCTATTAGCCTCTTACAATATAATTTAGTTTTTAAGAGTTTTCTTGTCCTTCGCAGGCATTCTTTACCAATTTTCTCTTTCATTTCTGTTGATTTGATGGTGTCTGTTTCAAGAACTCCCAGATGATGTCATGTTTGCCTAGTGTCCTCATCTCTTCGTTGGCTCCAGTTTTCCATCTATATATATAAAAGCGAAAATGTATGTATGTGTGTGTGTTCGCTTTTTCTGTATGTCTACAAAAGGTTTTTTTGGCCATCATTCTCGGTTGGCTCGCTCCTTCTTAAAACTTTTTACATGCTGTCTAAATAATAATATCTACGACTAAGGAACTCGGGTCGCAGCTATCTTTAATTTACCCGACTTTTACAAGCTGTTTTCGAGATATTTTTTGATCGCCGCGTAGCAGGGAAAACAGAAACTGCCTTCCAGCGCAAAACTAGGTCAAACATCACTCCACTTAACGTTCTCACACCTGCTAATTTCGGTTTATAAACGTCAACTTAACATACTTATCAATTTATCTGCTCCTGTGGTCGAGATTGTTAGGTCGCAGGTTTTTTTTTCCATTTCCTTTCCACCTCCGCGTCAAAGGTTCGGGGTTCAAGCCTACCTTTCTACTAAAACTTTTTTTTTTTCCTTGTACACCTCCAAACACCCGGCCAACGTTTTTTTTTTTTTTAACAGGGTTGTTTTGCCCCCCCCCACCACCACCAACACATACCTCCAAACACTCAGGCAACGCCGGGTACCCCCGCTAGTCTACATATATATAAAAGGCAAAATGAGTGCAAGCGTTTGTGTATGTCCACAAAAAGCTTTTTCAGTGAAGGTTATCACGTCCGTCAGATTCCGGCAGAAGTTTTCTTATACTTCCTAGATTCTAATATCTCAGATTTGCAAACGGACATCATCTCTATCTATTTTTCTTATTGAGTTTTTAAAAATTCCCTCCATTCTGTTTGTTGTCTTTTTTGTATAAATAAAGGAAAACTAATCGAACGCTAGGGGCAGGGATGTTTTTTTTCTTACCTCTTCATCACCAGTCTCATTTTTTTTTTTGCTTTTTCCCATTTGGTACCATGTATGATGGATTGGTGGACAGGCACCGATCCTCAGCTGTTGTTTCCCAGATGTGAAGATCAAAGCTCAATAATATACATATGGCATTAATTTGCATATGGTCCCGAAATGGGATGGAAATTGGCATCTGATTGGAGACTACCGACGACTCAATGCCATGATGGTACCTGATCGTTACCCAATCCTACATATACAAGACTTTACTTCCTCTGTACAAGTTAAGGCTTACCATCAGATCCCAATGAATCTGGCCGACATACCCAAGACTACAGTAACAACTCCGTTTGAAGCATTTGAATTTTTAACTATGCCCTTCGGTTTAAGAAACGCAGCTAGTATCTTTCAACACTTCATGGGCGAAATAGTCCGTGACGTGGACTTCGTGTATATAGTGCCTCACCTGAGGAATATATCACTCACATCCACCTACTATTTGAATGGTTTCAGCAATACCAGGTGCGGATTAACCCTGGTAAATGTGTTTTCGGTGCTTCGTCACTAGTTTTCCTGGGCCACATTATCAGCCCAGATGGTATATCTCCGTTAGGTGGAGGCTCTACAAGACCTTCAACCACCCACTTCACTTCGCCAATTAAGGCACTTCCTCGGTCTGTTAAACTATTACAGACGCCTTATCCCACACTGTGCAGATCTCCTAGCTCCTCTTTCCGACCTGTTACATAACAGGAAGAAGAAAAATGAGCAAATCTCACTTAATGAGATTCAGCTTAAAGCTTTTAGTGAAGTGAAAACAAAATTGGCGACATCTTTACTTGTGTATCTGATGCCCAGTTTTCACTGGTCGTTGACGCATCAGACACAGCTGTAGGTGTAGTATTGCAACAACAGCACCAACAACAGTTACAACCTCTTGCATACTTTTCGAGACAGCTGAAACTGGCAGAACAACGTTACAGCACGTTTGGCCGTGAACTTCTGGCAATGTACCTCACAGTAAAACATTTCCAACATTCACTCGAGGGCCGTCAATTTGTGAGCTACACTGATCACCGTCCGCTTACATACTCATTGCGTTCTAAACCAGACTAATATTCTCCCCGCGAAACGCGCCACTTGGATTTTGTTTCGGAATTTAACAGCGATATCCGACATTACTATTAATTCTCTATCCTCACCATATCGACTTACAGCAGATGGCCTTGGACCAGCCAAGTCTGGACACGTTGGATCCGTCGTCACCTGAATTTGCAACTTGCAAATTCGCATACCCGCCTGTGCCTACCTCAGACACGCAGATCATTTGTGATACTTCAACGGATTCACCTCAACCATTTGTTCTATCGACTCATCGTAGAGTTGTTTTTGATTACAGCTAGATTTTTCTGGCCAAATATGAGGCGTGATATCACTGCTTGGACACGTTCCTGTCTATCCTGCGAAAAGTAAAAAGTGCACAAGCATATCTGTGCACCCCTTCGAACATTCACCACCCCAGATGCTCGGTTTAGCCATGTTCACATCGACCTGGTTGGACCTTGGCCGGTCAGTCAGCGATTTACTTATCTCCTAACCTGTGAGTCCTTATATCAAGCTGGATATCGCGTTATGGAGTTCCCACCACCATCACCACTGATCATGGTGTACAGTTTGAATCCCACCTCTTCCAGGAACTTTCCAGGATTCTAGGGATCTGTTGTTATATACATATTTGCATGTCTTCAGATTAAAAAGAATCGATGATTGGTATGCAAAATAAGAAAACAGGAGTAAAATAGTTAACAAAACTCCTCCCCATATAAAGAATGGATTTCTGCATTATACTGTTACTATTTAGAAAAAAAAATCTTAACATTGTTGAATCTGTTGTTTAGCGGGGGGGGGGTCATATTTGGACAAGATATATGTTGTGTCTGCACAAAATCATTAACAAGAACACAAAAGTAAAGGTATACAATTAGGAAGAAAAGTTATATACATCTTTACATGTTTTCAGATATACTTCAGTTGGAAATATTCCGGCAGGTGGCGTGTTGCATGTCTTACTAGAGGCAACATAGGCGTCTTGCCTATTTGGTGGTCGTTGCCAAACTTTCCCGGTATTGGTGATTGATACCTTTATATATCTCACTCACCCACCTACATTGAAGGCATTGCCAGGGCCGCTGCAAGAAAGGTGGGCTCTCTCTACCGTGCTAGACAACTACTAACACCCGAAAGTATCCTGTACCTCTATAAGGCCACCATTCGCCCATGTATGGAGTATTGCTGCCACATCTGGGCTGGTGCATCTGCTACTAGTCTCTCGCTCCTTGACAAGGTTCAAAAGAGAGTCGCAAACCTGATAGGCCCTGAACTGGCATCTAAGCTTCAGCCTCTGTCCCATCGACGAAATGTTGCATCCCTCTGCCTTTTCTACAAGTATTTTAGTGGTGAATGCTCTGACGAACTGCAATCACTTGTGCCCCCACGACGTGAGCACCCTCGACAAACCCGACAGGCTGCTAAATCCCACCCCCACACTGTAGAGATCCCTAGATGTAAAAGATCTTTTTACTCCAATAGTTTCTTCCCCAGAACCGCTAGACTCTGGAATTCGATTCCAGATCCCTGCTTCCCCAACAGTACTGACGTGCAGAAGTTCAAGTGTAACGTGAACCGACACCTTGCGTCCCAAATCCCTACATAGTACCCCAGTAGTTGTTGCCCCTGATAGTATCCCCCTACACCAAAGTGGCAATTTGCCTTGTTTGGGGTGAAAATGTAATAAAAAAAAATTAAAAAAAAAAAAAAAATGTTAATTAGTGGGTGTCTCCACAACCCCCCCCTCCCAAGATTTGAAGTCGTGTAGATTTCAATATCTTTTTCGTCTTGAGGTTCATTATAATAATAGTTCTGTAAACTTTCTTTTCCTTCCCGATCTTCTCGGTTCACGCATGGTTTGTGGTGGTTGGTTATCAAACGTTTCATATAGTATATCAATTGGATCTTCCTTTTCATCAGGTTTGTCATGTTTGTTGTCTTTTATATGACGTTTTCTCAATTGATTTTGATGTTTTTTGTGCATCCCTTTTGGACCTTTTATCATGTAGACCAAGTTGCCGATACGTTTATCTACTGTACCAAACTCCCAATACGAAATATTATTTTTCATACATGTAAAATATACACGATAACCAGGTTTAAACCTTTTACGTGATGTGCGCGTAGTTTGATGGACGATTGCTTGCTTTGGTATTAATTTATCAAATGGTGATTTTATTTTTCTAGCAAACATTAATTCTGCTGGCGATAATTTTGACGGTGTATTTGGGTTCTTAGTTATCCTGTATATTTGCAGGAATTGTTGTTAAGCTTTATCCGTTAATGTTAATTAGTGGGCGTCTCCACAACAGGATCCAACGTATTTGTACTACAAGTTATCACCCAGCTTCTTCTTCCATCGCCAATTGAAAGCAGCATTATGTGCTTATCCTGACCAACAGCGATGGAGCGAATATGTACCAGTTGTCCTTCTTGGCTGTCGTGCTGCTATCAAAGAGGACCTGGGATACACTCTAGCTGAACTTGTCTATGGAGTACCTCTATCGTTGCCAGGACAAATGCTGAGCCCGAGAGAGTTAACAACAACCGATTCAGCTCTGTATGTCGACAGACTGCAAACTTATTTTGGTAAGCTCCCACCGATGCACACTAGGGAACAGACCATTAGATCGTCGGTCCCAAAGGACATTTCATCTTGGACTCATGTTTTTCTTAGAAAGGACGCCGTGAAAGCCCCCCTAACTTCACCTTATACTGGCCCTTATCGCGTGCTTTCACGTACTGATAAACTTTTCACCTTAGATATCTGTGGTAAAAGAGAAACCCTCTTTATTGATAAAGTAAAAAAAGCCTTTCTTGACACAAAAACACACGAGCCACGCATTCCCCTTATTTACACACAGCATCAAGATATGCATACACCTGAAGTAAATGCTCCAAATGAAGACAATTATGTCACCACTACACGTAGTGGTCGACGGGTACATCCGAAGATACTGTATAAAACTTTGTATTTCTGTTAAAAAAAAAAAAAAAATTCTTTTTTTTTCCTTCTTTCAAAAAAAATAAAAAGAACGTTTTATTACAAAAAAAAAAAAAAAAAAATGCAGATATTCCCCGACTTTTCACAGAAAAGTAAGAACATATTTTTCTTTCTCGTAAAAATAAATAAAATAAATTGTCATTTTTATTTTTTGCCATTTATTATGCTACTTTTTTCTCTGTCGACTTTCAGCCTAAGCAGGGGGTTATGTAGCAGAAACAAATGGAACGCTTTTCTTTTACAAATCAATGCCTCTCCCCTGTTACTGACCAATCAGGGGTGCGGTGCATTGATCCTTTCTCTCCCCTAAGGAAATCGGACAGCTTCCAGCTTGAAGGAAAAAAACTCCTTCTTACTGAGAGAGACACCTAGCTGATTGGACCCTTTTCCTCGCTCTCTATCTATACGTGTTATATCATCCGGTATCGACGATTCCCAATAACTACCGCAATAGCAACAGGTGACCTGAATCCAGTTTTTACCCAGGGATAATATCTCCCTGTGAACATTCGCCTGAATAAACCTTTTCTTTGTTACATTTATTGAAGTTGTTGTGTTTGTTGTTTCAGAAGCTTTTGTTGAATTATTTATTTTCTTAGGTTGTGCCCCATTCCTCATGTTTGGATAAGCAGTGCGGAAGGGGGCACCAGATTGCAAAATACACCATACCAATGTTGTCGAGCCGACAAAAAAAAAAAAAATCATCCCTAACTGAAGAAATGGTGGCTTTTTATATTGTCGATTTGCATAAGACACACTTTTGTCTCCTGTCGGTCAGGTTTCGAGTTTAAGACTTTTTCTCTTTCTTTCCTTAAGTGAATGACATCCGCACTAATCATGAACACTACAATTTTCCCTACACTCTCTCTCTATATATATATATATTCCCCCACTAACCAACAATCACGAGGTTGTCTCCTCAGCAACCGACAAGACTAACATGTTTGTCAGTCGGTTTGCCTCAAACTCCATACTGGACCCTTCCAACCATCCCCTACCTGACTTTCCTATGCGGACAGACGCCACGCTAGACGATCTGAAAATCACCCCTGCTCAGATGCATGCCATCATAAAAAACCTTGATACTTCAAAAGCATGTGGACCCGATCTCATCCCAGCTGTGCTATTAAAAAAGTGCTCAGCCGAAGTAGCTCCAGTTCTCTCCAAACTCTACAACAAATGCCTTAATGAAGCTTGCTTTCCGGGCTGTTGGAAAACTGCTTCTGTTGTACCAGTATTTAAGAATTCTGGCGAAAGGATTGACCCATCAAATTATCACCCCATAAGCCTCCTCCCACTTTTTGCCAAAATATTTGAGACCTTAATTAACCAAGCTCTAGTTCATCACCTTACAGATGCTAAACTTCTGACAGACCAACAATATGGATTTAGACAAGCCCGTTCCACAGCAGACATCCTAACTGTAATCTCTGAACGTATATACCATTCACTGGACAAAGCGGGGGAGGGCAGAGTGGTAGCTCTAGATATATCTAAGGCTTTTGACAGGGTATGGCATGAGGGCCTCCTCAGGAAAATTAGATCATACGGTATCACTGGTAGAATACTTAACATAATTAAATCCTTCTTAGATAAGAGAAAAATCCAGGTAGTCCTCGACGGTCGCACATCTAAACAATATGATATAAATGCGGGGGTTCCCCAAGGTTCTATCCTTGGACCTCTATTGTCCCTGATATTCATAAATGACCTCTCTGACAAAATTGCCTCTAAGATGGGTATATATGCTGATGACACTACACTCTATGGCAGGCACGACAGGAAGACGAATGAACACATTTCCAAAGAAATGGCAGAAACACTAGAGGAAGACCTCCAATCTGTGGTGGAATGGGGACAAAAGTGGTTGGTCGCGTTCAATGCCGCCAAGACTAAACTAGTTTCATTCAATAATTACAAGAAACCCTCTCTACCACCTATAGGAATGGCCAACGACTCTTTATCTGAGAGTACATCTTTCAAACTCCTTGGCCTAACGTTCGCAGGAAACATGAGTTGGAACAATTACATTGAAGGTATTGCCAGGGCCGCTGCAAGAAAGGTGGGCTCTCTCTACCGTGCTAGACAACTACTAACACCCGAAAGTATCCTGTACCTCTATAAGGCCACCATTCGCCCATATATGGAGTATTGCTGTCACATTTGGGCTGGTGCATCTGCTACTAGTCTCTCGCTCCTTGACAAGGTTCAAAAGAGAGTCGCAAACCTGATAGGCCCTGAACTGGCATCTAAGCTTCAGCCTCTGTCCCATCGACGAAATGTTGCATCCCTCTGCCTTTTCTACAAGTATTTTAGTGGTGAATGCTCTGAACTTGTGCCCTCACGACGTGAGCACCCTCGACAAACCCGACAGGCTGCTAAATCCCACCCCCACACTGTAGAGATCCCTAGATGTAAAAGATCTTTTTACTCCAATAGTTTCTTCCCCAGAACCGCTAGACTCTGGAATTCGATTCCAGATCCCTGCTTCCCCAACAGTACTGACGTGCAGAAGTTCAAGTGTAACGTGAACCGACATTTTGCTGCCCTAATCCCTACATAGTACCCCAGTAGTTGTTGCCCCTGATAGTAGCCCCCTACACCAAAGTGGCAATTTGCCTTGTTTGGAGTGAAAATGTAATAATATATATATATATATATATATATATATATATATATATATATATATATATATATATATACTGTGTATTGTATTGTATTGTATTGTATTGTCTGTTTATCTGTTTTTCTTTGGAATTTTCATGAAACAAGAACCAAGTTTGCCCAGCTATATATATATATATACAGCTGGGCAAACTTGGGTCCTTGGACCGGAAAAATATCCAGTAAATAAAACGTTGTTTAGTAAATCGTTATTTTTTATTTATTTATTTATTTATTTTGCATTCCCATACAACCAAACATGGATATAAATATCACTAAAACCTCCGCTGGGTCATAAGCTTCATTTCGGTATCTTACTTGCCTGTGTGGGTTGCCTGTAGGCTGAGATAAACTGCGTCACACACACACACACACACACACACACACACACACACACACACACACACACACACACACTAGGAAAATTTATAATAAGATGTTGTTAAATTTAAAAAAAAAAAATCTGAACATATTGTATAGAGTATCAATTCACTGTTAAATTTTTTATTCATTAAAAAAGATTCTTTATTCTCTTCCATTTCAGGTTGTATTCTATTGAGGAGCATCCCGTTGCATATATTTGCAGCTATTGATGTAAATGAGATCAAAATGAATTTAGAAAAAGCCGCTCAACAATCAATCAAATTTCCATATAAGAATTATTGAAGGAGTAAAAAGCAACTACCGGCAATATTACTGTTTGTAGATTTTTCGAAAACTTTCGATTCCGTTCATAGAGAAAGGATGAAATATCTTGTTGACACATGGCGACACAAACTTCTTTGAAATAAAAGCTATCGTACTGCAGGGTGACACTCTGACTCCATTGTTATTTGTGATCTGTCTCGATTACATACTGAAACTGTCGATCAATATAGGAAAATACGGCCTAACATTGTCAACAAGCAGACGATATCCAACAAATGTTGTCAATTACGCTGATGATCTTACTTTGTTAGCTGATGATTAGGACAACAGCATATTATTTTCCTTGTTTTTATTCTCAGGCATATATGCATTGATATCTTATATGTTTTTATGTAGTGTGATGTGATTCTCGGTTGAGTGATTGTGTGTAAATACACAAAAGTTGCTACATCTATAAATATAAAAGCGAAAATGTATGTATGTATGTATGTATGTTATTTTTTTGTGTCAGGTCATGTCATATGCTACTGGTACCATGTAACCCAGTACTACCTGCCTCATGGTCGGGTCACCGGCGACTAAACTGGTTCCCCCACCAGCCTTTTTTGGTGAGGAGGGTGGCTAGTCTCCCTGAAGGATTAAAAACAAGACCTTCCAAAGGGCGAATGAACTCTTTTTCTGGGTCAACGACCAACTAGCACCGTGTATATTTGTGTGTGTGTATATGTGTGTTGGGGTGGAGAGGGCTCCCGTAAGCCGTAGTGAAGGCAACCTTTCTAGGAGATGCAAATCTCTGATTTAAAAAACCATAAAGTGGGAGACCAGTACCCGCATTAAGCTGGTCTGCAGTTTAATTTGTTGCTGGCTATCTTGCTCTTGCTTGTTGCTGGATCTCAACATTTTGAACCGAGAGAGAGAGACTTAGCTGTCGTACAAAGCTAAGACTCTGTAACATCATTTTTGTATAGATACTCCCTCACCCTCAGGCATTTGGACTCATGGATTTTAAATGTCTGAGGGAGTGTCACTCGTCTGACAAGACGTTGCAATCATCATGTATATGTGTTCGCTTTTTCTGTGTGTCTACAAAAGGCTTCTTTCAGAGAAGCGGTCGCTCGCTTCACAACTTTTTAAAACTTTTTATATCACATATAAATCGTAATATCCCACAGTTAACAACGAAGCTCGCCTGTCTATTTAATTTGCTCGATTTTGGGAAGATAAATATTCAATATTTGTCGCTCGCCGCATGTGGGTTAGTCTTTTTCCTATAACATCTTCGGGGGAAAAAACAAAAAGCGTTCAGCAGTTAATACTATCCCGCAGTCAAACCTGACCTCATTAAAACGAGCCCCTGCTAAATCCAACTAATTAAATAAATTCAAACATGTCTCCGTTAGCATTTCGCGGTGGGGCAATGGTTAACGTTGCACGTTTATTTATTTTTCATTTTTTTTGTTTTTTCACAGTTTAATTTACAACTTTGCCTCAACGGTTCAGGTTCGATCCTCATGCTTACTTTTTTTTAACCCCCCCCCCCACACACACACACCTCCAAACACCCGGCCAACGCCGGGTACCCCTCGCTAGTATACTATAAGAGATAGCTGTCACAATTGGACTGCATACAAACGCAACTAAAACAGAATATACGTCCTCCTGCCACCAAACCGGCCCAATTGAAACACTAGACAGAACACGACTCAAAGAAGTGGATGACTTTGAATATCTCGGCAAACACATTGCATCCACTAAAAAAAAGATGTCCACGTTTGAATAGCCAAGACTTGGAGTGAACTTAATCGATCGGCTGTAAGTTATATGGAAATCTGCCTTATCAAAACAGATCAAGAAAAACTTTTTTAGAGCCGTAGTTGAGACGGTGCTGCATTATGGTTCACTAGCATGGACTCTCGGTAAAAAAAACAAAAAACAAAAAAAAAAAAACTTAAAAGTAAGTTAGATGGAACTTACACTAAAATGCTCCGCGCAGCGTTAAACTTAAACTAGAAAACACACCCAACCATTAGCCGTCTGTATGGTCGTTTTGCTCATGATCTCTTCATTAATAGGAGGAAGAAGAAGACGATATGCCGGACATTGCTGCAGAAGAAAAGACGGGGTCATTAGTGATTTGGTACTGTGGAGGACTATGGAGGTGGTGGGTTCATCAGGTTTGTGTCTAACTCTCTGACTCCATAGAAATAAAGAAAAAAAAAACATATTTTAAGGGTGAATAAAAAAGGCAACTTTATTTACTATTTGGGAGGTATATAGAGAAGGTTCGTTTTGTGGCAGAAGAGAATGTTCGTGAATGTGTGTGAGAAAATAAACAGAAAGAATGTTAATTCGGTTATAATTATCGGTTTAGGTGGGAACGAAGTTGGTTTGAATTTACTTAGGTGTCTTCCTTTTCTGGTTTTCGTGAACGAAGCAGTGTTTAGTCATTCAAGGCGTTCGGGCCATAACGTGGGGCCAGTACGTCGTTTTTGACTTTCATAACCTTTTCGGGGCTCCTCCGGCCGCGTGGGAAAAACCCACCGTCCTTCCTTTTCTTCTTCTTCTTCAAAAACCCAAGAAAAAAACGCGCCAAAAACCAAACTTCCTTTTTCCACCGGAAGTCTCGCATCTTCCAGTCCGCAGTCAATTCTTATCAATTCCCACAGGATCTTAAACAAGGAACCGCTAATGTAGGAAGACCTTTCAAGACGTACACAAAATTATTGACAGAAGACACTGGCTTACAACTTGTAGATCTTTCTAAGATCATGGAAGATAGAGACCTATGGAGGGAAAGAGTTAATTTGGTCTGGGCAGTCCAGGAACAACAACATCACCTTCTGCCGAATTTCATTGGCTGAGAACTAAAAATAAATTCATGTTTTTTTTAATAGTTAAAAATATAACTTCAGTAAAGGTGTTTTCTTCACAAAATAATACATCTTTACCAGGATTAAAAATAAAATAATCGCTTCATGGAATTCCGTAAATAATGAATACTGAAATGTTCATTAAAATTGGTTCTTGAATTTTGGTGAATTTTGAGTGCAAGGAGTGGTCAAATGTGTAATGGGGATCGACCATTTCATTTTGTCATGTAAATTTTGTCCTATAAATTATTGTCACGCCGTTTATTTTCGGGTTAGGGTTGGGTTGCCTGCCTGGATACCGTTATGTTGTTTTATCAGGTGGCTGATACGGTTGCGTCAATAAAAATCGTCCTTTTATAATAAATGAGGATTGCAGTTAAAAAAAAAAAATAAATAATAATAATAATAATAATAATAATAATAATAATAATAATAATAATAATAATAATAATAATAATAATGAGAAGAAAAAGAAGAAGAAGGAGGAGGAGGAAGAAGAAAAGAAGCTCAGTAGCTAAACGCCAAGTTATAACTTGCTCAAAATACATAAACAATTTCATTTTATTATGTTATTCATTTATTTATGTTCATATATATATATATATATATATATATATATATATATATATATATATATATATATATATATATATATATATATATATATATATATATATATATATACGTATTACAGTTAAGTTTATCAAAATAATCCAAGATGGCAAAACTAAAGTATATTATAAATATTAAAGAATTAATATTTATAAAGTAATCTCAATCAGATGTAAAAGCTCAATAAAACCAAATAGGAGATAGAGCTTATAAAAGAACAAGTAGTTAATAAAACATGTTAAAAAACACTTTGAAAAAGAGTTAAAAACATATTTAATTTTAAAAAGGAAATACTAAATAAATGGATAGTCCTTAATCCGCGGAGTTTCGAAGAAATACTTTCTTTCTAATCAGAGGGTAGGATTTAGCAAAATGCGGGATTATTGCTTGCAAAAGTATTTGATGAAACTACAAGTAAGTCATAGATCTTACTTGGTAACAAATAGTGAAGAAAAAGGTGATTTCACTCTTTTTTTTTTTTTTTTTTTCATTTTTCTTAAACTTTTTCTTCTAGGGGATGGGACATCCAACCAGATGTCTGACATTTACCCCTATTTTAGTGAGTCCAACCAAGAGATCTTTTCAGGATTCTAGCCGTCCCTTTCAGTGCAATCGTTTGTATTTCACTTGCACTTAGTTCACCGGGTATGCTTGCTATGTACTTTTTAAAGTTCTTTTTCATAAGCCCAGTTGCTCCTATGATGACTGGTATGATTGAAACGTGAATGGATGGTCTGGTAAAGGGTAAAATATCCAATAATAAAATCCAAAAATCAAAATCCAAATAAATTGTTTTCATTTCCACAAGAAAAATCCAATGGAATCACGTAATTGGACCATCTTCCAATTACGCGATTCCATTGGATTTTATTTTGGTAATTAATTGGAGAGCAATACTTTAAATTTTTATTTTGGTAATTACAAAGCAGTATTTTACAAATTTTTTTTGGTCATATTATACTATCTTGGAATTTTGATTTTTGAAAATATATGAGACGTTCAAAATGTAATGCCTCTTATTTTTTTATTCTGTTGGAGTGGATCATAGATTATTAAAAGTGCACTGTTATGATGACTGAACTTATGTAGAATCTTCCTTTACCTTTTCTCAAGAATAACTAATAAATATTACACAATAAATATTTAATAATAGATATTTAATAATTAATATTAAACAATAAATATTGAATAATAAATATCAAATAATAAATATTGAATAATAAATATCAAATAATAAATATTGAATAATAAATATCAAATAATAAATATTGAATAATAAATATCAAATAATAAATATTGAATAATAAATATCAAATAAAAAATATCAAATAATAAATATCAAATAAAAAATATCAAATAAAAAATAACAGATAACCAATATTAAATAATAAATATTAATAAAAAATTTTAACTAATACATATTAACTAATAAATATTAATTAATAAATATCAAATAATAAATATTAAATAATAAATATCAAATAATAAATATTAAATAATAAATATTAAATAATAAATATTAAATAATAAATATTAAATAATAAATATTAAATAATAAATATCAAATAATAAATATCAAATAATAAATATTAAATAATAAATATTTAATAATAAATATCGAATAATAAATAATAAATAATAAATATTAAATAATAAATATCAAATAATAAATATTAAATAATAAATATTTAATAATAAATATTAAATAATAAATATTAAATAATAAATATCAAATAATAAATATCAAATAATAAATATCAAATAAAAATATCAAATAATAAATCTCAAATAATAAATATCGAATAATAAATATCGAATAATAAATATTAAATAATAAATATTTAATAATAAATATTTAATAATGAATATTAAATAATAAATATCAAATAATAAATATCAAATAATAAATATTAAATAATAAATATTAAATAATAAATATCAAATAATAAATATCAAATAAAGAATATCAAATAAAAAATATCAAATAAAAAATATTAAATAAAAAATATTCAATAATAAATATTAAATAATACATATCAAATAAAAAATATCAAATAAAAATATTAAATAATAAATATTAAATAATTAATATAAAATATTAAATAATAAATCTCAAATAATAAATATTAAATAATAAATATTAAATAATAAATATCAAATAATAAATATTAAATAATAAATATCAAATAATAAATATTAAATAATAAATATTACATAATAAATATCAAATAATAAATATTAAATAATAAATATTACATAATAAATATCAAATAATAAATATCAAATAATAAATATCAAATAATAAATATTAAATAATAAATATTAAATAATAAATATCAAATAATAAATATTAAATAATAAATATCAAATAATAAATATTAAATAATAAATATTACATAATAAATATCAAATAATAAATATTAAATAATAAATATTACATAATAAATATCAAATAATAAATATCAAATAATAAATATCAAATAATAAATATTAAATAATAAATATTAAATAATTAATATAAAATATTAAATAATAAATCTCAAATAATAAATATTAAATAATAAATATCAAATAATAAATATTAAATAATAAATATTACATAATAAATATCAAATAATAAATATTAAATAATAAATATCAAATAATAAATATTAAATAATAAATATTACATAATAAATATCAAATAATAAATATTAAATAATAAATATTACATAATAAATATCAAATAATAAATATCAAATAATAAATATCAAATAATAAATATTAAATAATAAATATCAAATAATAAATATCAAATAATAAATATTAAATAATAAATATCAAATAATAAATATTAAATAATAAATATCAAATAATAAATATTAAATAATAAATATTACATAATAAATATCAAATAATAAATATTAAATAATAAATATTACATAATAAATATCAAATAATAAATATCAAATAATAAATATCAAATAATAAATATTAAATAATAAATATTAAATAATTAATATAAAATATTAAATAATAAATCTCAAATAATAAATATTAAATAATAAATATCAAATAATAAATATCAAATAAAAAATATCAAATAATAAATCTCAAATAATAAATATCGAATAATAAATATTAAATAATAAATATTTAATAATAAATATTTAATAATAAATATTTAATAATAAATATTAAATAATAAATATCAAATAATAAATATTAAATAAAAAATATTTAATAATAAATATTAAATAATAAATATTAAATAGTAAATATCAAATAATAAATATCAAATAATAAATATCAAATAAAAAATATCAAATAATAAAAATCAAATAATAAATATCAAATAATAAATATTAAATAATAAATATTAAATAATAAATATTAAATAATAAAAATCAAATAATAAATATCAAATATAAATATTTAATAATAAATATCAAATAATAAATATCAAATAATAAATATCAAATAATAAATATCAAATAATACATATTAAATAATAAATATTAAATAATGAATATTAAATATTAAATAATAAATCTCAAATAATAAATATTAAATAATAAATATTAAATAATAAATATCAAATTATAAATATTAAATATTAAATAATAAATCTCAAAAAATAAAAAATAAATAATAAATAATAAATAATAAATATCAAATAATAAATATTTAATAATAAACATTTAATAATAAATATCAAATGATAAATATCAAATAATAAATATTAAATAATAAATATCAAATAATAAATATTAAATAATAAATTTTAAAAAATAAATATCAAATAATAAATATTAAATAATAAATATTAAAAAATAAAAAATAAATAATAAATAATAAATAATAAATATCAAATAATAAATATTTAATAATAAATATTTAATAATAAATATTAAATAATAAATATCAAATGATAAATATTAAATAATAAATATCAAATAATAAATATTAAATAATAAATTTTAAAAAATAAATATCAAATAATAAATATTAAATAATAAATATTAAAAAATAAAAAATAAATAATAAATAATAAATAATAAATATCAAATGATAAATATTTAATAATAAACATTTAATAATAAATATCAAATGATAAATATCAAATAATAAATATTAAATAATAAATATTTAATAATAAATATTTAATAATAAATATTTAATAATAAATATTTAATAATAAATATTAAATAATAAATATCAAATAATATCAAATAATAAATATTAAATAATAAATATTAAATAAAAAATATTAAATAATAATAAAAAAATATTAACTATTAAATAATCTATTATATAAAGCTTCTGGGTTTGTCCTTTACTCCTGATCTGAAATGGAACACGTACATCAAATCTGTTTCCAAGGTCGCTGGAAAGATGTCGGGATCCTTCTACCGCTCCAGAAGATATCTTACTACTGATGCAATTCTCTATCTATATAAAAGCCAAGTACATCCAAGGATGGAATACTGCTGCCATATCTCGGCAGGAGCTGCTAAAAACAGCCTATCCTGCCTTGACAGAGTACAAAATAGACTTTGTGGCTTAGTGGGGGATGCCCTTTTCTCTTCCCTGCAACCTCTCTCCCACAGAAGAGACGTTGCGAGCCTATCCTTGTTTTATCGTTATTTCCATGGCAGGTGCTCGTCTGACCTCCAATCTCTGGTCCCCCCCCTCGCCAATCTTTCACGAAAAACACCCCGTCTAGCTGAATCTACTGTCAAAAATTTCCCCCACTCTTTATCTGTGCCTAAATCAGAACGTAGATTCCATGAAAAAAGCTTCTTTCTTAGAACTGCACGCCTGTGGAACTCTGTTCCGTCTGCCTGCTTCCCACCTGACTACAACCTGGATATCTTCAAGTCCAATGTAAACAAATTCCTCATGAACCGTCCCCTTAAGTGAACACTTCATTAAATTTCCACACTAACGTACTGTACTTGCAATAACCCTTATCCCTGAGTGGCTTCCGGGCCTTGATAAGTGGTGACCACCGTGTAAAAAAAGAAAAAAAAAATATATCTCGCATTCGCTAACGGACATTATCTTTTTTTGATCGAGTTAAACAAAATTCCCTCCATGCCGTCTTCTCGGCTACTTGTTTGTCTTTTTCGTATAAATAAAGCAAAACCAAAACATTCCAATGCAAACGCCTGGCTTTCAGGCTGGTTAGTATCTGTTCTGTAATTGGTCGTTGGTCAATGGAGGAGAAACCATTCATAATGAAACAATTACTATTTATTTGGATACTACGAGAGTACCCCCTTTTTGAGGGAGCTGGTTTCCCTCCTTACATTAAAAACGACCTTGTGTCTAATTTACTTTAATGGGAGGTTTAAAAGTAACGCCATTTCTGCAAGTCATCTTTTGTTTTTGATTGACTAAATTTGAACACTTTAGACTTCCGGTTGCGTCATGGAGTAGCGGTAAGACGTCAGATTTTTTTTTACTTTCTTTTCCACCTACACGTCAAGGGTTCGAGCCTGCCTACTACAACTTTTTTTTTTTTTTTGCTCAACACACACGTTCAAACACCGGG
The DNA here is from genome assembly GCF_053919585.1 of Euprymna scolopes. NCBI lineage: Eukaryota > Metazoa > Mollusca > Cephalopoda > Sepiida > Sepiolidae > Euprymna > Euprymna scolopes. Next base: position 5,542,234 of record NC_136520.1, on the reverse strand, counting down.
CAACGCCGGACACCCAAGCAAGCATATAATAAATATTTAATAATAAAAAATAACTCATTAATTTGTAAAATGAGTAATATCAATAACTTTTCTAATAAATAATAACTAATAAATGGTAAGAAATGATAACAATAACAACAATAAATAATAATAATATTGATAATAAATAATAATAATAACAATAATGATAATAAGTCATATAAATAAATAATAAATAATAATAACAACAATAAATAATAATATTGATAATAAATAATAATAAAGAATAAGTAATATAAATAAATAATAATAATAATAACAACGATAAATAATAATAATAATAATAATAACAACAATAATAAAAGTAATAATAATATTGATAATAAATAATAATAATAACAACAATAATAAAAGTAATAATAAATCCTAATAATATATAATAAGTATAAGTAATAATAATACTGTTGTGGTGGCAACCACTTATTTGCATATGCGAATAACATAACACTATAAATGGCAAGCCTAGGTTGGCCTTGGTGTGTCTTACTCAAATGCCACCGGAAGTGACGCCGAAGAGCGTACATGTCCTCCCACCAAGACTCTCTGACTCGACACCGTCATTTGTACATATTGTAAATATACCTTTTCTTTAATACACTTATTATTGCGTTATCTTGTTGTTTGCGTCTTCATTGTATTTCCTTACTAATTATTGTTCAACCTTGCAACCGCAACAGTTGGCGACGAGATATGAAGCGTCAAATATAACAGTTTGACAAAGAACTATTTTAAAAAAAAAAAAAAAGAAAAAAAAGTACAACGCAAAGGTTGACCATTTTTTTTAAGGAATGCAAAGTGTTGACGAGCAAACGGATTTTACGCTAAAGAGAAGTTTCAACTCAAGTGAAAAAAAAAAAAACTCTAACGTGGCAAAAGCGACAATTTACGCCGTTTTCTGGGAATCCGACTTGCAAACGAATGTAAAAGTGAATTTTTGTTTTGTCGCTACACGACAAATCTTACTAAAGGACCAACTTGCAAACGAAAAGCGAACTTTGTTCTGTCGCAAAAACGACAGGTCAGACCCGTATTACGAAAAGCAAGGAAGTAACCTACAAAAAAAGTTCACCAGTGGATTCTAATTACTGTTCTCCATAAACAAAACAACAACTAAAGGACTTTTTAAGTAATGTTTTGGTTGACGTCGGTACTAAAAGGAAATACCACAGCTAAAACTAAAATTCAAGGAAAGGATTTTTTTTTTCTTGAAGTTGTCACTGAATAACGGATAATACAGTAAAACGTCACGGAAAAAAAAGGTAATCTCAATTTAAGAGGTATTTTAATTACTAAAATACTAGAGAAAAAAAAAACTCAAAGAACTAAATGTACTGCATACATTTATTCAATTGTGACTCGATTAAAAAAAAACAAAAAAAAAAAAACTTTTATTTTGTGGAAAGAGTTACTTATTAGTAAGTGCCTAAAAACGGAAAGCAATTCCATTTCGTGATTCCAGATAAACCTGTTTTATTTTTTTTTTTGCAGCGTGACTCGCAAAAAGAATATATTATTGCAAGCAGCGATATTATTATTGAAAACAGGAGCTTACAGCAATTTGCTTTTTTGTTGTAACCCAAACCGGTGTATATTGTACATGGTACAATATTTTTTTGTAACTACACACTAAAAAAAACAAAAAAAAAACATGGAAGACTTATCAAAAATGTTCATGCAATTTTTACAAGCACAGGCTGAGCAGGATGAACGCAGACAAGCTACACAAAACGAGCTTTTGCAAACACAAATACAGGCACAGGCTGACCGCGAGGAAAAGAGAGAGGACAGATTATTGAAATGGCAGCAGGAACAAGAAGAAAAGCAGAAAATGGCACAATTAAAGCAGAAAAAAACTGCAATTGGAACAGGAAGAAAGGCATAAGAAACTACAATTGGAATATGAAGAAAGACAAGATGAACGTTTTGCTAAAACACTGGAACTACTAAAGAGTAATCGAGAAAATGTCGATAGTGTTAATTTCTCCCATACAACTATTTTTAATAGCATGGACACATTTCATTATGTGCCTGAGGAAGAGAAGAATTTTGAAGCATACTACACAAGATACGAGGATGTTTTTCAACTGGACTGTAAAAATTGGCCAAATAGTCAGAAAGTGAGCCTCTTACTCAGAAAATTGGGTACATCAGAACACAGCAAATTCGTAGATTACATATTACCTAAAAAAACTGCGGAATTAGAGTTCATGGAAGCTGTAAAATTACTAAAAGAATTATTTAATCCAAATATATCTCTTTTTCATAAAAGATGGCTGTGCATGAATCTAAGAAAGATGGACAACCAAGATTATTTGACATACGCATCAGTTGTCAATAAAAACTGCGATAATTTTAAGCTTGCAGAACTAACGGTAGAAGATTTTAAATGTCTAATCTTCGCTCAAGAGTTAGTTTCCACGAAAAATGCAGAAATACGCAGACGAGTGTTGTCTAAGATGGAATCTGAGCAAGATTTAACCCTCCAGAAACTAGCAGAGGACTGTGAAAGGGCCATTACACTAAAAAAGGATTAAAAAAATATAGAAGAATCCGGAGTGGCATATGTAAGAAAAGTTAGAAAACCATACGCACCAACCAAGAACTTTACAAAGAAAAGCAATGGAACGGGATATTCCAAAGATAATAACCATAAATATAGTACAGAATATAACAAGCCTCTTCCTAGATATAACTGTAAGAGATGTGCAGAAAAGCATTGGGAATCAGATTGTCCTTATAAGAAGAAAAAATGCTACATTTGTAAGAAGGTGGGACACAAAAGCGATTGCTGCAGATATAAAGATTACACCAGAAAGAGAGTACAGCAAACAAAATCAAATACAAAATTAGACAAAGATCGGCGAAAATATGTAAAAGTGGAAATATTTAAAACATCAATAAAGTTACAACTCGACTCCGGCTCCGATGTTTCTATAATAAACCTGAATACGTGGAAAAAGTTGGGAAAACCGGCCATGATGAAAACTAGTAAAGCAGCCCGGACGGTAACTGGTGGTGGTATAAAATTTGAAGGAGAAGTTGTCCTCCCGATAAAATTGAAAGGGATTTCGAAGAAATTAAAAATGTTCGTACTAAAAAATAGTGAAAATCTGTTTGGAATAGATTTAATTGAGAAATTCGGACTATGGGATAAGCCAATCAATACATTCTGTAAAAAATTAGAATGTTCTTCTCCAACAACAGTAAATATAAAAGACGATTTAAAAGAATTATTTCCTGAGGCATTCACGACTAACTTAGGTCGCTGCAATAAATTCAAGGCCTCGTTTGAACTTAAAGAAAACGCCAGCCCAATTTTTAGAAAAAAAGCGAAATGTTCCGTTCGCTGGGTTGGAAAAGATTGATAAAGAATTAAATAGATTGGAACAGACGGGAATTCTATCAAAAATAGAACACAATGAGTGGGCAGCCCCCACCATATACGTAAAGAAAAAGAATGACGACGTTAGAGTGTGCGCAGACTTTTCGACCGGGGTCAACTCCCTATTAAAAGATCACCATTACCCCCTACCAAGCCCAGAGGAAATATTCACGAAGTTGAATGGGGGTAATATCTTCTCCAAGATAGACTTGAGCGACGCGTATTTGCAAATACCGGTCGAGGAGAATTGTTCAAAAATACTATGCATCAATACGCATAAGGGATTATACAAATACAACCGATTGCCTTTTGACATCAAAGTAGCGCCTGCCATCTTCAGCAAGCGATGGACACCATGCTAAGTGGTATTGAGTGCGCATGTGCATACCTGGACGACATTGTTGTCAGGAGCAAATCCCTAGAAGAACATAAGGAACATTTGAAACAAGTATTTACTCGAATACAAGAATTCGGCTTTAAAGTAAAAGAAAGTAAATGTGACTTTTTTATGAGCGAGATTAAGTATCTTGGACACATAATAAACAAACATGGACGACGTCCAGACCCAAACAGATCTGCGGCAATAAAAACTATGCCAGCACCCGATAATGTAACAACCTTGCAGAGTTTCTTAGGACTCGCAAATTATTACCAATCTTTTATTGAAGGAATGCATAACTTGCGAGCCCCCTTAAATAATCTGCTTAAAAAGGATACACCGTGGAACTGGACGCAAGAATGTCAAACCGCTTTTGACAAAATAAAGAGCGCACTAACATCCGAATTATTCTTAACGCACTTTAACACAAACTTAAAAATAGTCGTCGCTAGTGACGCTAGCTCCTACGGCTTAGGAGCATGCATTCAACATATTATGCCGGATGGGTCTAGAAAACCAATAGCGCACGCTTCGAGAACGCTGATACCAGCCGAAAGGGCATATTCACAAATCGAAAAAGAAGCGTTGAGCATAATCTTTGCCGTGACTAAATTTCACCGATATTTATATGGTAGACAATTCATACTTGAAACCGACCATAAACCGTTAGTCACGATCTATGGATCAAAAAAAGGATTGCCGGTATACACCGCAAATAGATTGCTGCGCTGGGGTACAATACTACTTAATTACGATTTCCAGCTACAACATCTAGCATCAAAAAAGATTTGCCATGCGGATGGACTGTCAAGACTGATACCACAGAAACACAATCTGGAAGAATCAGTCATTGCAGCAATTCGGACAAATGTTGAAGTAAAAAATATGGTAGCAAACATCATTAAGGAACTACCCGTAACTTTGTCGGACATTAAAAGGGAAGCCGAGAAAGACGAATATATAAAGGACATAAAAGAGAAAATTATAATGGACACAAAGGTGCAGGAAATTTTCTCCATATGTGACGATGTGTTACTGTACAGCGAGAGAGTGGTAATACCCAAAACATTGCAGAATAGGATGTTAAGAGATTTCCACACAGGACATCCGGGGATAAATCGAATGAAGTCGTTAATGAGAAGCTACGTGTACTGGCGTAACATGGACACTGACATAGCGACAACAATTGATAAATGTAAAGGATGCCAGTTAGCGGCAAAATCTCCACCTATAGTACACAAACCTTGGCTGAAAACCGACCAACCATGGTCGAGAATCCATATGGACTTCGCTGGTCCAGTAGGTGAAAACTATTATTTAATTGTAGTGGATAGTTTCACAAAATGGCCGGAGGTAATGCGTTGCAGGAATCCAACAATGAACAACTCAATAGGGTTCCTACACGAGTTGTTTGCAAGATTCGGTGTACCAGACACACTGGTCACTGACAACGGAACGCAGTTCACATCCGCAGAGTTTAAGGAATTTTGCGACACGTTCCGAGTGAAGCACATCACGACTCCGCCATATCATCCAAAGTCGAACGGCCTCGCGGTAAGGTTCGTGGACACGCTAAAACGAGCGTTAAAGAAATCCATTGGAACACCAACAGAAAAAGCTTTGCAACAATTCTTGCAAGTATATAGGATTACACCACATCCTAGTACACCATCAAACATATCACCAGCTGATCTAATGTTTGCCAGAAAGGTAAAATCAGCGTTTGACAAACTATTGCCAAGGCAGGCAATTATCCGAAACACTACACACATGAGAAGAAAGAAATATAACTCGGGAGATCGAGTATATTTTAAGTGCTACAGAAATAACACATCTTACTGGGAATGTGGAGTAGTGGATAAACGCATTGGTGATTGTACATACATGATTAAAGATCCACAGAATATACATAAAAGGCACCTAAATCAGATAAAAAAACGTCATATCCAAGATGATGATGATACGACAACAGTCGAAGAGGAGGACACCATAGATATCATATATGAATCTTTTAATTTGGAACCGCCTCAAAATGCACCTGAACCCCGAAGATCAGGTAGGAAAAGAAAAGTGAATGAACCATTAATGGTAAACCCCAAAAGAAAAAGATATTGAAATCTGTGTGACTTCAAATCTTGGGAGGGGAGTGTTGTGGTGGCAACCACTTATTTGCATATGCGAATAACATAACACTATAAATGGCAAGCCTAGGTTGGCCTTGGTGTGTCTTACTCAAATGCCACCGGAAGTGACGCCGAAGAGCGTACATGTCCTCCCACCAAGACTCTCTGACTCGACACCGTCATTTGTACATATTGTAAATATACCTTTTCTTTAATACACTTATTATTGCATTATCTTGTTGTTTGCGTCTTCATTGTATTTCCTTACTAATTATTGTTCAACCTTGCAACCACAACAAATACATAATAAGTATAATAAATAATAATAATAAATAAAAATAATAATAAATATTAATAATCATAGTAATGATAACAATAAAAATAAATAAAATAAATGATAATAATAATAATAAAAACAACAATAAAATAACAACAATAAAACAAGAACAATAATAAAAATAATAATAATAATAGCAACAATAACAATACTAACAAGAACGACAACAACAACAAGAATAAGAACAACAATAACAATAATAACAATAACAACAAAATAACAATAACAACAACAAAAGCAATAATAATAACAACAATAACAACAACAAAAACAACAATAATAATAACAAGAATAACAATAACAACAATAAAAACAATAATGACAACAATAACAACAACAAAAACAACAATAATAATAACAACAATAACAACAACTATAATAATAACAATAATAATAATAATGACAACAATAACAACGACAACAACAACAATAATAATAACAACAACAGCAAAAACAATAATAATATCAATAATAATAATAATAACAACAACAACAACAACAATAATAATAATAATATCAATAATAATAATAATAATAACAATAACAACAACAACAATAATAATATCAATAATAATAATAATAATAATAACAATAACAACAACAATAATAATATCAATAACAATAACAATAATAATAATAACAATAATGATAATAATAATAATAATAATAATAATAATAACAATAATGATAATAATAATAACAATAACAACAACAACAATAATAATATTAATAACAATAATAATAATAATAACAATAATGATAATAATAATAATGATAATAATAATAATAACAATAATAATAATAATGATAAATAATAATAATAATAATAATAATAATAACAAGAACAACAACAACAATAACAATAACAATAATAATAATAATAATAATAATAATAACAATAATAATAATAATGATAATAATAATAACAATAATAATAATAATGATAAATAATAATAATAATAACAACAATAATGATAAATAATAATAATAATAATAATAATAATAATAATAATAATAATAATAATAATAATAATAAAAATAATAATAATTGCATCAACAGAGACAAAAAATGATGATGGTAGAAAGGAAATTATGATCTAATAAATTTAGATAATTTTGACTCTTCATAAAATGGATCGAAGGACCAGGATATTAAGGCTCATGCACCACACAGTGATTTTTCTTTTTCTTATTTTCTTTTTCTTCATCCTCTTTTTCTTTTTCTTCCTTTTCTTCATCCCCTTTTTCTTTTTCTTCATACTCCTCCTCCTCCTCTTCTTCTTTTTCTTCTTCTTCTTCTTCTTCTTCTTCTTCTTCTTCTTCTTCTTCTTCTTCTCCGTCGTCGTCGTCGTCGGTGTCTTTGTTTTGGTTAAGAATAAACAAACATTCCGTTTGTTCTGTCGTTAAAAAAAAAGAGAAGATACAAATACGAAAGTGGAAAAAGCCCACGTTAAAATGCGTAGATGTTTTTTTTTTTTTTTTTTTTTTTTAAATCTTGTAAGACCGGTTGTTTTCATAGTCATGAAAAAACAACAAGAAGGAGACGGTGGAGGGGGAGGGGAGACTTGAAATTCAAGTGGACGGAAGAATTGGTTCGATCTACAAAAGACGGTAAGAAGGCCGATCGACATTTGAGGTAAGCAGAACGAATTCGATATTTCTGATTGATTATTTTCACGACATTTAATATTAATCGATATTTCTAAACCCATTCATGTGTTTAGCACTAGCTTATTTAATCTATCTATCTATCTATCTATCTATCTATCTGTCTGTCTGTCTGTTAATATCTATTTCAGTCTGTTTATATCTATCTATCTATCTATTTATCATCTGTTTTCTTTTTTTTTCTCTTTTTTTTTAAATGAAAACTTCCGTAACTATTGCAAATACGTTTCATTCATGGTGGAAAAAAAACAATATTTGTATGTCAATACTGAATATTTATTTTGTGGATTAATAATAATAAAAAAAAAACACTCCAGAAAGTTCTCAAACA
>NC_136520.1:5473975-5528975 GCF_053919585.1 Euprymna scolopes | reverse complement strand
CTGTCCAGGAGCGAGAGACAAGAAGCAGATGCACCAGCCCAGATGTGACAACAGTACTCCATACATGGGCGAATGGTTGCCTTATAGAGGTATAGGATACTGTCAGGCGTAAGTAGTTTTCTAGCACGGTAGAGGGAGCCAACCTTCCTTGCAGCAGCCTTGGCAATGCTCTCAATGTATCTATTCCAGTTCATATTCCCTGTAAACGTTAGGCCGAGGAGTTTAAAAGAAGTACTTTCAGGTAATGTGTTCTTAGCCATTGCTATTGGTGGTAGAGAAGGTTTCTTGTAGTTATTGAAGGAAACAAGCTTAGTCTTAGCAGCATTGAATGTGACAAACCATTTTTGTCCCCATTCCACTACGGATTGGAGGTCATCCTCTAGTGTTTCTGCCATCTCCTTGGATATGTGTTCATTTGTTTTCCCCTCATATCTGTTATAGAGAGTGGTGTCATCGGCAAATATGCCCATCTCCGAAACAATTTTATCAGGGAGGTCGTTTATGAATATCAGGACTAATAGAGGTCCAAGGATAGACCTCTGAGGTACTCCCGCATTTATGTCGTATTGTTTGGATGTACGACCGTCGAGGACAACTTTGATTTTTCTATTACTTAAGAAGGATTTAATTACATTATGAATTCTTCCAGTGATTCCATATGATCTAATTTTCCTTAGAAGACCATCGTGCCATACCCTGTCAAAAGCCTTAGATATATCGAGGGCCACCGCTCTACCCTCCCCTGTTTTATCCAATGAACGGTATATACGTTCAGAAACTACAGTTAAGATATCTGCTGTTGAACGGGCTTGCCTGAATCCATATTGTTTTTCAGTCAGGAGTTTAGCAGCTGTTAGGTGCTGGACTAGGGCTTGATTAACTAAGGACTCAAATATTTTGGCGAAAAGCGGGAGGAGGCTAATGGGGTGATAATTTAGTGGGTCAGTTCTTTCACAAGAATTCTTGAAGACTGGTACCACAGAGGCGGTTTTCCAGCAGTCGGGAAAACAAGATTCGTTAAGGCATTTATTATAAAGTTTGGACAGAACTGGAGCAACCTCGGCAGAGCATTTTTTTAATAGCACAGTCGGGATGAGATCTGGTTCACACGCTTTTGAGGTGTCTAGGTTTTTTATAATAGCATGTACCTGAGAAGGGGTGATTTTCAAATCGTCAAGTTTGGCGTCTGTTCGCAGAGGAAAATCAGGGAGTGAGTGGTGTACCGAGTTCAGTGTGGAGTTTGAGGCAAACCGACTGGCAAGCAGATTAGCCTTGTCAGTTGCTGTGCAAGCAACCTCATGATCGTTTGATAGTGGGGGAATAGTTGACTGTCCATTATTTACTACGCTGTTGTAGATTTTCCAAAAATCCCGGGTTCCTAATTTCTATGCTTCGATGCGGTTTCTGGTGGTTTCAGAGTAATCTGTCTTAGCTGTCTCTATCACTCTTTAACAATTATTTCTAGCTTCTATAAACTTCTGTTTATTTGAGCTGGACTTATGTCGGTTGAATCTGCGGAATGCATGCTGCCTTTGATAAATGGCAGCTGCACAAGCAGAAGTAAACCATTGGGGGGGGGGAGTTGGGCTTGCTATAGAATTTCCGTGCGGGAACATGCGCTTCAATAGCAGTTTTGAACCATTCAGTTGTCTCATTTGCACACTGTTCCGCTGGAAGAGTAAAGATATTTTGCCATGGGGCATCTCTGATGAGCTCCCTGATGGCTTCCCAATCAGCCTTTTTGTAATACCTCGTTGTTTTGAGTAGTGGGTCTTCAGTTTTAGGGCGAGAATTTAGGCTGATTTCTACCATTATCACAGCGTGATCAGCATTCCCGAGTGGGCTGTGGGCATTTGTTGTACAGTCATCGGGAACCGTTGTCAGAAAGAGATCTAGAAGTGAGGCATGTTGATCTTGCTGGTCTGGGAAATGTGTCGGAAATGTAACCAACTGAGATAGGGAATGAGATATAGAGAAGCTATGTGTTGCGCTACCAGCTACGTCTGTGTGATTTGAGAATCCTGCCAGTTACTGTGGTGGACATTGAAGTCACCAAATACATGTATTTGTGCGCTAGTATCGAGGGAGAGTGCTATATCTATGCTGTCTGAGACTTTGTTTATTAGGGTACAGTCTTGGTTTGAGGGAGAGCGGTAGAGAAAATACAAGTAGCTAATATTGTGTTGCATATTTAGTCTGAAGCACGTAAAGGCCTGGTCCTCTGATTCTAGTTTTATTTCTCTAGTCAGGGGGAGGGTGTTACGAATATAGACTCCAAGTCCATGCATATGTCTGTCCGAGTCCTTACGGTAGAGTGGGAGATAACCAGGCATGTTAAAGTGGTTAGAGGGAATGGAGGAGCGAAGGTTAGTTTCACTTAATGCTAAGATATCCGGGGTGTTTATAAGGAGAAATGACTCAACATCATCTAAGTTAGTTCTAAGCCCGCGGATATTAGTAAATGTAAGCCTCAAGGGAGGAGGCAGGTTGGTTTTCTTTGAGTTTGGTCCTGGTTTAAACGTAACTTTTGCTTGAGCTGTCATTTCATTTTATTTTATTTAAAAGTTTCAGTTAGGGTGAGTGAGTGAGGGGGTGCTGGACAAGTAGTTGTGCAGAATACCAGACATGCAATACAAGTAGACCATCAGCTGTCCTCACCCACAGGATTGTGGCCTCAGGAAAGTCCACCGGGAATGAGTGCAGGGTCCCTTTCCATGCGCGACATGGCACTACAAACATCCCGATATTTTACAACTGTTGATGGAGCAGCCGCTCTAAGCGCTACCAAAGAGTTAGGGCTCCTGTACTATCAGTCGGAAACAGCAGCCAGGAACTGTCAATCCGGTACCCTCAATCTGTTAGGCAAAGCCAGCCCAGTCCAACTGCACCGACATATATGGCACTGAAGCACCCCACTGTGTCTAGTTTAGGGGGATGGGATGTGGCAGGAGTGGGGAGAAGCGGCATTCATTGCCCTAGTCAGGAAACAAGGTCAACCACTGGGTGATTCAGCCGAGTCCCTGTGATAGTACCTCTACGCCTGGCCAATAGGCAAAGAAGGAGTATGAAAGCCGGGCTATAGACAGAGCCTATCTCCTCCTTAAGCAGTTTAGGTTTGCCAACCGGTGATTTGTTTGAGTCACCAGCTCTAGGAAGGTTGTCGTTTAGGACTGAAGAGGCCTCCCTCCCCTAGGTTTAGTTTCAGAGTTTTCCTTCTCCTAGACGGATGACCTGGGAAGACCTACGGGTCCATCAGCTCCGAGGGGGTTCGCCCCACGCCTGGGTCCTAATCCAGGTATTTCTGCCACCCCGCATGGATAGTTAATATTTATTGGTTATTTAGGTTAATATCTCCTGAAAAAAATCGGGCATTTAGGTTAACTTCTACAGAAAATTTTCACTCCTCAAACCTGGTTAAAAAAGGGCATTACTATGCTTCCATTTTCATTTTTACTGGGAGAGGGTATAGGTAAAAATTCGTGCAGTGGAAGCAGCTAAATTTGCTACAGTATTGGATTGAGAGAGACGAGTTAATGTATGGTTAAATATAGTTTTGTAAGTTTAGGAATGGATGATTAGATATGGTTTAGTAGGTTTAGGATTAGGATAAAGTGTTAGGGTATGATTTACTTGCTATTAGAAATTCTGATTTGGTGCCCAAACCGGATATTTAGTAAGACTGAAAGATAAGATATGCTCAGTATAGATACAAGAGAACATTTGATATGGAGTACAGTTACACCTGATAGATATAGGTTATTGCATATTCTGTAAGTATAGTTAAATATAGATGGATGGATAAGTAGCATTGTATACGAATGCATGGAATTTTAGACAATTTGAGTAAGTTGCCTTTAGACTACAACGAAAGAGAATGACTTCGCCTTTCTCTTAATATCCGGAAGTTTTTATTTCAATGAGTACCGGTTTAGTTTGTGTAATGATTATTGCAATACTATCTCTTAACAAAGAGATATTAATGGTTGCTGTTCATTATAGATTACTTTAAGTCTGTGTATAGGACTATGGCTAGTAAGTATTTACTTAGAAGCTTGGTTATGGGTTAGGAGTTTTAATTAGGAGCATGCCTAGGAAATTTTGGTTGTTAATGGGTATCGATTTACGAGTCTGTTAGGGTCAAGGGCGGAGAGCAAGGACCCCTCTAAGTTACGTGAAACGGATTAGGTTTAGTGGCAACTTGAGAAATAGAGCAGTTTGATTTGTTAGTGATCAGGAGAAAGAGAATTTAAGTAAAAAATAAAAAGGTTTGTCATGCAAAACAGACAAGGCAGTCATCTTGGAGGTAAAGTATCTATAGGGGGTACTTAGTATACAACCAGCAGTATTTTGCAGTTTTGAGAGGAATTTTAGGTACAATAGTTTCATGGTTTGTTGTACAAGTCCGTAGTCTAGGTCAGGGACGAAGCACTGCTAATATTGCAAGTGGGTGTATCTAATTTTAAAAGTAGTTGAATAGAGTATTATGAGGTGTTCTACTTAGCTTAGGGATAGAAAGGGTAGGAATTAGCAAAATACAGGATCGGATTTTGCATGCAAAAGTATTTGATGAAACAACAAGTAAGTCAAAGATCTTACTTGATAACAAAAAAGTGAAGCAGAGGGAATATGGTGACGAAAAAGGTGATTACACGTGAATGGATAGTCTGGTGGAAGATAAATAATCCAGTGACGGTAAAATTTTATTTTATTTTATGTATATATATATATATATATATATATAATTCTGCGTTTATTTTTTTTTTAACCGTTAAATTTTGAATTTATATTCCGATATCAACAGTGCTTATAAATTAACAGTGGATTTTCTATTATTTGACACATGCGCTCGACTGGCGCCTTACACTGTATTGAACATTTAAAACATATGAAGTGAATTATATTTTATTCAATTCCTTATTGAGATGAGTAATTTGTATCGTTTATTCATTTATTTATTGCGGACTATTACCCTCATCTTTTAGTTGGTGTTTCATGACGTTTTGGCCAACCACTCTTCCGGCCTTCGTCAGGTGGTCAACCGCGATGGGAGAGGAACACCGAATCTCCTAACTGCATCCTCAGCAACTACTGCCTTCCATAGTTGTTGTCATCTCAGCACGTCGTGAACATTGCAAATACGCTAGTTGACTGCCTCAGTTATAATTTCGCAGACAAGAAAAAACCTTTCAAGCTGGTGTTTTTTTATCAACACTATTGGGATCCATGATTAAAAATAACTGTTTTGTTTTTAAATCCCCGAAACAACAATTGCGAGAGATTAAATGGCTAAAAAATAAATTAAAAAAATAAAAAATAATTTTTTTATGTAGATTTCAAGGTTTAAAAACAACTATACCCGACGTTGCCCGGGACCCGACGTTACCCGGGATTGATTTGATGAGCAACGAGTGTTTCACACGGTTATATTTTTTATTGTCACACACACATACACACACATATACATACAGACACACACACAGACACACACAAACATAGACAGACACATATACACACAAACACACACAGACACACAAACACACACATACGCACAGACATACACACAAACACACATACACAAGCACACACATACGCACAAACATACACACAGACAAACACGCATACAGAAACACACAGACGCACAGACACACACATCAACAAATAGACAAACATACGTACGCATACACACAGACACACGGAACAGATATACAGACACACATACACAGAAACACACCTACACATACACACACACACACACACACACACAAATGTCCTTTTATATAAAAGTAGTGATAAACGTTATTCGTGAATCACACACAAAAAAAAATGCAAACTTTCGTTTTAACCGCAAAATGAAGAATTGAGTTATTTTAGGATTTGTAAGATTGGCGAACATGATATATTTATATTAATATATTTTAATTGTTTAAGATTGGTGAACATGATGCAAAACGCAACAGCGTGAAAGATAAATGTTCTTAAATGACAATTAAAATGAATTCGAAGAATAAAATTCGAAAACTTCTGCATATTTATTGAAGTGCCATTAATCCATTGAATAACTTCCGCACAAATGACCATGAGAGGATTTAATTAAGGAACTTTCAAGAAAAGAGTTGTACATCGATCTTTTTATCCCCCCCCTCTCTCTCTCTCTCTCTCTCTCTCTCTCTCTCTCTCTCTCTCTCTCTCTCTCTCTATCTCTCTCTCTCTCTCTCTCCTGTCTGTGTGTGAGTTCGTTCCCAATAGGCTCGAAAATAGCTGGGGCGATTTTTATGAAATTTCACCCAAATCTACTTTATGTGTCTGATAGTGTTCTTAGATAGGTTTTGTATCGGAATGTCTTCGATAAGTATGGATAATCGAAAATCGAAATAATTCAATGAAAGAGGGAACAAGTGATTTTGGTCAAAATTAAGGGTTTGTTTTACTGCACACATAGATTTGAAAAAGTTGTCAAAAAACAAATATATAACAAATGAATGTTATCAAAAGCAAGATAAATTACTTTTCTACCTAACTGGATATGTCTTTAGTGTTTATATTTAATGTAACACGTTTATTCAGCTCGACAAAGTACAGAGTTTACCGATGTATTGGAAAATTTAAAATGGCAGCCGACTCTATCTTTGAGGCAGTAAGTTTGGGAAAATGAGTTATAAATATAAAAAAAAAACAAACAAACAAAATACTGTTAGAAACTCGCTCAATATATGTTACCGTGACATAGGCTGACATATATTCGTTCGGCGGGTTTTTAACTGTATTTTGACTGTTTTTTTTTTAATATTTATAACTCCTTTTCCAAAACTTACCGTCTACTAGAGAGAGTTGGCCGCCATTTTGAATTTTCCAATACATCGGTAAACACTGTATGTTTGTCGAGCTGAATAAACATGTTGCATTTAATATAAACACTAAAAACATATCCAGTTAGGTAGAAAAGTAACTTATCTTGCTTTTGATAACATTTATTTGTTCTATATTTGTTTTGTGACAACTTTTTCGAATCTATGTGCACAGTAATACAAAACCAAAAATTCCCTTAATTTCATCAAGTAGATTTTTTTTAAGCCGTTCTTAACATAGGGAGAGTGTTTTGTAACTATTCTGTACTTTAACCTTACAATTGAATAAAAAAAATTTTTTTTTTAATTAAACGTGGAAATACGATTTTAAAAATAGCGCGGATCAGCAATTGTATAATTAGCACCAGTTAAATAAATGTGATGAGTTACATTTCTACCTAACTGGATAATATTTTTTTTTTTTTCGTTTTTAATTAATGTAATATGTTTATTCATCTCGAAAAACAGTGTTTACTGATGTAATTTAAAATGGCGCCGAACTCTCTGCTGAGCACGGTAAGTTTGGGAAAATTAGTTAAAAAAAAAAAAAAAAAAAAAAACTCGCTCAATATATGTTACCGTGACATAGTACACATATATTCGGTGGGTTCTTAACAGTATTTTGTATATTTTTTTTTCATTTTTAACTCATTTTCCCAAACTTACAGGGTTCAGCAGAGAGTTCGGTGCGATTTTAAATTTTCCAACTACATCGGTAAACACTATGTTTTTCGAACTGAATAAACATGTCACATTAAATAAAACAATAAAAAATTATCCAGTTTGGTAGAAAAGTAACTTATCTTGCTTTTGATAACATTTATTTGTTCTATATTTGTTTTGTGAGAACTTTTTTGAATCTGTGTGCACAGTAAAACAAACCCAAAATTAACACCTTACACATACTAACATCGCAAGTGCTTTTGAGAAGTTTTATTACCACACAAGCCAAGAGGCTCGGCATATAAAATCAACAGTAGGTTCTTTGATATGACAGAGGCGCGTTCGGAATAAGTGTTTCTGTTTAAAGCACAATTTCAAAATTATATTTGTGTTAGATATTTGAAGGCTACCCGGGAAGAAAAAAACAGTAGACACATTGCACACAGGCAAATTGATTCCATGTGAAGAATGTGAGACTTTCTACTATTGTTTAATGGAATGCATAATTTGACCTAGAAATATGTGAGAGAATATCGGTAAAAAAAATTGAAAAAATTGACAATAGGAAATATTAAACATTCCAATAGGAAAAGAACGTTTTTATAAATAAATCGTCACAAAGAGAAAGCAGTCAGTCGGTCAGAGAGAGAGAGAGAGAGAGAGAGAGAGAGGGAGAGAGGGAGGGAGAGAGAGAGGGGGGGCAGTCACATCAGACCCAACCACGCACCCCACGTCACGGGCCTTCAGAAATGTCAAAATACCAGTAATACTTTATAATCAAAACTTAATTTGTCGATGCGAAATAAAAACAAACAAACAATGTTTTGTTAATAGATCAACTGTGTTGTGTTTTACTTGCAGTGTGTATATATCTCGTATCAGCGAAAAAAGTAAATGTTAACAATTATATAGATTGAACAAACGCATTTTGAACGACCGGCCACAGCAAATACGTAAAACTTTTCATTTTAAACTTAAATTCAAGCCATTATCACCGCACAATCAGTAAGGCCAGCCATATCAAATCAACAATAGGTTATTTGATAGGAATAGGGCGCCTTAGAAATTAATATTTCTGTTTAGAGCACAATTGAACCATAATTGTTGACTTTTGCATTTGAAACTTTAATTCAAGCCATTATATATTAAAAAAATATTTTTTATAATCAACTGTGGTTTCTCTACAGTGCAATGTTAAGTACAATATATTGTGAACTAAGAAACTGCAAAAGGCATGTGAGCGTCTTGTCGGTGCGCCGCAATTGGTCCCCAATTAGAGCAAGCAATCAATCGATTTGATTGAAAAATGGATGATTTTACCGATTTCGATAACAATAAAAATATGAGAGTGTGAAACATTCGTTGATCATTATTGTTGCAATGTCATGTCACCCTGCTAGTATATATATATATATATATATATATATATATATATATATATATATATATATATATATATATATATATATATATATATTAGCAAAAGAACCCGTCGTTGACTGGGTTCAAAAGCAGCCTACAGAAAATGGACTCTGATTTATGAAAGTATGATAGGTTATGAAAAGGAAAGGTTGTAAAGACATAGCTTCGAATTTGGGGGTATCAAAACCAAAGCAAAATATGATGAAAGTAAAAATAAAATAGATAAACCCCATAATTTATTATACCATACCTGTTCACACTGAAACACTTATCACAATATTCTGTGATTCTATATTAAAAAAACTTGTTAAACATTGTGACATATTTCCATTCTATGGAGGTCAGGTGCGAACGAACACCCGATAATTTTATTATACCATATTTCTTCAAACTGAATCATAATTATCAAAGTATACTTACGCAGATAGATATGAAAAGTCTTTATTAAAGTTTCTGCCTATTTCCATTCTATGGAGGCCAGGCGCGAACGCAGACCCTACAATTTTATAATACCATCCATATTTAAGTTAAAACATACTTATCAAAGTATTATTATGTACATCTATATCAAAAACACATGTAAACTTTTTTTTTTTTAATTTTTTATTTCAATACTTTGTGGATCAGGCGCGAACGCAGACCGCACAATTTTAATGAACCACGGTTCTGCCAGATCAAACATACCTATTCCTGTGTCTGGATACATCTTCTATCATTATATGTAATCGGTTTCTTAAAATAGTCAACCATATAGGAGCCTATTCGGGATCACACAAACACACCCACACACAGTTTTATATTATAGATATAGAATAAATGAAAAAAGTTAATTCCAAATATTTACACACACACACACACACACACACACACACACACACACACACACACACACACATATATATATATATATATATATATATATATATATATATATATATATGTATATGTATATATATACATGTATATATATGTATATATATATATATATATTTATATATATATACATGGAATTAACTTTTTGTCATTTATTCTACATATATATATATATATATATATATATATATATATATATATATATATATATATATATATGTGTGTGTGTGTGTGTGTGTGTGTGTATTCATTTATTGTATATATATATATATATATATATATTTATTTACCAGTGGTAAAAAAACCGGACTAAAGTGCTCAATGTGTAGTCAGAGCAGTATATAGGAAATTTATTACTGTGAGTCCAGAATGAGTTTACAAATTGTTTCAACTAGAGGAAAATCCTCAAAGAGAGGAAAAATCCAACTAGCATCATCAGAATTCATAGATGGACTAAGTTATAAAGTCAAATAAAAATGGAAAGATCGTAGATAAAGGGGAGTTAGAAAAGAAGGGGGAGTGGTGGGGAGAGGACGTTGGAGTTTAAAGTAGTAGGAGTGTATTAAAAAAAAAGAGAGGGGTTTATAATTAAATATTAATTATGTGTAAATTCTTATATACGTGTTTTTTAACAGTTTAAACTTAAAAGACGCTACTTTTGTTGATAACGGCATAAGTAACAGTTAATTTAAAGGATCACCATGGCAACAGGTTGGAAAGTTAATGTTAGTGAAGGAACGGGTTGAAAATTTACGTATGTGCATTTGCTGTACATATTTATGCGTGTGCTTATATTTGTGTGTTACTTATTAAAAATTTTTTTTTTTTTTTTTTTTTTTTTTTCTATTATTTAAGTTACTTACTTAAGCCTTCACCTATTTTATTTTATTTCACTAAAATAAACCTGTAACGTATAATTTCTACCTGCCCGGCTATTTATTTATATATATATTATATTTAATTATATATATCATTACACTATCAAAATAAACCTGTAAAGTATAATTCATTAACTTATTTTTCCTTTTCTTTTTCTTTCCATTTTATAAACAATAAATATCTTTCAATCTCTCCCCGCCCGGCTAAATTACTTTAAACCCCATTTTCAACCCGTTCCTTCACCTATTTTATTTTATTTTATTAAAATAAACCTGTAACGTATTATTTCTACCTGCCCGGCTAATTTATTTATTATATTTAATTATATATATCATCACACTATTAAAATAAACCTGTAAAGTATAATTCATTAACTTATTTTTCCTTTTCTTTTTCTTTCCATTTTATAAACAATAAATATCTTTCAATCTCTCCCCGCCCGGCTAAATTACTTTAAACCCCATTTTCAACCCGTTCCTTCACCTATTTTATTTTATTTTATTAAAATAAACCTGTAACGTATTATTTCTACCTGCCCGGCTAATTTATTTATTATATTTAATTATATATATCATCACACTATTAAAATAAACCTGTAAAGTATAATTCATTAACTTATTTTTCCTTTTCTTTTTCTTTCCATTTTATAAACAATAAATATCTTTCAATCTCTCCCCGCCCGGCTAAATTACTTTAAACCCCATTTTCAACCCGTTCCTTCACCTATTTTATTTTATTTTATTAAAATAAACCTGTAACGTATTATTTCTACCTGCCCGGCTAATTTATTTATTATATTTAATTATATATATCATCACACTATTAAAATAAACCTGTAAAGTATAATTCATTAACTTATTTTTCCTTTTCTTTTTCTTTCCATTTTATAAACAATAAATATCTTTCAATCTCTCTCCGCCCGGCTAAATTACTTTAAACCCCATTTTCAACCCGTTCCTTCACCTATTTTATTTTATTTTATTAAAATAAACCTGTAACGTATTATTTCTACCTGCCCGGCTAATTTATTTATTATATTTAATTATATATATCATCACACTATTAAAATAAACCTGTAAAGTATAATTCATTAACTTATTTTTACTTTTCTTTTTCTTTCCATTTTATAAACAATAAATATCTTTCAATCTCTCTCCGCCCGGCTAAATTACTTTAAACCCCATTTTCAACCCGTTCCTTCACTAACATTAACTTTCCAACCTGTTGCCATGGTGATCCTTTAAATTAACTGTTACTTATGCCGTTATCAACAAAAGTAGCGTCTTTTAAGTTTAAACTGTTAAAAAACACGTATATAAGAATTTACACATAATTAATATTTAATTATAAACCCCTCTCTTTTTTTAATACACTCCTACTACTTTAAACTCCAACGTCCTCTCCCCACCACTCCCCCTTCTTTTCTAACTCCCCTTTATCTACGATCTTTCCATTTTTATTTGACTTTATAACTTAGTCCATCTATGAATTCTGATGATGCTAGTTGGATTTTTCCTCTCTTTGAGGATTTTCCTCTAGTTGAAACAATTTGTAAACTCATTCTGGACTCACAGTAATAAATTTCCTATATATATATATATATATATATTCATTTATAATATATATATTTACATTCATTTAATATATATATATATACACATTTGATATATATATATACATTTATTATATATATATATTCATTTATTATATATATATATATATATATATATTCATTTATTATATATATTCATTTATGATATATATATATCATTTATTATATATATATTCATTTATTATATATATATATATATTCATTTATTATATATATATTCATTTATTATATATATTCATTTATGATATATATATATTCATTTATTATATATATATTCATTTATGATATATATATATTCATTTATTATATATATATATTCATTTATTATATATATATTCATTTATTATATATATATATTCATTTATTATATATATATTCATTTATTATATATATTCATTTATGATATATATATATTCATTTATTATATATATATTCATTTATGATATATATATTCATTTATGATATATATATATTCATTTATTATACATATATTCATTTATTATATATATATTCATTTATTATATATATATACATATAATAATTTATTATATATATATATATTCATTTATTATATATATATATTCATTTATTATATATATATATTCATTTATTATATATAAATATTCATTTATTATATATATACATATAATAATTTATTATATATATATATATTCATTTATGATATATATATATATATATTCATTTATGATATATATATATTCATTTATTATATATATATTCATTTATGATATATATATATATTCATTTATTATATATATATATTCATTTATTATATATATATTCATTTATGATATATATATATATTCATTTATTATATATATATTCATTTATGATATATGTATATTCATTTATTATATATATATATTCATTTATTATATATATATATATAATCATTTATTATATATATATATTCATTTATTATATATATATATTCATTTATTATATATATATATTCATTTATGATATATATATATTCATTTATTATATATATATACATATAATAATTTATTATATATATATATGTTCATTTATTATATATATATATTCATTTATTATATATATATTCATTTATTATATATATTCAT
Organism: Euprymna scolopes; assembly: GCF_053919585.1. NCBI lineage: Eukaryota > Metazoa > Mollusca > Cephalopoda > Sepiida > Sepiolidae > Euprymna > Euprymna scolopes. Next base: position 5,515,575 of record NC_136520.1, on the reverse strand, counting down.
TTATGATATATATATATTCATTTATTATATATATATTCATTTATGATATATATATATTCATTTATTATATATATTCATTTATTATATATATATTCATTTATTATATATATATTCATTTATTATATATATTCATTTATGATATATATATATTCATTTATTATATATATATATATATTCATTTATTATATATATATATTCATTTATTATATATATATATTCATTTATTATATATATATTCATTTATTATATATATATTCATTTATTATATATATTCATTTATTATATATATATATATTCATTTATTATATATATATATTCATTTATTATATATATATATTCATTTATTATATATATATTCATTTATTATATATATTCATTTATTATATATATATATTCATTTATTATATATATATATTCATTTATTATATATATATACATATACATATACATATATATATATATATATTCATTTATTATATATATATATATATATATATACATATACATATATATATACTAGTGTCTGTAAGTATTTAATAATTATTATAGTAAATAATTATGTGTGTATATATATAAATATATATATATATATATATATATATATATATATATATATATTCTTTGCTTTCTTATATCCTTCTCTGCCTTTAGCCCTAAAAACTCCCGATTTAGTGCTTAGTTTCGTCGGGTATACATCATTTTCTTTTACTTTTTATTCTATACCGCATTATTTTTTTATCACTCTAATAATTTTTTTCTCGCTGATCTTTAACACTTTACCCTTACTTTCTCGATTCTCTCCTCCTGAACCATATTTTCATGTTGATTACACATATTTCCACTTAAATCCATCGATTACTTTAACATTTGCTTGGCCTCCCTACCTCTGCAAGTTTACTTTGTTGCGGACCAGGATATAATAATACCCTAACTCGCTACAAGAAAATAATGAAACGAATGGAATTGAAGGAAACAAAAACTCAATTGATGGATAAGATAAACGTGTCGTTTATTTACTGTTGAAAGAATGGATGTTTTAGATATAACATTTGTTCATGTCCGCGCGGGTGTAACCATCGTTCGTTGCGGGACTGGTGTTGTAGAAAGAAAAGGAAATGTGTGTTCATCTCAAGTTCGGGTCACTATCGTTTGTTCGCGCGTGGTAAGAGAAGTGAGTAATGTAATAGAACGAGAAATGGCAGTCCATCGTGTAGACAAAGAAAAGGATAGAGAGTTGACAGCTACGCGAAGGTGTTCTCAGGGACCAGTAGTAGATAGAGAGAGAAAGAGTGAGAATGTCCATCCAGTTCATGGAGAGAGAAAGCGTGTACGTACACATAGTACTATGTCCCACATAGTAGTAAATGGCGTGAGGTATGCGGTCGGTCCGTAGACCGACCAGCTCGAAAGCTGGGCCTAAAATGGAGAAAGCCGGTTATTGCTCTTTGTTTTATACTTGTTTCCGGTGGTCTTTGCGCATGTGTGGATTTCCATTGAATGGAAGTGACGTCGTCCTTTTGTGCTTACGTGTGCGTGTACATGTGTGTACGTTGGCGTGTGTGTATATACACGTGAATGTGAGTGTATGTACGCGAACGTGAATATATGTACGTGTGTGGACGTGGGCGCGTATGTTTGTGCGTGCGTATGTATATGACAAGTAATATAGCTTGAAATGTGAATGTGTGTTTTTGTGTGAGACTTGAAAGGGCTCGCGCAACTTAAACATTTTTACCCACGTATATATACATTTTTAATGATACATATTTCTGAATATATTTATTTATTTATCTTTTACTGTTGTCTTCCTTATTTAAACCCGCCGAATATATGTCAGCATATGTCACGGTAACATATAGCGAACGAGTTTCTAACAGTATTTTGTTTAGTTATTTATTTGTAACTCCTTTTCCCAAACTTGCCGTGTCAAAGAGAGAGTCGTGTGCCATTTTTGACTTTCCAATACATCGGTAAACACTGTATGTTTTACGAGATGAATAAACATGTTACATTAAATAAAAACACTAAAAACATATCCAGTTAGGTAGAAAAGTAACTGATCTTGCTTTTGGTAACATTTATTTGTTATACATTTATTTTTTGACAACTTTTTCGAATCTATGTGTATAGTAATACAAACCCCGAAACTTCTCTAATAGTAATAAATTTCTTACGTAATTGAGAAAGTAAACTCCTTCCCATGCATTATCTTTATTACGTTATTCCATTCGGATAACATTTCGGATGTCAATGTGGCTATGGATTAGAATCTTTTCATGGTGAGCAACGCAAGAAAGACACGAGCATGCGCATACGTCGCGTCGAGTTATTGTTATCGATTTCAAAGTCACTGACGTGAAATGACATAAAATTTTATTCATTTCCAAATAATAAATCGTTCCATTTTTAGAAACTTTCTTTTTTTTTTTTTTTAATTTACTCATTGAAAATCTCTTGAGAAACTTTCTTTATAATTTCTGCGTAAATGTCAGAAGGCAAGAAACAATGGCGTTAAAAACTTTTCTGCTAAATTAATACTGAGATTTCCATTGGATTATCATGCGATCAAATCGAGTTCTTTGTTCGTCTTGACAGTCGAGGAAAGAAAGCGTTGCCCGTTAAAAAAAAAGAAGAACTTCGTGGCAGAAATAAGCAATTAACTGGAATGAAGAAGAATACAAATTTTCTATTTTGTCTGTCTGTCTGTCTGTTTGTCTCTCTCTATCTCTCTCTCTCTCTCTCTCTCTCTCTCTCTCTCTATATATATATATATATATATATATATATATATACACACACAACACACACATTATATATATATATATATATATATATATATATATATATATATATATATATATATATATATATATATATATATATATATACGTACTAGTAAAAGTACCCGTCATTGACTGGGTTCGAAAACAGCCTACAGAAAATAAACTCTGACTTATGAAAGTATGATAGGTTATGAAAAGGAAGGGTTATAAAGAGATAGCTTCGAATTTGGGGGTATCAAAACCAAAGCAAAATATGATGAAAGTAAAAATAAAATAGATCAACCCCATAATTTATTATACCATACCTGTTCACACTGAAACACTTATCACAATATTCTGTGGATCTATATTAAAAAACCTATTTAAGTTAAAACATACTTATCAAAGTATTATTATGTACATCTATATCAAAAACACTTTTTTTATTTTTTTATTTCCATACTTTGTAAACCAGGCGCGTACACAGACCCCACAATTTTGATGAATCATCATTATGCCAGACCAAACATACCCATTCCTGTGTCTCGATACATCTTCTATAATTATATGTGATCAGTTTTCTATAATAGTCAACCATATATGAGCCTATTCGTGACAGACACACACACACACACACAGACGTTCAGCTTTATATATATATATATATATATATATATATATATATATATATATATATATATATATATATATATATATATATATATATAAAGTTTAATGGTTAAGGCTAAATTCTGAAAATCAAAATATAAAAACATATTCGAGTTAACAATTTATTGTTTGACACAAGGAATATATAGAGGGGAGTTATGTTAATTTCCTTAATCCATGGATTTTCAATAAAGGCTATATCATCAGAGGAAATTAAATGCGGTTAGCAAAATGTCCAGCTGTGAATAAACACGTATTTTGCTTTTCAGCACAAATATTGAAAATAGTTTTGTGGGTGGTGAATGATAATTATATGGAAGTAATTATAGGAAAAGGGAAATTTGATACAATCTGGGTAGTCCATTATCGGAAGGAGTACAATGAAATATCCTGATAGATATTACTTTGAGGTAATACTTTCAGGGTGATCCTAGTCAAAAAGGTAAAGCTCAATATTTAAAAATAGAGCAATATATAAGTTTAATGGTTAAAGTTACATTCTGAAAATCAAAATATAAACATGTTCGAGTTAAGAATTTATTGTTTTACAAAAGGAATATATAGCGGGGAGTTATGTTAATTTCCTTAATCCATGGATTTTCAATAATGGCTCACATCATCAGAGGAAATGAAATGCGGTTAGCAAAATGTTCAGTTGTGAATAAACACGTATTTTGCTTTTCAGCGCATATATTGAAAATGTTGTTTGAATGGTGAATAAGAGTTATAGGAAAAGGAATTTCATACAACCTGGGCAGTAAATTCATACAACCTGGGAGGAATTTCATACAACCTGAGAGGAATTTCATACAACATGGGAGTGAATTCAATATTTTCTGGGGTATTACTCCCAGGTCGGAGGAATAATGGTCCAGGGGAGAAGCTAGCAATCAGATATAACAAGAATGTTTGGATGTTCCATACTTGTAATATAGGATTGCTAGCTTCTACATACAAAATACAAAGTTTGTGCGTATCTTAACACATTTTCATTCCGTTTTTTTTTTTTTTCAAATATATCTGATGAGATGTAACTATGAAAATTTTTAAATGACGTAAAATTTAAAATTGTCTGTTTATGTTGAAACAATTGTAATGTCCGAAAAAAATACAAATATGAAGTTGTTCCTTCTGGTTGTTTTTGGTTTTTTGCCAGTATATATATATATATATATATATATATATATATATATATATATATATATATATATATATATATATATATATATATCTATATGTGTGTGTGTGTGTGTGTGTGTGTGTGTGTATGTGTGCGTGTGTGTATGTATGTGTATATATATATGTGTGTGTGTGTGTGTGTGTATATATATATGTATATATATACATATATATGTATATGTAGAGAAAATAAAAAGGAACACACCGTATTCTGTGTTCATCAACGTTTCGTCTTTATTTCCAGACTTAAGTCTCGAAATAAAGACGAAACGTTGATGAACACATAATACGGTTTGTTCCTTTTTATTTTCTCTATTTTGTCGGAATACTATTTCTATTATCTTCATCATATGTATATGTATATACATATATGGCGCGGTTTGCTTGATCTGTGTTGATTAATAGAAATTCTTGTGTGCGGGGCGTTTGCTCAGTTGGTAGACTGCTTGCCTCGCATGCAAGAGGCTCGGGTTCCGAATCCTGACTGATGAGCCCAAATAAGGGCGAAACACGAGTCTTGGACTTCCGGTTCGTTAACTGTCTTTGCTCTTGTGGGCTGCGACGTTGTTTGTCTGTGGAATTTATATATATATATATATATATATATATATATATATATATATATATATATATATATATGCTCGATTACAGAAATGTTAATCATGTTGCTTAATATTTGAGTCACTTCATATGGCTTAAATTCTTATTGGTATATGTACATTACCATTGGTTAATTGATTTTAAATATATTAAACCTTTGGAATAACCTGATATATATATATATATATATATATATATATATATATATATATATATACTTAATTTACTCACATAAAATTAATATACGAAAGTATAGATTTATGCATAAACTTTAAGTATTTACTTCAAAAGTGCTCAATACGTAGGTAGAACTAGTTAGTAATTTATAAAATGTATATGGCGATTAAGCTACACTGAATATTCCGCGTTTCATCCACTCTAGGATTCTTCAGGCTTATGCGCGATTTCTGTGGTTGTTTATATATATATATATATCAGGTTATTCCAAAGGTTATATATTGTTTTTGTTTTTTTCGAATCTCCCTAGATTCAGACACTGTGATGAGTCGTAGACGATGAAATACGTGTCAGTGGATAATTATATTTTAAAATTAATACATATGCCGCTCTCCATATGGAGGTACCAAATTGGTTAAAGCGAAAATCTTTTCCCACTCGCATTTAGGTAAAAATGCACTTTCGTAAATAATTGAGTTCATTCAAAACATATCGCAGAAACAAAAACAAATAACATCTATTTATCTATCTATCCATCCACACACACATATATATATATATATATCTGTGGCTTTGGAATGTTTACTATCTCTCTCTCTCACACACACACACACACACTCTCTCTCTCTCTCTTTCTCTCTCCCTCTCTCTCTCTCTCTTCTGATGAGAAGTGTTTAGCTTCGAAATGCCATGGCCTACTAAAGAGGTTTTATTCTTAAGTAGTAAATCTTTTTAATCGGTTTTCGACCAGAAATGTGGCTGTCAAGGGGTCAAAATTCAACGATTTGACCTTTCAAACTCTACCAAAATTCTCTGCCAATTTTGGGTCTAAACACTTGAAAATTTAAATGTAGGTTACTTGGACGTGGCTCAAAATTTTTAATTTGATTTGAGCCCAAAACAATAAACGTTAAGGGATCAAAATTGGGATCAAAGTTTTTTAAAAAAATTACCTCTGCGGTCTCTACGAAATTACTCAGACAATTTTTAGTCTAAACGTTTGAACTCTTACATAGTGTATTCAGACGTAGGGCAAATTATGAACAGTATGTAGGGCCCGAGCAAAGCCGGGCTGAACAGCTAGTATATATATATATATACATATATATATATATATATATATATATATATATATATATATATATATAATATAAATTGTCTGTCACTGTGTGTGTGTGTGTGTGTGTGTGTGTGTGTGTGTGTGTGTGTGTACATTTCCATACAAAATTATTCTATCAGTAGGATCCGAGCAAAGCCGGGCTGAACTGCTAGTATATATATATATATATATATATATATATATATATATATATATATATATATATATATATATATATATGAAATTTATTACTGTGAGTCCAATTTCCTATATACTGCTCTGGCTACACATTGAGCACTCTAGTCCGTTTTTTCACAACTGATAAATAAATATATATATAAAGGATGACCCCCCCCCAAAAAAAAAAAAACAGACGACATTCAATTGTTTTTCTGATCATTTTACAGTCAACGGAGAAAATAAGGCCAAAGACTCTAGTGTTTTGGTGTGATGTTTTGAATATAATAAACTAGTTATGACCAAAGTTTCATTTCATTCAGACAAAACACTAAGAAACGGGGCCTAATTAGAGTTGGGGCCCGTTTTTTTAGTTCACCTTCTCTCTCTCTCTCTCTCTCTCTCTCTCTCTCTCTCTATATATATATATATATATATATATATATATATATATATATATATATATATATTATTATTATTATTATTAGCATCGTCTCCTGAAAGGCATTTTACACGTAAATCGTCTAATCGGTTCTTAAACACTATGATAAAATAAATAGTAATATTTACAACCAACTGGTACTGTTCGTGGTTAGAGTACTTGGAAAAATCAATTGTAAAGATTGCTCAAATGACATGCATAAGATGTCGTGCCTAGTCATATATTTGTCATGCCTAAATCAGGCGTATATTAATTGTAAAGAAAAATTTATTAACGATTCAATATGTGTCAGATTTGGAGAGTCAATATTGTTTGTTTTATACAGTTTTATTTTAATGAAATAAAAATGAATACAATAGAACCCACATTCTTTCTTTAATAATCCTATTTCATGCTTTTGTTCATTTTTAAACTTTGTTTGACTTTTATTATAGACACCATTGTTGGGTCGTTAAAAACTTTTTTATGCATGGGGAAATAGATCATGAGATCACGTGATAAAGAGGCGAGCAACCATTGGTTGATTCAACTATTGGTTTATATAGTCACGGGATTACCAAATATAAAACGTGCGGTACCGATGGATGATTAGCTTTTCGACCAGAACATAAGGGATAGCATCACGAACATCCGTTCTTATTTGCTCTTCAACAACGTATTTTGAAGCAAGATCGTTCGCCATATTTTTATGCAGTTCGTCAAAATACGTGAGTCAGGTTTTCATTATTTCCACGTGAAGAAAACAATATATATATTTTTTGTGTGTGTATTTTGGTGTATTTAAACACACTGGGTATCTTTTGTGGGGGAATATATATAAAACAATAAATACTAGCAAAATTCACCTGAACTATGGTCCATCTTGATTTTTTTTTTTTTAATCTTCGATACTTAAAGGAAGTTGACGAATTTGTCTGCGATGATAAACAAAATTCCATCCTAAATTCAGGATGACCAAATTCATGAAAATCGGGTACTCTTAATGGACACTCTAATATACAGGGTGTCCACAAAGTCTGGCTACATTATGCAGCCAGGCTTTGTGGGCACCGTGTAGATTATGTAGCCAGACTTTGTGGGCACCGTGTAGATTATGTAGCCAGACTTTGTGGGCACCGTGTAGATTATGTAGCCAGACTTTGTGGGCACCGTGTAGATTATGTAGCCAGACTTTGTGGGCACCGTGTAGATTATGTAGCCAGACTTTGTGGGCACCGTGTAGATTATGTAGCCAGACTTTGTGGGCACCGTGTAGATTATGTAGCCAGACTTTGTGGGCACCGTGTAGATTATGTAGCCAGACTTTGTGGGCACCGTGTAGATTATGTAGCCAGACTTTGTGGGCACCGTGTAGATTATGTAGCCAGATTTTGTGGACACCATGTATATATATATATATATATATATATATATATATATAAGAGAGAGAAAATAAATGAAAACTGTAAATTAAAATTTACAATTAAATTTATTAATCGACAGATTACTCTTGCAAAAATTGTTCAAAATCCTCATTACGCGGAGTTTCAAAGAATGCCATTCTTGCTCTTCTCATCAGAGGACAGAAAGAAATTAACAAATTATAATTGTCACTAGGCTTGAATTTGCTGGTTGATGCATTAAATGAAACTACAATTCATGATGGTCATGAATTGCAAAATGTTCATCTCCATTAAGAAACGTGTGAAAAAAGGTGTCACTTAATTATTATATCAGTCAGTGAATCTATTTTGCCCTTAACGCATCAAAAGAAATAGCAACGATCAATCAATCAAAAGGAAATAAAGTGTGATTTGACATGATTAAAATCTGAAAACTGGAAGAGAAGCTGCAAATACCTTTAATATGTTTCCATTACGCCATTTTGAATTTTATCAAACCATTCTCTTCCAATTTTCGGATTTTAATCATGTTAAATCACACTTCATTTCCTTTTGATGGATTGATTGTAGCTATTTCTTCTGATGAGTTAAGGGCAAAATAGATTCATTGATTGATATAATAATTAAGTGCTTGATTTTGCGCTACGAAACAGATAATGTCAAGAATCGTAAAAGTCAACTGAATGGAAGGAATAAATTATAAGATGGTCAACATCATAAATTTTCGAATATAGTTTTTTGCCATATATGTATATATATATATATATATATATATATATATATATATATATATATATATATATATATATATATATATATATATATATATATTACACACTGCTGATCAAAAATCTAAGACCGCTTAAAAATCTTAAAAGAAAAGAAATTTCTTTTTTTTAAGATTCCGGCTTAAGGTTACCAATACTACAATCTAAAATGTTATGGAAACAAAAAGCTACATTCCAAAGATTTATTTTTAAAATTTACATTTTTATTCAATTAGGCTTTTTACACATGATCAAAATTATAAGACCAGAGACAAAAATTCTATTAAATTGTACAAAAAGTGTATGAAAAGTGTATGAAAACATTCAACAAGCAAACTTAATAATGAGTTCTACCCTCACTGCTTTTGATGACTTCAAAAATTTCTTTAGGGCATGCTAGAAATAAGGGTTTCCATTAAGGTGCGGGGGATCCTGCTCTAGTTTCTGAAGATGGCTTGACGAAGTTCATATTTTTGTTGAATATTGTTTGCCATTTCGATAAACCTCTCTTGTCATCCATTTCCAAACGTTTTCAATTGGGTTCAAGTCCGGTGAGCATGCAGGATGTCCCAAGAGATGGACTCCATTTTCTTGTAGAAAGCTCAGGATCCGTCTTGCAGTGTGGAGTGCAGCATTATCCGGTTGGAATAACCATCCATCCCCACACAAACAATGACCCTCCATCATCAAAGATGCTTTTTGTAGCATGCTAACATAATGAGCTGCTGTCTGACGACGCTGCATCACCTGGAGCTCCATCGTCCCTCTGTAAGTAAAAGCACCCCATACCATTACGAAACCTCCACCACTATGACGTGTTGAAAAAATTTCAAGGGGCATGTTTTTGTCGTGCCAATATCGCTGAAAGCCATCAGGACCATCTAAATTGAATTTTTTGTCATCAGAAAACAGGACTTTCTTCCACTTTTCAACGTCCCAGATTTGGTATTCACAACCAAATCTAAAGCGATCTATTTTGTGGCGTGACAGCATTGGAGGAATTTGTTTACGCTTTATATTTTCCATGCCTTTTTTGTTGTAAGTGTCGCCTGATGGTTATTGGACTGCAATCAGCATATGTAACCGGCTTAATTTGACTAGAAGAAAGTCCTGTTATTCATAACAACCCGTCTGGTTCTCCTACTCAATGCAGGAGAAATTTTGGAGGGGGCTACCAAAGGATTTTGCTTTTCCGTAATTCTCAGTGTTCTTTAGAAAGCTGCAAATAACAGTTTTACTGCAATATACCTTAGCTGCTATCGCTTTTTGTGACAAACCTTGCTTATGGAATCCTAGAATTCGAGAGCGGTCAACTTCGGTTAGTTTTCTTATTTTAAGCTTGATAACACCTTTACACAGTGATTGCTAATCTCTAACTGAACTAAAAACATTAGAATTAACATAAATCTAACAATTTATACCCGTGATCTTATAATTTTGATCATGTGTAAAAAGCCTAATTTAATAAAAATGCAAATTTTTAAATAAAATTTTTGGAATATACCTTTTTGTTTCCATAACATTTTAGATTGTAGTCAGAAGAGTTTAAAATCTATCCTTAAAAAAGATTTCTTTTTAAAGATTTTTACGTGGTCTTAAATTTTTGATCAGCAGTATATATATATATATATATATATATATATATATATATATATATATATATATATATATATATCCTTTATTTGTAGGCACCGCCAAAAATGGCCGCAAAATCAAGTTGTTGTTGTTTTTTAAAACTAAATTACATTTATTAAAATCCATTATTTCTGAGTAACTTTTTTTTCCAGAAAGATAAAACCCTGAATTTTATCATATAGAAAACAGAATAATGTAAAACTTTTTCTACTATTTTTAATTAAATTTTAAATGTTAAATTTTCCCAAAAAGTTAACAATTGACATTTTTTGTCTTGCACAAAAAACGTACTTAAATATTTAAAAAGAAAGGTTTCTGAAATAATTAATTTATTTATTTATTGTCTAACTAAGATTTAGGATGATTTTCTAAGAGAATATGCAAAAATATTATAATATAAGTACCTGAATTTCAAATAATTTCACTTATTCATATAGGTAACCAAATATTTCGCGTCGATGTAGAGTCTAGATCGACTCTGTTTACGTTTGCGTTTGATAAGGAGAAAACTATGGAAGACCAAACAGGCCAAAAAAACTTATTTTTCAGTGACGAAAATTTCAATGTATTATTAAGCTGAGGCTGGCCAGTACCAGATGGGTTACCATTTGTATGAGTTTGATTTTTAATGTGTATGTGTGTGGGGGCCAGGCTCCCCAAAATGGGGGGGGGCAATTTAAAGCAGAATAAAAAAAAATTATTTCAGCGCGTTTGGTCCATCGTAGTCGAAAGGCGGCAAACGTTTTCAAACGGGATCGAAAAAAAATGATGCTATTTTTAACACAAAGGGCACAATATTTATCGAATTTTTTTTTTTTTGTATCGATTATTCAAAGCATGCCCTGTTTAATAATGGTCATGCATTATTCGGCTCGCTAAAAAAAAATTGTTAATTTATTTATCAAAAATTTTAAAATGGCTTTTTTCGTATAAATATTAAAAGTTTTTTTTTGTTTTGCTTAACTTAAATTAATTATTTTACTTAACATATTCACCGAATTTCACACTTCAAAACTCAAAAGCGGGATAATTAAACACAATCGAAGTTCTGATATTCAGACGTCAAAATAAGGTATGCAAACAAGTTTTTTTTTGTTTTTTTTTAAATCTATAATTCTGTCCTTTACAACAACACAATATGTTTTGTTCAGTTTCAGATGATTATTTTAAGCATATTTGTTCCCACTTCAAAACAAGGGGGGGGTTGTAAGCAAAAAAATATATATATATAAATATCGTTTATGAAAAATAAGTTCGTATTGATCGGATAATTACCTGATTTTTGGTAGATTTTTAAAAAGACGGTCCGTCAAAAAGTACTGACCTGCCCCCCCCCCCAGTTTTGGCGGTGCCTATTTATTAGTATTTTCATAAGCAGTAATATGTTGCTACACAGTCATTAGCATGTTTCGGTGAGCTAGTTACCAGTAACTAGAGACCTCTTTAGGCGATACAACTTATACGAAAGCAAAAGTTTGCAATATATCCGGGAACCAACACACGTTGTACGCTTTAAACGAAAAGTGGACAAGAATGGAAAAGAAATCGCTTTTTTCTTTGTAACAACGACATTCATTTCTTTGTTGTTGTTGCTTTACGACCGTGACGTCACATACGGGGTCGTCTTCTTGAGCGTCATTCACACCTGTAACGTGATCTCGAACGTTATTCACGTCTCTCATGTGATCTCATTTTCAAAGTTTTTATTTTTCTCCAACGCTGACGTTATTTAGCATGCAGTTGCATATAGCTGTCTACGATATTACACACACACACACACACACACACACACACACACATATATATATATATATATATATATATATATATTTATACTAGCGGGGAGGGGTGTCAGCTTTGCCCGGTCATAAAATACGTTTAAATATCATATTTTAATTTGTCCAGATTTCGTATATATCATTATAGAGTCATGATTTCAAAAGTAAAAAAGAAAGTATTCAGGTGCCGTCAGCTAGGATCGAAACCGAAACTGTGGCATTCAAAGCCGGTAATGTTACCACTGTACCAACTAGACACGCAAATAAGCCTATCAAAAATGAAAAATAAACTAAGAAAATGTTTAACGATTTTTTCAATTTTGATCCCTCTTTGACCCCCTCAACAATTTTAACCGGCTAAACACGCATAAGAAAAGGCCCGTAAAAAATCCAATCATTTGGGGCACCTAGCACTCTGAAAAGTTTGAAAATATGGAGACAGACAGACAGACAGCCGTTTACATATTAGATATATAAATTTGGAATTAAATTGTGTAAATTAAAAATGTCTATTTTAAATTATACGATTCTTCATGGCCTTTTATTTTACGACTGTGCCTCTATTTTTCTTCATTGAGCCTAACTCTTTGCACCATCAACGCTCTGATGCCAATCTGGCATCGGTTGAAATGAATGGCTCTCCTCTTGGGGAAGCTTTATGCTTTGTCAAGCTTCTGTGCTTGACCTTTACTCCTGATCTGAAACGGAACACGTACATCAAATCCATTGCCAAGGTCACTGGAAAAATGGTAGGATCCTTCCACCGCTCCAGTTGATATCTCACTGCTGATGTAATTCTCTAGTTATATAAAAGTCAGGTACGACAAATGATGGAGTACTGTTGCCACATCTGGGCAGGAGCTACAAGAAGGAGCTTGACAGAGTACAAAATAGACTTCGTAGCTTAGTGGGGGATGCCCTTTTCTCTTCCCTGCAACCTTTTTTCCCACAGAAGAGACGTTGCGAGCCTGTCTCTGCTTTATCGTTATTTTCATGGCAACTGCTAGTCTGAGCTCCCATCTATGGAACCCCCTCGTCAAACTTTCACTAAAACACTCGTCTAACTCTTTATCTGTGCCTAAACCTAAACGTTGGTTCCATGAATAGGTCTTCTTTCTTAGAACTGCACGCCTGTGGAACTCTCTATCGTTTGCCTGTTTTCCAACTGACTACAATTAATCTAATATGATCCCATTGACTACTGTACATTCAATAACCCTTATCCGCGAGTGGCCTCCGGCCCTTGATAAGTGGTGACTCCTATGTAAAAAAAAAAAATCAGTACTCTCTGCTTTTATTAAACGAGGATTCATTGGTTGCCGAAAGATGAGACGGTTTTGCAACAAAGGAAACCATTAATTTCGGCTGCCATTTTTCTTTGAGTTGTGTATGTTGCCGTTGAGAATAGTCTTTCTCTGCTAGTGGCATGATTCCTTATTTAATATCATTTAACAAAGACAGCAACGTAAAACCATTTTTAATGCTTGTACAAAATTAGTTTTTGCTCTGGCCGCGATCTTTAACAATTCCTTGTAAGAATTGATTCGAAACCATTTGCGATTTAGGCGGAAGTCTCAGACTGCTTCTCAACAACAACGAACAGAGACGTTGTCTATGCAGTAGAAAGTTAAACCTCCGTCGTATTTAGATGACCAGAGGAAGAGAGAGAATGACAAAAAAAAGACAGAGAATGGAGACGATCAGAGAGAGAGAGAGAGAGAAAGAGAGAAAGAGAGAGAGAGAGAAACAGAGAGAGAGAGAAACAGAGAGAGAGAGAGAGAGCGAAACACACACAAATACAGAAACACACAAACACAGAAGGAGAAACAGAGACACAGATAGACACACAGACCGACAGACATACACACGCACGCACGCACACACACAGACGCAGACACACATACACACACAGACACGCACACACAGACGCACAGAGACCCAGACATGCACACAGCCACACACAGACACATACACAGGCGCACGCACACACGCACGCACACACACACATACACACACACACACACACACACATACACACACACACACACGAAGAGAGGGAGGGGAGAAGAGAAAGGGAGAAAGAGAGAGAGAGAGAGAGAGAGAATGACAAACAGAAAGAAAAGCTATTCTTTACAACTTCGCCAAGATCAAAGTGTAGTATCTGTTCTTCAGATGCTGCACTTCCATTTCTTGTTCTCCTTCGGTGGAGGATCAGTCCTTCACGACTGAGACAATTTTTTATTTTTGTACCTTTTCTCCATGATAAAAATCGACCCTGGTGTCTAACTCTGTCCCGTGGGGAGGTATAGTAAATAGGTACAACAAGATACACAGCCGAACTTACCTAATAGTTTCCTTCACTGTGAAACCATCTTAACTTCCGGCAACCGATGAACTCCCATCCAACAAGAATATCAACATGAAACCATTTTTTGATATTAAATAGCCGGGGGTGGGGGCGGGGTGCATAACGAGCGTATATATGTGTATTATCTATAATGAGTACCTTTTAACTCATGAGTATTAAACGTTCTGATATATGATTTTCCATTGTGTGTCAATGTGTGTATATATATATTAACCGTTTATAAATATCATTGTCGGTTGGAACACCAGCAAAATCATACCTCAAATCTTCCTTCCATGCGTCCTGAAATTAAAGGGGCTTCTTTCCGAAAGTGAAAATGCTCAGACAGAAATTATATTTTTAAATATAATCATTTATTTTTTGCTTGGTTCTTTTTCAGAGTTGGCACGCTTTGTATAAGATTACATTTTTCTAAGTCGCTCCCTTCTGGTTTCCATGGGCGTACTGCCCAAAAACCCCGTCCGCCCGGTAACGCGTTGCGTATCGAACTTATGTCCTTTGTAACCAAAAACGCTACTTCTCAAAATATTGCTTTTCTATTACGTCATCATTAAGTGTAGCCCAAACTTTTTTTTTTACACGGGCATCACCACATTATCAAGGCCAAGAGGCCACTCGAGGATAAGGGTTAAAAAGTGTACAGTACAAATTGGACAATATAGTAATCATTAGTAATGGAAATTCGGTAAATTTGTTAACTTATATGGAACGGCTCATCAAGAACTTGTTTACGTTAGACTTGAAGACAACCATATTGTAGTCAGCCGGAAAAAAAAAACTCTCCACCAAAAAAATAATTTGGTAATCTCAATAAGTTTCTAGCGTGAAAAAATAATTCCGTGTAGACATAAAAAAATGTTTTTCTTTTTTTTAAATATTGAAAAAAAAAAAAAAAAAAACATTTCGTTCTGCGAGTTGGCAGACCTCGAAACGTCAAACCCCAAACCCTGCAAGAATTGAAGGAAAACATCAGGAACAAAATAAGAAAGTTAAATCGAAATCCATAGATCATGTAATTTGTTATGAATAATGTTTTGGAAAGTGCACAAATGCACGAAGCTGAAAATGGGCAACATTTAAAAGACATTATTTTTCATAAATAAAGATTGGTTTCACTTTGCTTTGTTTTAAAAAATTTTCCAATGTCTTAGTCAGATCGTGTTAAAATTATAGAAAGAAGCCTTTTCAAGTCTCACACAAAAACACGTTCACATTTCAAGCTATATTACTTGTCATATACATACACGCACACAAACATACGCGCCCACGTCCACACATGTACATATATTCACGTTCGCGTACATAAACTCACATTCACGTGTGTATACACACACGCTAACGTACACACATGTACTCGCACACGCTCACACGTACGCAAACAGATGGACGACGTCACTTCCTTTCAAAGAAAATCCACACATGCGCAAAAGACCAGCGGAAAGACCTATAAAAGAAAGAGCAACAAGCGGCTTCTTCCTTTAGGACCAGCTTGTAGGGGACTAGGATATATAAATACCCCAATCCCGTTACAAAAGAATAATGAAACGAATGGGAATTGAAGGAAACAAAGACTCAATTAATGGATAAGATAAATGTCGTTTATTTTATGTTGAAAGAAATGAACGTTTTAGTTATAACATGTCCGCGCGTAGGTAACCCATGTTCGTTACAGGACTGGTGTTGTAGCAAGAATAGGAAATGTGTTGTAGTGGAAATGAGAATCCAGCGTGTAGGCAGGGAAGAGGATATCAGAGTTGTCATCAGTTAGTAGTCAGCGACGCGAAGGTGTTCTTAGTGGCCAGTAGTAGATGTAGAGAGAAAGAGTGAGAATGTATACATACAGTCATTAGCTCGTGCCCCATACATAGTAGGAAGTGGGCGTGAGGTGCGCGTGCGCGCGCCGAAACGGCGGCGGCTTGTTCACCCAACCTCTCTCGTTGAGAGTTGGTTCTAAGAGGATTAGAAACAGCTTATCGCCTTGTTTTTATACTCGTTTCCAGAGTGTATTTTGCGCATGTGTATTTCCTTAGAAAGCGGAAGTGACGTCGTTCATGTGCTGTGTTCGCGTGTGTGAGTACGTGTGTATACGTAAGTGTGTGTGTATATATACGTGAATGTGAGTGTATGTACGCGAACGTGAATAAGTGTACATGTGTGGGCGTGGGCGCGTATCTATATGGCAGCTTGAAATATGAATGTGTGTTTTGTGTGAGACTTGAAAAAGGCTCGTACAAGCTCTCGGGCTGAAAGGTTCGACGAACCACTTGCTACTATGAGGCAAAAAGGTTACAGACCGTACGTACACATTCTCACTCTTTCTCTCTCTATCTACTACTATGTCCCTGAGAACACCTTCGCGTAGCTGACTGCTAACTGGCGTCAACCCTCTATCCTTTTCTTTGTCTACACGATGGACTGCCATTTCTCGTTCTATTACATTACTCACTTCTTTTCCCACACGCGAACAAACGATAGTGACCCGAACTTGAGATGAACACATATTTCCTTTTCTTTCTACAACACCAGTCCCGCAACAAACGATGGTTACACCCGCGCGGACATGAACACATGTTATATCTAAAACATTCATTCTTTCAACAGTAAATAAACGACACTTTTATCTTATCCATCAATTGAGTTTTTGTTTCCTTCAATTCCATTCGTTTCATTATTCTTTTGTAACGGGAGTGGGATTTATATATCCTAGTCCTCTACAGATATCATTAAATATAAAGAATCGATTTAAGTCCAAAACCCTTCAGTGACTTTTTGGACAAGATAGATAGATAGATAGATAGATAGATAGACAGACAAACAAACTTATTTCATTCATTTTTTTTGTGTGTGTGTTGGTTTCGTTTCAGTTTCACCCAGTTTCTATTTTAACACAAAACTCAATCTTGACCTGCGGCCATTTTGTTTCCAGGCCAGGACTTGTAAACTTTACTTCGAATCCTGTCGATTCCACGACATCACTTTTATGTGCTGGTGTTAGCAAGTTTGACGAGCTTGATTATAGAAAAAAAAACTGTGGGGAACCCAACGCCAACAACAGGATAAAACATCGTGTCATGCTGGTTTGTATGAATTGACATTTCTATGATCTTTATAATTCGTAAAGAAAACCGAAAGACAAAAAATAAAAAGACGCCATTTTTGACTGTCGTGTTGACGCATGTTTTTTTTTTTTTTTTTTTTTTTTTAGTTCTTGCTCACGCGTGATCAAGTTTGAGATCACGTTCCTTTCTTTCTCTTCCTTTCTTTCTTTCTTTCTTTCTTTCTCTCCCTTTCTTTCTTTCTTTCTTTCTCTGAAATTTATGTTTATTTTATCGATACAAACAAACGTATTCCTTTTATTCCTTACATTAATTGCAGGGCACGTAGAGGAAGCCTTGTAAGCAATCTAGCAGGGAGACTGGACGTTGTCCGGGATTGAATGATGATCAACGAATTTAGACCCTTCCATATTTTTATTGTCATCAAAATCGGTGAAATCGCTCATTTTTCAATCAAATCGATTGATTTCCTGCTCTAGTTGGGGACCCACTGCGGTGCATTAGGAGAAAGCTCCACACGCTCCCTCACAGTGACTTAGTTTACAATACATTGTAGTCTACATTGCACTGTAGAGAACTTATTGTTGATTTTATAAAATTATTTTATTTATATAATAGCTTGAATTACAGTTTAAAATTAAAAAAAAAATCAAGTATCACAGGTTCAGTTGTACTCTAAACAGAAACATTCGTTACGAACGCGCCTCTGTCATATCAAAGAATCCACTGTTAATTTTATATACCTGGCTTTTCTACTTGCGTGGTGGTAATGGCTTGAATTTAAGTTTAAAATGAAAAAGTCAAGTATCATGGTTCAGTTGTGCTTTAAATAAAAACATTCATTTCGAACGCGCAGTCGTCAAATCAAAGAACATACTGTTGATTTTATATGCTGGACCGCTCTGCTTTTGAGGTAATTAAACTTCTTAAATGCACTTGCGATGTTAGGTGTTAACTTTGGTGGACATCGCTCGTTCCTTCTTTCATCAGCTTATTTTGATTATCGATAATTATCGAAGACATTTCAATACAAAGCCTATCTAAGAACACTGCTAGATACATAAAGTACATTTGTGTGAAGTTTCATAAAAATCGGTCCAGCCGTTTCATGGTCCATAGAGAACGAATTTACACACACGCACACATACACACACAGATACGCACGCAGATACACACACAAACACAGGAGAGAACTTGAATTCCTACTAGACACTATCCTCGAGTGTGTAAGGTCTCTCTGTGCAGGAGTTTGTCAGGACAACCTGGCATGAGGATACTTTTCATAAAAATAAACCCTGACTAAATGTTCAAAATAAAGTATTCGCTGCCCAAATAACATCTCCTCCCTATGACCAATCTACACTGGATTTTATGATCGCAGCACTAATAATACACTTTTACAGGAGTTAATGACAAAAGTAGATGGTACTCTTGTGAGTAACATCTGTCCTTAACAACGACGATGGCCGTATTTCAAAAGTTACCTATTAGCTAGCTCGGCGTTTACATCGGCAAAAATCTCGCAAGAATAACATCAATAACCCAGAGGATCATAACAATAACGCAACACCTTCTCCTTAAGCACCATCAATACCGCTTCCTATAATTGTACCATCGATATCGCTCCCTATAATTGTACTATCAATACACTTTCTATAATTCTACCATCAATATACTTCCTATAATTCTACCATCAGCACTGCTTCTTATAATTTTGCAATAAATATAGTTCCCTATAATTATACCACTAATATCACTTCCTATAATTGCATCATCAATATTTCTCCCTATAATTGATGCGGTAACTAAGAGGTTTATACTTATAAAGCATCAAAGATTCTTAGTCCTCTCTAATTATGCTTGCCAGCCGTTTTGTGAGTTCATAAGGAACGGATTCACATACAAACAAACATACATGCATACATACATACATACATACATACATACATAATGATTGCAACGTCTTGTCAGACTGTTACGGAGAGGCAAAGTGCGAATGAATTCAAAATCCGGGCCAACAAAAATGGAACCCGGGAATTGGATGCCCTGGTCCTATGACGCAAGTCGTTTTATGGGTCAGGCCGTTGTATGGAGCAAGGTTCGAATGAACTTAAATCCTGGCCGACAAAAATTAAACCGGGAATGGGATGACCTGGAGATGACGTAATTCGGTCGCAGGTAAGACCAAAAGCAAACGCCAGGCTGGTCAAAATATGGGTCAATGACGTCAATTGGTTTATGGGTTACCAGGTCGAAAGCCCATAAAAGTGAGATGGTAAACAAAAACAAGGCAGAGACGCAGAGACGGGGAACGAGAGACAGACGACGAGGAACTGCCTGTCATGTTCGCAACCTACACCTCTCCCACCACCACCTCCATCACCTCCACCGCCATATTGTGTATATACGAATGTTTGTTAAATAAACCAAGTTTGTTTATAACGAAGTGTCTCGTTATTCATTGATAAATGAACAGCGGTCATTCCAATCTCTAGACGATTTACAACAAACATATATGTATAATTGTCAAACGCACTATCTCTCAGTCAATCTATCGAGATATTCAAAAATCTCTTATATTTAAATTACAGGTGGTGTTCATGTAGTAGAATGTACCCTGTCTCTAGATGAAACACTAAGACTCTTCCTAAGACGAACAACAACAACAACAATACAGAATATACGTCATCTTCATACCACCCAGTATATAACAAGACGAGTGCCACTCCCTCAATCACTGAAAGTCCATGTGTCCACATGACTTTTCAGTCCTGCAAGAAAACATGACACTGAAGACGGTCATTGGTTTGGAAGAAACTAACAGCAACGGAACCCATATTATCATGCGCCTTCATTTGATTAACAAGGCTTGCCTTGGACAACTGAGCCCGGCCACACACCTCACAGATCCAAAGATCTCCATGATTGGGCGGCAACGTTTGGTGTTTTCTACATGCTCTCTTGAGCTTCGCTCGGTCTATCTTAGCTGCTTCAAAGTGTTCTGCACCCCTGCATATCAGCGCCCTTGACTGCTTGCGATCAAACGCTAAGGACTCCCAACTGCTAACAGGAATATGAAAGCTCATCAGACTCTCCTTCATGCTATCACGAAAACGTTTTTGGGGCTTGTGCTGCGGTCTTTTGGCAAGAAGGAGCTCACTATAAAACTGTTTTGAGAGTTGATATTTATCAAACCGGACATGATGACCTTCCCAACGCATCTGGTTCTTAATAGCAATACCGGTTGTTTTGGGCCTTATTTAAGACATATGTATCAGAGACAAAACTATCCCACTTTAAACCAAGAATGTGTCTAAGGCGGTGCTGATGAAACCTCTCAAGCAATTCTATATGTGACCGGAATAAGGTTCATGTTTTAGAAGCATAGAGTAGATATGGCACTACACATATTTGATATACATACATACATACACACATACACACAGTTTTATATAGACTTGATATGTTTTTTTAATCAGTTGATTCTGAAGAGCCCATTGAGTTACAACTAGAAAAATACTTATCAATAGATCTGGCACATTTATTAGTTGCTTGGCTTAGATCAGTATGCAATAAGCAGCCTTGTTTACTCATTGTGTTTTCGTAGTAAACAAACTTCGTTGATTGCGCCTGGTATTTGACCTTGCTTATGTTTATATATATATATATATATATATATATATATATATATATATATATATATATATATATATATATAATTTGCGTCTTCGACGCCATGTTTATTTGGTTGTTTTTAAAAGACCTTGCCGTGAAAGAACAGCAAATTGATTAAAATCAAACACCCCATCAGTAAAAAAAAAATTAAAAAAAAAAAAAAAAATACGCAGACGACACAGGCACGAACCAGTCAAGACATGTTTCTTTGTGTTCCGCGTTGAAATTAGTTTATCAACCATTGGAGACATCCGGCGTCGCTCTACGTCCATCATCATCATTATCAGCAGCAGCAGAAGAAGAAGAAGAAGAAGAAGAAGAAGAAGAAGAAGAAGAAGAAGAAGAAGAAGAAGAAGAAGAAGAAGAAGAAGAAGAAGAAGCAATAACAGTAGCAACATCGGGATCAGCAGCAGTAGCAACGCCGACATCATTATCACAAGTAGCATCACCATCACCATGATCGCCATCATCATCATCATCATCATCATCATCATCGTCACCGTCATCATCGTCATCATCACCATCACTATCATCGTCACCATCATCATCATTATGAACAGAAGCAGAGAGATGACGACGGCTGAGTGATTAACGACAGGAACAGACAACTTGAACGTGCCACGTTCAAATCCAGTTTTTTTTTAATATAGGCAGCACCACTTATCAAGGCCCAGAGGCCACTCGAGGATAAGGGTTAAAGAGTGTACAGTAGTCAATTGGATAATATAGTAATCGTTAGTAGTGGAACGTTCTACAAAAACACTTTTACCCGAAATGGAACGAATACATCGATGACGTTGTTAAAAAAAAAACATTGCAACAACTTTTGTGTGGATGACTTGATACGGACTAGAAACTCCCTGGATGAGTTGACAAATTTGCAAGCAGTAACATGATGGAAGAAGGAGGATCGTTCTTCGATCGCAGCACTAATAATACACTTTTACAGGAGTTAATGACAAAAGTAGATGGTACTCTTGTGAGTAACATCTGTCCTTAACAACGACGATGGCCGTATTTCAAAAGTTACCTATTAGCTAGCTCGGCGTTTACATCGGCAAAAATCTCGCAGGAATAACATCAATAATCCAGAGGATCATAACAATAACGCAACACCTTCTCCTTAAGCACCATCAATACCGCTTCCTATAATTGTACCATCAATACCGCTTCCTATAATTGTACCATCAATACCGCTTCCTATAATTGTACCATCGATATCGCTCCCTATAATTGTACTATCAATACACTTTCTATAATTCTACCATCAATATACTTCCTATAATTCTACCATCAGCACTGCTTCTTATAATTTTGCAATAAATATAGTTCCCTATAATTATACCACTAATATCACTTCCTATAATTGCATCCTCAATATTTCTCCCTATAATTAATGCGGTAACTAAGAGGTTTATACTTATAAAGCATCAAAGATTCTTAGTCCTCTCTAATTATGCTTGCCAGCGTCTAAATAGGCGCGCACTGTTGTTAGTGAGTTCTGGAAATTGAGTTTTGGAGTGAGATAAAGTTCCACCAGAAAAAACTGCAGACTATTATGTAGATTAAGTGGGACGATTATGTGTCCAACATAATTGTCCTCGAGAGAGCTAACGTCACCAGCATTTTGAGGCCTGGATCATGAAACGCCGACTGATATGGTCTGGCCATGTGGCTTGCATGGAAGACACTAGGCTACCGAAACAAGTGCTCTTCAGTCAACTAAGTGCATGAAATCGACCCGAGGCCGCCCGTTACTTAGATTCAAAGACAAACTGAAGAAATCTCGAGGTGAGGCAGATATAGATCCAAACACTTTTGGTGTCTACAACTTGGATGTCTTCAAGTCTAACATAAACAAATTCCTGATGAATCGCCCCCTTAAGTAAGACACTTTCTCAAATCTCCAATACCAACTATTACTACGATATTATCCCATTGATTATTGTACACACAATAACCCTTATCCCCGAGTGGCTTCCGGGCCTTGATAAGTGCTGATCCCCATGTAAAAAAAAAGCCTCATCAAACAACAAACATGAATAAAGGAACAGAGTCAAAGTGGGTTCAAGCCAATTTAAAGAAAATAGAAGAGCCAATCTAAATAACTAAACGGCAACAAAGGCCCTTAGAGCAAACCAACGGCCCTCCCCCACAATACAATGTGACCAATGTCCCCGACTATTCAGAGCCCAAATCTGTTCTTTCAGCTATAAAAGGACTCACTATCTCGATAATGACTAAAATTCTTACGAAACTCATAAAGTTTTCTTTTCTGTATTGGACTTGGGAAATATGATATTCGGGCACGAATGCACCACCACCACCACCACAACGGCGGCGGCGGCGACGGCGACGAAAGTTGCATCAAGTGAACTTTAGTCTCAATGGGTGATCATTGCCTACGAACTGCCGGAACTCAATTCATTTTCTTTCCCAATACAAATATATAAGAAGGAGTATAAGGAAACGTTTGTTTTGATTCTTTTTTCAGAAGAGAAAAAAGGGGAGAAAAAAAGGGGGACACCTAAAGTACTATGACTGATAGGGAGGAGAAAAAAGGGAAGAGGGGGAAATATATGCAGAAGGAAAGACTTTTTCTCTCAAGTTACATGCGTAATACTAAATGGATTTTAACTGGAATCGATCCCTTTTTTTATTTAACAGAATCAACATCAAACCAGTTTAATGACTATGAAGATTTTTGTTCTCGCCTTCTGATCTAGCAGTGATTTTTAACGATTATCCATTTTCAATTTGTTTCTTTATTTTTTCAGATGAATGAAATTCTAATGGCCAACCTGATGTCTGCAGAAAAGCTACAGTTTCTATCGTACCAACTCGAAGACTTCCAGGCGTTGATTCCTAGATCTTTAGAAAGATTTTTGGAGACGAAGTTCCACCAAACGCTGATGGACATTCTGAATAAGCAATTCTTTTTACTATCCCCACAGAAAACGAGTATCAGAGAACCGCTTACATCAATTAAACAATTCAAGTCGCTTGCGTGCTCAATGAAAAACAGCAGACAACATGCATTGTTTACATTCAACGAAATAGCCATGATTAGTCAGTATTCAAAACTATTAGAATATATCGTTGAATTAAAAAGTTATTTCAACGATCGGATATTCGAATTCGTTCTGAATATCACATCAGGGTGGAAGGAATTAAAGATGGCCGACTGTAACCGGAAGTTCATTGATGACGTCACGAAATTAAATGGTTGCTCGTTTGGCGAAGATGAAATCAAAATTTTGACAGACTCCGTAGATCAAATAAAAGCTATTGAATTAAGATGGACGAAAATGATTGATTGTGAAGAATTGTTTGTGGATTTTTTCGAGAACGAAACGATTGATGAAATGTCGTCTGCGAATGAAACGGCGTCATATAAACTTATTTGTTACGTTTTGTCGGACCAGGTACGAAAATTGAAAAAGTGCGTGGGAGTGTGTACAAGATGGCTGCAGGCGGCATCGTCCAAACGCGATAGTTGTAACAGGTCCCCGCCGATCGACAGCCGTAGGAGAATCATGGAGACATGGATGCGAATTTTAGAAGTTGACGAACGCATTATCGCGGAGGAGCGAAACGCTGACCGTCTGAAAACGGAGCTGAAACGGCTCGCTGATAAAGAAATGCGGTACGCCATTTTGGAGAACGATTACGAGGAGACGGCAGAGAAACTAGAAGAGGTGTGTTCCGGTTATCGGAGTGCTCTTCTGGAACGACTCTCTTTGAATCGGAAAATCCCTGAAGAACCAACAGTTTCCGGCGAAGAAGGCGTGGCGGTGGGGAGATTGCTTAAAGTCGGTGGCAAGATAAATACGGCTCACAAGGATATGAAGATGCTAAACTATTCGTTCGCTTTGCTACAGGAAGACATGGCGTTGGAAGCAAGTATGCGTCCTAGCTACATTCGGTTCGAGGAAAGTGTAAAAGAGAAGCTCTTGGAGGCTGAGACGCAACTCGAAGTGAACAAACGGAAGAAACGAGAACTAGACAAGGAACTGATTTTGTTGAAAGCCAACAGCAAATGGTTTGAATCGATACACGGAGACGACGAAAATGACGAATTCCTTGACGACGAAAACACCAAGCGGAGAGGAATGCGGGAAAGCAAGATACAATCTTCGGAACAAATTGATTCCAACTCTATCGATAGTAACCGCGAACTGGAGTGGGAATACAGAAATCAGAAACCCGTAGAAAATGACTGTCTCTCTCAAAATTCTGTCCCGAGCAATAATTTGGATTCTCCGAAACCATATCATTCCACGCATGCGCGATTGATATTAGAACTTCCGGTTACACAAAATTTGAACGATAAAAAAGAATGGAAATATGACAAACACAAGACCAGGATACCAAAATTAATAGTACGGTAATTTCGCCAGTAATCTTCCTTGTTGAGGAGTGTCTCTTAAATAAGAACTCTCCGGTCTATAGATATTTTAGAGCGAAATCGAAAAAAATCGAAATATTGAATTTTCAGTAAAACAAATGATACCTACGCAATTGTCATGTCGCAAAGAGTAACATATTCAAAAATTATGAAAAGCGATAAAATAGAAAAATAATTATTAATGAGAAAAAAAAATTATGGAATAGGCCGAAATCAATCAAATTCGCTAGATTTCGGCAAATAATGAAAAAAGAGATTATGTTTCTAATTTTTTTTTTAGACGAGGATTGGTTATTCGTATCATTTGGATTCTTCGGACTACTGTTTTCATTTTAGGTGTTAATTTCACAACGTTTCGGTGGATGTAAACCTCCGACCTTCTTCAGATGTATCTTGTCGAACTCAGGAGTGTTTCTGCCGAACTCTGGAATTTAGACGAAATTTCGAACGGTAAAAATTCCCGAGTTCGACAAGATACACCTGAAGAAGGTCAGAGGATATAGCAACCGAAATGTTGTGAAAAATTACTCTCAAAATGAGAACTGAATAATACGAAAAAAAAAAAAAGAAAAGAAAAGTTGACACGAAGGTAATTAAGTTCTGAATTTCTGAGAACTGAGTTACTTCCCCTTTTGCTGACGTCACCTGGCACACACGCAATTCAAAATGGCGGACACATTTGTTCCTCATACAACCTTTATCGCAAACCATCTTTTATTAATAATTACTAGCGGGACCTGTGGAAATTCCACGGCGGACTGTTTCATATGTAATATATTAATATTGGCATTCTGTGGATGTTCAGCGTAAATGGAGACCCCCCTCCATGACATCATTGTAGCTCTTTTGTTAAAACTGCAAAAGTATTTATCTAAGCTAGCAGGGACGCCAGCATAGCCCGGTCGTAAAATGCGCTTAAATATGATATTTTAATTTATGTAGATTTCGTATACATTATTATAGAGTCAATTTTCTATCGATTCTTAGATATTATAAAGTTGTGGTTTCAAAAATAAAAATGTATATCTATATGACTCGGGTGCATGAGCTTGAATCGAAACCGAAACCAAAACTTATGAAGAAAAAAATATGTGTACATATATACAATTTGAGTTCCTTCAGCTATAATCGAAACTGAAATCAAAACTTATGAAGAAAAAAATATGTGTACATATATACAATTGAGTTCCTTCAGCTATAATCGAAACTGAAACCAAAACTTATGAAGAAAAAATATGTGCACATATATACAACTTGAGTTCTTTCAGCTATAATCGAAACTGAAATCAAAACTTATAAAGAATTCTGGGTAAAATTATTTATTACAAGAAATGGAAGGTCATAATAATTAAACGACAACGAAAATTAAACGAAAGAAAAATGTAAGCGTGACACACAAAATAACACACGCTAACGTATTAATATATAGATTTTCCAATCGCATCGTTTTTTCAGAAATTTTGGATATGTTAATGATAGATGATATGACGTGACAATTACGTAGGTACCATTCGTTTTATTTGAAACTAGCAGTTCAGCCCGGCTTTGCTCGGACCTTATGTACTGCTCCTAACTTTAACTTAACTACCATAGAGAAAAGTTGGCAGAGACACCAGATTCAAATTTTCTTTTACCCTTGACCCCAAATTTGACTCCTTAACATTTTTGTTTTGGGCTCAAATTAATTTAAAATGTTTGACCCATGTCCAAGTAACGTACATCTAAAATTTCAAGTGTTTAAACCTAAAATCGGCGGAGGAGTTTGGTAGAGTTTTCAAAGGTCAAATCGTTAAGCTTTGACCCCCTTAACAACAAGATTTCTGGCCGAAAACGGATTACAAAGATTTTCCCAAATCTCAATACCCCGTATGTCAAATTTCGCGTCTGTAGACTGAAAATTGACAGAGTTATTGCGGTGGAAATTGTACAGAGACACACAAACACACAGACAGACACACAGACACATTCACTTTTATATATATGCTAGCATTAAAACGATTTTTTCCAAATCTCAATACTCCGTTTGTCAAATAGACTGAAAGTTAGCAGTTATTTGGAAGGGAAATGCACACACACACACACACACACACACACACACACACATTTTCACCTTTATAGATATACTAGCATTTTATCCCGGCGTTGCCCGGGTGTTTGGATGTGTATGTTGAGCAAAAAAAAAAAAAAAAGTCGTAGTAGGAAGGAAGGCTCGAACCCGTACCACGAAGGAGGGAAAGAACGGGAAAAAAACTCTGACGTCTTTGCTGTTACGACCACCGCCAAACCGGAAGTGACTTATTTTTAAATTAAGGCTAGACAATCGAAAGGAGAGGATTACTTTCAAAAATATCGGCGAAAAAGGCGACCCCCCCCACCGTAGAAAAGTGCTCAATTGAAGCTGAAGATATTAATGTTTTTAGCCAGTTTTTCGATATTTGTCGTCTGAAAGGTCGAACTTAAAACCGATACTAATTTTGGTAAAATCTGTCGCCTCTGTCGAAAGTTTTAGGCAGACATGCAAACATACATACATAAATGCATTTATATATTGGTAACTAAAAATTTTCGACCCAAACTGATTAAAAAGCTTGCCCTATCTCTGAATACCCTTTATGTCAAATTTCAAATGTTTAGACCAGAAATTGTCTGAGTAATTTGGTAGAGGCCGCAGAGGTCAGTTTTTTTTAACTTTGACCCCTTAACATTTATTGTTTGGGGCTCAACAAGTTATTAAGTTAGATCTATGTCCAAGTAACGTACATCTAAAATTTCAAGTGTTTAGACCCAAAATTGTCGGAGGAGTTTGGTAGGATTCTCAAAGGTCAAATCATTGAACTTTGACCCCTTAACAGACAAATTTCTGGCCGAAAACGGATTACAAAGATTTTCCCAAATCTCAATACCCTGTATATCAAATTTCGCGTCTGTAGACTGAAAATTGACAGAGTTATTGCGGTGGAAATTGTACACAGACACACAAACACACAGACAGACACACAGACACGTTCACTTTCATATATATATATACTAGCATTTCAGCCCGGCGTTGCCCGGGCGTTTGGAGGTGTATGTTGAGCAAAAAAAAAAACGGTCAATTTTCTTTGACCCCTATTATGACCCCCTTAGCGTTTATTGTTTTGGGCTCAAATCAAGTTATTATGTTAGATCCATGTTCAAGGAACCTATATCTAAAATTTCAAGTGTTTAGACCCAAAATTGTCGGAGGAGTTTGGTAGAGTTCTTAAAGGTCAAATCGTTGAACTTTGACCCCTTAAATACCAAATTTCTAGCCGTAAACGGATTACAAAGATAGATAGATTCAATGTTTAGATTTTCGAATTTCACTCTTACGATGTAGAAGCATCGATTCTTTCCTTTGAATATGAACATTTTTTGACCAAACATATCTCTTTTGAGTGAGAATCTTAACTGTAAATATTTTTCTCACCTAAACTAACATTGAATAAGAACTCATCATTATTTGGATAGCCTCCCTTTAGTTAAGAACTTTTGTTGCTTATTTTTAAAAAAAAAAAAGAAAAGAAAAAAAAAAGAAAAAAAAAAAAGAAAAAATCTTTATGATGTACGTACTCGTCATGACACGAGGATGTCATATTCCAAAAATTACGTAAATTGATCACGTAGTTTTTTTGCTTTTTTTTTTCTAAACTACAAAATTACAATTTTACGATTTTAGCACTAAAGTGTATTCAGTATAAGGCTCATTTGAGTCTAAATACTTCGAATTGAGTTGTCTTCCCCTACTACTCATCTTTGGAATATGATATCTTTGTTCTGTGACGGGTACGTACATTAAAAATAAGTGAATAAATGTAGATGTAAAAAATTAATAGAAACAAACCGGGCATAAAGTTGCAACTTGCATGAAGACTCTTTTAAAGGTAATCCGAAAGGGAAAATAATTCGTTAGAAAGAATCAAATCCAAATTTAAATCCAGTTGAATACAATTAGTCCAGTTGGAAAATTTTCAACGCAGCTGAAATTATGGAAATTTTTTTTTTTTTTTTTTTTTTTCGGATAGTGCAGTAGTCCAAAGATAGGTTGATACCCAGTTGAGTGGATTCGAGATATTAGATGTACAGGAAAACCAACATGTCATCTCCCATCATTGACTCGATTAGAAAAGACGATTTCAGACTAATTTTTAAAAATTAAGGTCAACATATATATTATTCCTTAATTGGAATTCATTTTTGAGATGAGCATTATATATATTAATTTATTTTGATTTCGGACTATTATTCTCATTTTTATTAGTTGTTGTTTTTCATCTTTTATTGGTTTGTTTATTCACAACGTTTCGGTCAACTATTCCTCTGGCCTTCGTCAGGTGGTAAAAGATGAAAAATAACAACTAATAAAGATGAGACTAATAGTCCGAAATAAAAATAAATTAATATTAAGGTCAACCTAAAAAAACATGTCAGCACGTGAATGTTGCTATCATTTGCAACAAGAAATTGTCTAGACAGACCGAAAAAAATTCTTTCTGCAGTCAAAATTGTTTTTAAAGGACATGTACATATTGCTGTTTCATTTAATGCCGTAACTAGGAAATTCTAGCATTGCTGCAAATATAATTTGCTGATTTCTTTCTGTCCTTTGATGAGAAGAATAACAAGAATAGCATTCTTTGAAACTCCGCGGAATAAGGACTTTGTAAATTGTACTTTGTAACTTCCGGTGTTTCTGCAACCGGAAGTGGTGATAAGGCAAATCAGTTTCTTCGCCTTTTTCTCTCACGCCTATCTCCCCCCGGTGCATCTATCTTTTTTTTTTCTTTTTTCTTTTTTTTACGTTTTTCCGATCGTTTTTTTTTTATATATTTGATAATGTTGAAAAGTTTTTTGGCGCTTATACAGTTTAGTCAAGACATTAAAAATGAAAAAAAAAAAAAAGAAAAAAGTTATATTGTACGTACTCGTTATAGTCTGAAGTTCTCTGAAAAAAAATTTCACTTAATTTCATGAAATAGTTTTTATTTTACAGAAAAAAAAAATTTATGATACCGAGCAAAAGGTTCGATTTTTAGGAAGAAAAACTAGTATTAAAGATGGGGAGGAAGTGTCGGCGCTTTAACTGGAGTTATCTCCCTTTGGCCAGTTCAACAAATTTCATAATGGCTGACTTCAACGCGCTCTCATAAAAACGTGTTTTTCTGCTGTAAAATAAAAACTACCCGATCAAAATTATTAAATGAATTTTTTTCAAGCGAATGACACCCGCGCTACAATTTCCCCTACACTCATATATATATGTGTGTGTGTGTGTGTGTGTGTGTGTGTGTGTGTGTGTGTGTGTGTGTGTGTGTGTAAAAAATAAAAATACCAAACCAGCGGCGGTTGACGTTATGTTTTGAGAAAAATAGAAAAACCGAATGAAATTATTAAAATAATCAACGTTTCGTCCCTATTTCAGAGGACATCTTCAGGATATTGAAGTAAAAATGGAAGAAAAGAAAAAGTCATAGATCATACGAAAAAGAGAACAGTTTTTGAATCCTACCCATGTCGGGAAGGACAAACATATGTGTGCGTATGGGAAGGTTGGGTTGTTCAATGTCTATATATACACTTTTAAAAATGCGTTAAATAAATATGTACACTTTTTTGTTTTTTCTCTCTCTAAACTTATTCATTTTGTTGAAATATTTAAGGAAAAATGGTTAACCACGATCAGTTTTGATATTTTGTTCTCTGATTATTATTTTCCCTATGCTAGGGGCTAAATGGTGCAGAACACGATCATTCATTTAATTTAGATCATGCGAAAATTATAAAATACGTGATAGATAGAGCTAAAAGAAGACTTTTAGAATCAGCACTAATATTAAACACTAATACTATTACGCAAAGAAAAGGTTTCTACCATTTAACCCCTAGCATAGGGAAAATAATAATCAAAGAACAAAATATCACCCAACCCCCCGACAAACAGCGAGTGAACCTGTAAATTCGCCCCTGTCCGTTTTCAACTGAAGAAATGCTGGCTTTTTATATTGTCAAACCCGACCGCGTCTCATTTTGCATAAGACACGTTTTTGTCTCGTGTCGGTCAGGTTTCGAGTTTAAAGTTTTTCTCTTTCTTTCCTTAAGTGAATGACACCCGCGCTAATCACGCACGCTACAATTTCCCCTACATTTTTTTTATCTGGTAATTGTTGTTTTTAATTTTGCTGTTAAAAGTGCAAATAAAGACTACGTGTGTTATTTTTATCTTTTTATAATTTTGTTAAATTTCTATACTTTTTCAATAATGTCCTTTTTCTTTTATTTTGTTTCAATAAATTGCTTCTTCACAGTAGAAATACTAAAGAACAATTAAAGTGAAGGGACTGATTTATCTTGTCACCGCTTCCGGTAGCAGACACACCGGAAGTTAGAAGTACATTAGCCGACTATAAACCACTCACTCATTAGCAAAACAAGCACAATAATATACACGGTGCCTTCAATAAGTTTCCAGACTCTTTTTGTACAAACATTTAAAATTGTCACAGACTGTAATTGTCTGTATTTTTGAGATGAGGTGTTTTCATTTATTGAGATTGTCGGACTGACTTCCTCATCTTGGTTGTAAGAGTCACAACGCTTCGGCCGTTTTGCCCTCCGGCCTTCATCAGGTGTTTTGTATCGAACTGGGGAACCGTTTGTTAGGAGTCTCGAACCCAACCCTTTATTATTATTACGGGGGTACCGTGTTCGGACTCCAGCTAGGCTCTGGGACATAGTTGCTGATTCTCTGTTTTGAATGTTACTTTTGAAAATTCAGTATGTTATTGCTATACATCTTATGGGATGACTGACCAATTTTTATGATTTCAGGTTCAGATAAACAGCTCCAACAAGAATTGGAATACACCCTACTAAAGCCTGATTGTCACAGCTGGTGAATTTCAAAAATACAATCTGGACGTGAGGACACTTTAGAAGAACGATATGCAATAAAATTCTGTTTTAAACTTGGAAAAAATACCACAGAAATATATGGAATACTTTAGACTATTTTTGAACCATGTTACATGAATCACGCATCAGTTTTTGAGTGGCATAAGAGATTCAAGGAAGGCAGGGAGTCTGTGAGTGATGATGAGAGGTGCGGGGTGTGGTAGGAGTAAGGAAGTCAGAACATGGTGTTGATTGGCCAAATAAAAAGTTTCATGGATAAGGACCGTCGTGTATCTATAGAGATAATAAGTGCACAGTTTGATGTCAGTGTGGGAACTGTACATACAATTATTCGCGATGGAACTGAAGATGCAGAAAATTTGTGCGAAGTTTACCCCAAAAGTGCTCAGAGAAGATCAGAAAAGAACGAGGTTGTCTTGGGCATCAAGACAGTTCTTCAGCTTCCCTATAGTCCATATCTGTGACTTTTAATTATTTCTTAAGCTCAAGGAAAACCTTAGAGGCTGTCGTTATGAAACAATTGAGGAGATGAAAGAGGCTGTGATGCGGGTGTTGAAATATTTACACAAGAGAACTTCCATAGGGCCTTCCAGAAATTGTTGGAACAGTGCAACAAGTGCATTGCAGCCGGAGGAGATTACTTCAAAGAGGACTAGAGTTTCATATGTATACTATCAATAAAAGTGGCCATATGAAAAAAGTCTGGAAACTTTTTGAAGGCACCGTGTGTGTGTGTGTGTGTGTGTATATATATATATATATATATATATATATATATATATATATATATATATATATATATATATATATTGTTTTTAAAATATAATTATTAACTGACACATGTTTCGTTGTCTACAAACCATCAGAGTGACTGAATCTAACGAGATTCGAAAATTGGGAACAGGTACGATACTTTGATCTTAGCCCGAAGATCAAGAAGTCTCTCTTATGGTGTCGGCCAAGGATAGTCATTTGTCTATAGAGACAATAAGTGTATCTTTTTGATGTAACAATTAGTCGTGAGGAAGTGAAGATGCGGAAGATTTACGCAAAGTTTGTCCGCAGGATGCTCCATCCTCGTCACAAACTATTTAACCAAGATGGGCACCAAGAGAGTTCCTCACCCTCCCTATTGTCCAGACCTTGCTCCCTGTGACTTTTGGTTATTCCCTAAGCTCAAGGTTAACCTTAGAGGGTCATTGGTACACTCACACAAGAGGATTTCCATGGGGCCTTACAAAAGTTGTTGGAACGGTACAACAAGTGCATTGCAGCCGGAGGAGATTACTTCGAAGAGGACTAGAGTTTCATGTGTATACTATCAATAAAAGTGACCATACGAAAAAAGTCTGGAAACTTATTGAAGGCACCTCATACATGAGTGAATGTTACTTAATTGTATGAGTCAAACTTAATGCAAATCTGAAATATTTGAATTTTCAAATGGAATAGTGTCTATACGATACCCAATAAACCCTTTAAAATATCCAACGAAATTGAAATACTAGACAAGCTCTCGAGGTATTTGATGAACCATGATGCTATTTTAAATCCAATATTAAAAACAATAAACGGCGTACATTTTTAGGCGTGTTCTAATGATGAATAATTTAAATATTTAACTGACATATTTTATGGTAACAATAAATAAATCCAAAGGTTAAAAAGTTAATTTTTTTTATTTAAGGCACATTTAACTGAATATCATTTTATATTGAAAAGAAAAGGAGTTTTTAACAAAATAGAAAAAAAATTATTTCGATAAATAAAAACGACAAACATTATTTTTAATGGGTGTGTTGCAGACCAGGATGTAATAATCCTAACTCGCTACAAAAGAAAATAATGAAATGAATGGAATGAAGGAAACAAAAACTCAATTGCTGAATAAAATAAACATGTCGTTTATTTTATGTTGAAAAATGAATGTTTTAGGTGTAGCACGTGTTCATGTCCGCGCGTGGAAAGAGGAGTGAGTAAAGTAGTGGAAATGGGAATGACAGTCCAGCGTGTAGACAAAGAAAGAGATAGAAGGTCGACATCAGTAAAGCTGCGCGCACATGTTAGCAGTCAGCTACGCGGAGGTGTTCTCAGGCACAAGTTGTGGACGCGCACCTGCCTGGTTAACGAGCCAAGGCAAAAGGGAATAAAGAGGAAGTTGAAATGTTTGTTGTTGATTTTTATACCGGGGTGAGTGTTCTTACTGCGCATGTCTGGATTTCACTTAAAAGGAAGTGACGTCGCAGCTCGGGTGCGTGCGCACAATTTGTGTGTGTATATGTATATATGCTTGTGAGTGTGTGCATGAGGATGTATATATGCGTGTGTGTGTGTGTGTGTGCGTATGTGCGTGCGTACATGTGGGTGTGTACGTTAGCGTGTGTGTGTATGCACATGAATGTGAGTATATATACGTGAACGTGAATATATGTACGTGTCTGTGCGTATGTGCGTGCGTACATGTGGGGAAATATTATTCAGTTTTCGGACAATTTGGTTTTTGGAACAGCTTTTCAGACCGAATTATGTTTGAAAACTGAGGTTCAACCAGGATTGAAATATTAATATAGAGTGGACTAAAAATCACTGACCCATTTTAATTTTAAATAACTTTTTATCTTTTAACAGTTATACGGGGTTTGTATTACTGTACACATAGCTTCGAAAAAGTTGTCAAAAATCAAATATATAACAAATAAATGTTATAAAAGGCAAGATAAGATACTTTTCTACCTAACTGGATAATTTTCTAGTGTTTTTATTTAATGTAACATGTTTATTTAGCTCGAAAAACATACAGTGTTTTCCGATGTATTGGAACATTTAAAACAGCGCCCAACTCTCTCTTTCACACGGTAAGTTTGAGAAAAGAAGTTAAAAATAAAAAATATATACAAAATACTGTTAAAACCCCACCAAATATATGCCAGTCTATGTCACGGTAACATATATTGAACGAGTTTCTAACAGTATTTTGTCTAGTTTTTTTTTTAATTCCTTTTCCCAAACTTACTGCGTGAAAGAGAGAGTCGGGCGTCATTTTAAATTTTCCAATACATCGGTAAACATAGTTAGCCATTAAATACATTAAAAAATAGTAACCAATAAAATACATTAAAAATTGTAATCCACTAAGTACATTATAAATAGTAACCCATTAAATACATTAAAAAATAATAACCCATTAAATGCATAAAAAAATAGTAACCCATTAAATACATTAAAAATAGTAATCCATTAAATACATTAAAAATAGTAACCCATTAAATACATTAAAAATAGTAACCAATTAAATACATTAAAAATTGTAATCCATTAAATACATTAAAAATAGTAACCCATTAAATACACTAAAAAATAGTAACCCATTAAATACATTAAAAATTGTAATCTATTAAATACATTAAAAATAGTAACCCATTAAATACATTAAAAATAGTAACCCATTAAATACATTAAAAATTGTAATCTATTAAATACATTAAAAATAGTAACCCATTAAATACATTAAAAATAGTAATCCATTAAATACATTAAAAAATAATCACTCATTAAATGCATTAAAAAATAGTAACATATTAAATGCATTCAAAAATAGTAACCCATTAAATACATTAAAAATAGTAACCCATTAAATACATTAAAAATAACAACCCATTAAATGCATTAAAAGTAGTAACCCCTTAAATACATAAAAAAAATGAACATTGGAGAGTTACTTCCATTTTGGCAATTATTCAAAGGCGTGCTTATGTTCTCTGCCTCTTCCCGTGGCCGTCAAGGATGGTCTTGTTGGTCAAGAACTGTTGTGCATAATATATGGTAAGGACCCAGCTTGCAGGCTTTGAGAGGTGTGAAGCCGTCCTTTAATTGCCATTGCTTCCAGGTCAACTCGGACCCGGAGTGCCCCGTCTTTAATTAATTTCCGTCGTTAATTTGATTTTAACTGGACACTCAAACACACAGCTGGTTTTCCCCTCACATTAAAAACGACCTCGTGTCACATTTTGTTTTCGTGGGGAAGCAAATAAATACCATCGAGCAAACGCTTTCTTTTATTTTAATGACACCCCCACCGCACCGCACCGCCTTCTTCGCTGCCTTTCCCTTTCGCTCTCCCTCCCACGCCTTTTCCTCCGCTTTCCCCTCCAATTTCCTCTTGACCCTCCCCCATCTTCTCCCCGTCTTTTCTTCCTTCGCCATCTTTTTCCGCTTCCAACCTTCCTCCCTGCAGTCAACAGTTAATTGACAATCTATTAATTTTAGTTTTATTTATAACCGACTGTTGATTACTTATGACAAGAATGTGAATTATTTTTAGACGCGTCATTGTCATCGTCTGTTTGTTTGTGTTTTCACTTGGTTGTCACACCTAAGTTTTGAATGGATATTAAAACATTTTTAAATCTAAAAATAATGAAATAAACATTTTAGTCGAACACAATTGAGTTTAAAATATCCGATCGGTGCAAAAATTTTCGAGGATTCAAAATTTCATCTTGAAAATGAAAAAAAATCAACCACAGATGAGGTTTGTTTTACTGTACACATAGATTCGAAAAAGTTGTTAAAAAAAAAACTAATATATAACAAATAAATATTATCAAAGACAAGATAAATTACTTTTCTACCTAACTGGGTAAGTTTTTAGTGTTTTTATTTAATGTAAAATGTTTATTCGGTTCGACAAGCATACAGTGTTTATCGGTATATGTGAAAAAAAAAATGGCGGCGAGCTCGCTGCTGAATACGTTAACTTTGAGAAAATGAGTTCAAACTAAAAAGATATATACAAAATACTGTTAGAAACTCACTCAATATATGTTACCGTGACATAGGCTGGCATATATTGAGTGGATTTCTAACAGTGTTATGTATAATTTTTTAGTTTGAACTCATTTTCCTAAACTTTACGTATTCAACAGCGAACTCCCCGCCATTTGTTTTTTTGTTTTTTTCATATACCGATAAACACTGTATGATTTTCGAACCGAAAGTAACTTATCTTGCCTTTGATAACATTTACTTGTTATATATTTGTTTTTGAATAGTTATCTGACTGGTAATGGATAAAGATGAAACTATATTAAAATACGAAGAGACTTTACTCTCAAACGTACAAGCACAAAAAAAAAAAAAAAAAAAAAGTCAAAAGAGTCACTGTCCGAGCAGACGAGAAGGGCAAATAATTCCGTCATAATGACATTTATGTTGACGAAGGAAAAGTGTCATTTTGTTTTTCTTTTCTTAATAATATTAATCCTGGCAGACATTTTATTATTTGAAAAGGAAAATTATTAGGTAAATATACAAAATTCACAATCAGAGAAGAACGCAAGGAAAAAATTCTATATAGACATTAAAAAATGATTTTATATTGTTTTTGTTAAATATTACTAATCTAGCCTGGGTGCCCGGCGTTGCCCGGGTGTTTAAGGGTGTGTGTTAAGTAAAAAAAAAAAAAAGAAAGTGGTAGTAGGCAGGCAGGCTCGAACCCATACCGTGAAGGGGGAAAAGAACATGAAAAAAAAAGTGACATCTTTGCCGTTGCGTCCATCGCCAAACTGGAAGTGGCGAAGCTTTAAATTAAGGTTAGTCAATCGAAAAGAGGGGATGACTTTCGAAAATATTGGCGATAAAAGCGATCCCTCCGTGTAGAAAAGTGCCCAGTTGTGGGTGAAGGAATTAATGTTTCTAGCCAATTTTTCAATATTTGTCGTCCGAAAGAGCGAGCTTCAAAATGATACTAGTCTCGTGAAAATCTGTCGCCCCTGTCGAAAGTTTTAGGCAGACATACATACATACATACATACATACATACACATATATATACATACATACATACATACATACATTTAAACAGACAGGTGAGATTTATATTATAGATGAGCAATCATCTCCATTTAAAATCCATTTAGTATTATGCATGTAAAATTAAAGTAAAGCACGCTTGAAATATCCACCTTATGTGATTAAGCTACATAAAAGCATTGAGAGCATTGCCAAGGCTGCTGCAAAGAAGGTGACCTCTCACTACCCTGCTAGGGGGTTACTCACGCTTAAGAGTATCCTCTACTTCTACAAGGCCACCATCCGTCCATGTATGTCACATTTAGGCTGATGTATCTGCTACTAATCTTTCTCTCTGAGAAAGGGTTCAGAAAAGAAACCTCAACCTTGAAGTCCTACTCTGCCAACTCCAACTTTTGTCCCACCGACGAAATGCTGCATCCCTCTGCCTATTTTACAAGTATTTTAATGGTAGATGCTCCGACGAACTACAAGTCCTTGTACCCCCTTCACGTAAATACCCCCCGACAAACCCAACAAGCAACAAAATCCCACCCCTACAGTGTAAAGATTCCTAGATGTCAGAAAGCTTTCTATGTTATTAATTTATTCCTTTGAACTGTGAGATTTGGAATTCCCTCCCGTGTTCCTGCTTCCCTGACTGTACTGACATGCAGAAGTTCAAGTGCAATGTGAACAGACATCTTGCTGCTCAACTCTCTACATAGAACTTTTTAATATACTCAGTCATGGATATGCAAGCGACTAAATGAAAGTTAGCTAATCTGCATATCCCTTTGAAAAAGTAACCTTAATTAATTACTTATTCAGTCATTTTTTTATGGTTCCTTATAAAATGCCAGGTTTCATTTCACAATTACGTTGAATTTTATTTATGCATAGTTTCTGCATTCTGCATCATTGCATAGAATTTAAGATGAAAACATTCTTACACACAGAAATGTTTATAAATATACCTATATAGTTTGTTGATTATAAAAACATTATTGGTTACGTATGCGCAGACATGTTTCAGCGGAAGCCAATTCAAAGATAACAACTCATCAGACCAAAAATTCGATTCTTTTCTTTTTGGTCTGATGAAGTGTTATCCTTGAATAAGAATTCCACTGAAATATCTCCAGAATAAAAACTCGACTAAACCTAGAACCCCATCTTCCAACGTAGACCCCTACTACCAGGTCTCCTTCTCCAACATCAGGGGTCTACGTTCCAACCTTCCAGAGGTTGAAACCCAATTACAGGAGACGAAACCGGACATATTATTTCTAAGTGAAACTGGAATAGGGCCGACCACTTCCCTAGATTCCATGAACAAAGCTTCTTTCTTAGAACTGCACGCCTGTGGAACTCTGTTCCGTCTGCCTGCTTCCCACCGGACTACAACTTGGATGTGTTCAAGTCCAATGTTAACAAATTCCTAATGAACCGCCCCCTTAAGTAAACACTTCATCAAATCTCCACACTAGCGTAATGTACTTGCAATAACCCTTATCCCTGAGTGGCTTCCGGGCCTTGATAAGTGGTGATCACTGTGTAAAAAAAAAAAAAAAAAAAACATGTATGCACATATGCAGCAAATAATGTTTGAGCACTCATTAATAATCACGCGAGTTTCATTGGATTAAAATTCTTTTCCTTTTTATTCCTCCTTTTATCCTGTTAAGTCTTGACGCCCTCTTTCTCCCCATTTCTTCCTATAATTGGAGCCTAAAATGTCACTTAACCTATCACCCCTCCCTTTCTTAATTTTAAATTTAACATTTCATTTTTATAAAAAAAAAATACATTTTTTTCTTCTTCTATTTGAGAACCAGTCATCTTCAGTGACACATAATCTATATTATGTCGCCTGACGAGGACTTTTGGTTTTTGCCAACCAGTTGTCCGAAACATTAGCATGTCCAGTGTAGCGACTATGTAATATTTGTCTATATAAATAAAAATATTATATATATATATATATATATATATATATATATATATATATATATATATATATATATATATGAAATAAAATGGAGGTGGAAGGACCAGGATACTCAACGTTTCGCCCGATTTATGCGGGCTTCTTCAAGAGGGATGGTCATTGACGAGATAGTCGGAGGATTGGGGCTATATATAATGATGGGGGAGAGCAGCGTGTTTTCCTTATGTAAATTAGATGTCATATGTACATGTATATACATTTTATGAGAGAAAAAAAAAAAAACTAAATTAGAGTAAACTAGTGTAGTGGATTACGTCTAAAAGATAAAATATCGTAGAGATTAAAAAAAAAAAAAAAAAAAAAATTGTGTTTGGAAATATAGCGGTGATAGATTAAATAAATAAAATGACACGAGATTACGAAAGAATCTTTTTTTAAATTAGAAATAATTTAATTGGGATAAAATAGCGCAGTAACTTAAAAGATGGTGTTTTTTTGTTGAGTATCCAGGTCCTTCCACCTCCATTTTATTTCATATCGTCGGATTTAATCCAGCTCAACAATCATATATATATATATATTAGTGATGGGACGATTTAAATATTTTTCCGATTCCGATACAATTACCAATTCTGATTTTTTATAAATTTGTAATTATCAAACTATAAGAATGTTATTTCCCCTGATTTTCGTAAAAAAACAAAAGTTAAATATGCAGATATTTTCCTAAACGTAAAAATAAATTGGGGGGGGGG
>NC_136520.1:5433975-5468975 GCF_053919585.1 Euprymna scolopes | reverse complement strand
TAGTAATTCACCTTCTTGCAATTTTGGAAATTTTGATACGCCCTTTATAAGATTTTCCTTATGATGTAAACATTCATAATCACCCCCTATTTCCAAAAGAGGGGAGATATAACATATGAGAAATATTTGGAATCAAGTTTCCCCTTGCTGTTATTTCAGATCATTTGGCAGCATAGCAGCAAGTTTTGATCTCCCCTCCATCAAGGCCAGAGGTTTTCTATAACTTCACTTGTGGGTGCTAGCAATGGTCTCATTGTCATAACTTGGGTCGGTAGAGCATATGAGTTTTACAGCGGTGCATCTCCGATCTCGCTCGTTGGACATTGCGTCACTTTCAGATATGATAGGAGGCTCCTATCGCTCTTGGGATTTGTATACAACTGGCCAACTAGTAGATGGTTTACAATAAAAAAGAAAACTGTTTTTCATTAAACGGAAATGGAATCATGTCGTCTTTTGTGTACACTCTTCCCTCTCTGTTCATTATCTGACGTCACCACTAATCTATTTATCCTAACTTATTATTTATATTAACAAATTCCAACGTTATCATATAAATTTTGAAAATAAATATTTTATCTGAAATAGCTAATTCGTTCTGATAGCATTCTTTTTGCCAGCCAAACATGTTTCTATTCACAATCGCCCATGATTAGGGACCCGGCATTTTCAGGAAGACCAACAATATAATATCATTAGAGCCCTATGTGCATAAGTTCAAAAAATATTCTAACAATAACAACTAAAAATTGTGCATGCA
Organism: Euprymna scolopes; assembly: GCF_053919585.1. Lineage (NCBI taxonomy): Eukaryota > Metazoa > Mollusca > Cephalopoda > Sepiida > Sepiolidae > Euprymna > Euprymna scolopes. The sequence continues at coordinate 5,468,215 of NC_136520.1, read as the reverse complement.
TCTCTTATGCCAATGCTAATTTGGTGTCAAACTCCCTTGTTTTAAAGCAGACAAACGTTTTAAAATAATTTAAAACCACTTTCGAGACCTAGTAAGTTATGCCATTTTCTCCTCCCCCGTAACCTTCTTCCCATAAAACTGACGTTGCCTGGTTCTGTTCTATTTTTTTTTTTTTTTACACGGTGGTCACCACTTATCAAGGCCTGGAAGCCACTCAGGGATAATGGTTATTGCAAGTACAGTACGTTGGTGTGGAGATTTAATGAAGTGTTTACTTAAGAGGGCGGTTCATTAGGAATTTGTTAACATTGGACTTGAAGACATCCGAGTTGTAGTCAGGTGGGAAGCAGGCAGACAGAACAGAGTTCCACAGGCGTGCAGTTCTAAGAAAGAATCTCCATGCATGGAATCCACGTTTTGATTTAGGCACAGATAAAGAGGGGGGAAATTTTTCACAGTGGATTCAGCTAGACGGGTGTTTTTCGTGAAGGATTGGCGAGGGGGGACCAGAGATTGGAGTTCAGACGAGCACCTATTGTTATTATCATATAAGTGCTCGTCTGAGCTTCAATCTATGGTCCATTTCCTAACTTTCTTGAAAAGCACCATCTAGCTACAATCACTACCAAAAATCCCAAAGTTATATAAATTTTTAACAAAAATATTTTATCTCTCTAAAATACCTAATTCATTTCAATAACATTCTTTTAGCCAGCCAACCATTTTTCTATTCAAAAATATTCACAATCGCTCTGGCATTTTCCGGGAGACATTTTTATATTTATATTTAATTATATTTTAATCAGTGCAGATTTCTTATTTATTATAAACAGAAATATCGTAACGTTAAATTCCTTAAAAAACATGAAGTAAAAAAACATGAAGTAAAAAAAAAACATGAAGTAAAAACATGAAGTAAAAAAACATGAAGTAAAAAAGGCGTAAAAAAACATGAAGTAAAAAAGCGGAAAAAACATGGAGTAAAAAAACATGAAGTAAAAACATGAAGTAAAAAAGGCGTAAAAAACATGAAGTAAAAAACATGAAGTAAAAAAGCGTAAAAAACATGAAGTAAAAAACATGAAGTAAAAAAGCGTAAAAAACATGAAGTAAAAAACATGAAGTAAAAAACATGAAGTAAAAAAGGCGTAAAAAACATGAAGTAAAAACATGAAGTAAAAAACATAAAGTAAAAAACATGAAGTAAAAAAACATGAAGTAAAAAACATGAAGTAAAAAAGCGTAAAAAACATGAAGTAAAAAACATGAAGTAAAAAAGCGTAAAAAAACATGAAGTAAAAAAGGCGTAAAAAACATGAAGTAAAAAACATGAAGTAAAAAACATGGAGTAAAAAACATGAAGTAAAAAAGAGTAAAAAAACATGAAGTAAAAAACATGAAGTAAAAAACATGAAGTAAAAAACATGAAGTAAAAAAGCGTAAAAAACATGAAGTAAAAAACATGAAGTAAAAAACATTAAGTAAAAAACATGAAGTAAAAAAGCGTAAAAAACATGAAGTAAAAAACATGGAGTAAAAACATGAAGTAAAAAACATGAAGTAAAAAACATGAAGTAAAAAACATGAAGTAAAAAAAGCGTAAAAAACATGAACTAAAAAACATGAAGTAAAAAAAGCGTAAAAAACATGAAGTAAAAAACATGAAGTAAAAAAGCGTAAAAAACATGAAGTAAAGAACATGAAGTAAAAAAGCGTAAAAAACATGAAGTAAAAAACATGAAGTAAAAAACATGGAGAAAAAAAACATGAAGTAAAAAACATGAAGTAAAAAACATGAAGTAAAAAAGCGTAAAAAACATGAAGTAAAAAACATGAAGTAAAAAAGCGTAAAAAGCATGAAGTAAAAAACATGAAGTAAAAAACATGAAGTAAAAAAAGCGTAAAAAACATGAAGTAAAAACATGAAGTAAAAAACATGAAGTAAAAAAAGCGTAAAAAACATGAAGTAAAAAACATGAAGTAAAAAACATGAAGTAAAAAACATGAAGTAAAAAAAGCGTAAAAAAACATGAAGTAAAAAACATGAAGTAAAAAACATGAAGTAAAAAACATGAAGTAAAAAAAGCGTAAAAAACATCAAGTAAAAAACATCAAGTAAAAAAACATCAAGTAAAAAAACATGAAGTAAAAGAAGCATAAAAAAACATGAAGTAAAAAAACACGAAGTAAAAAAAGCATAAAAACGGAGACATGCTCACACGAGTGTTGTTCTATCTAAACAGTTCACTTCTTGTAAGTAAAAAAAAAAAATACTCGAGCTGAGATTGAAAACACAGGGAATCAAGTACAATAACCATTAGGCCAGCTTGCCACATTCTTTAAATAGTGTTTTCAACCCTACTTATTCTTAACATAAGCAAGCTGTTATATGACTGATTCGTGCATGCGCAGTTGTGAAACAGTTGACAAACGGATAAAAATCCGATAAACACCTCAAGTACAAATTTTTCAATTTTCACCCCTTAGCAGCCCATTTTTTTTCGGGATGAAAACAGATTAAAAAAGTTTCGCACATGTCTGAATACCCCATATACCAAATTTCATGTCTATAGATAAAAATTCATTGAGTATATAGGTTGAGAAGTGTTCTCTCTCTCTCTCTCTCTCTCTCTCTCTCACACACACACACACACACACATTATCACTTTTATTGATACATAGATAACAAAAACAACACCATAAAACAACCGTTGATGCATAAACAGATTTTCGGGTTTGTATTACTATACAAATAGATTCGAAAAAAGTTGTCAAAGAACAAATATATAACAAATGAATGTTATCAAAGGCAAGATAAGTTACTTTTCTACCTAAATGGATAATTTTTTTAGTGTTTTTATTTAATGTAACATGTTTATCCAGCTTGAAAAAACATACAGTGTTTATCGATGTGTTGGAAAATTTAAAATGGCGCCAGAATCTGTTGAATACGGTAAGTTTGGGAAAATGAGTTAAAAATAATAAAAAAAAACTGTTCTAAATACTGTTAAAAACCTACCGAATATAAGTCAGCCTATGTCACGGTAACATATATTGAGCGAGTTTCTAACAGTATTTTGTTTTCTTGGGGTTTTTTTTTTATATATATATTGTTTTTTGACAACTTTTTCGAATCTATGTGTATAGAATTTGTAGCGAGCTGCTACTACTACGAGACTAGGCTGTATTCTCACCTTAGTTCTCTCTTTCTCCCTACTCTTTTCTCTTTTCCTTCCTTTCTTCTTATACGTCATCAGAGTTTCCAGCCAATGAAAAGCGAGAACGGTTTACGTGGGACATTCGAGTGAAGGAAACGTCCTTACTTCCACAGCGACTAGAGACAGAGCACACGCCTCACTCCTCAGCTCCCGTTAGGTAGCCAAGAGGAGCATTGAACATTAATACAGACTTTACAAAATGCACTGTCTTTCTTTGTAACCCGAGTTTCGGAAAAACACACATATATATTGGATATATAAAACCTCATGAATTCATAACAAAGTCGCGTTACACGTCCTCATTTTTATAAGAAGACAATATTTTCTTTTACCAGTATTTCTTTCTATTTCAGCGTTCCAGTTCTCTCTGTTATCGGAGGTGCCCCGAAGTGGGAGCCTACCGAAATGGTGACCTCTAATTAGTACCCATGTTAATGTATGGTAATAATACCATAAATTTGTATATATGTATTTCGAATCTATGTGTATGTGTACAGATTTTTTTTCTTGCGTTCTTCCATGATGGCGATCTTTTATAAAATGCGGTTTGGTTTATCGTCGGTCACCTCATCCCTACCAATGAATGCCGGAGACCACTTATCACCAACATCTCTGTTGCCACTCTGCAATTGCTAAATGCATCTCTTAACTGTGCTGACATCAACTGCATCGGCTTAGGCGCCGGTGAATGTTGATTGGTTTATTTTTTTTTCATCTAACTGGAGGAATTCAATGACGTATCTCTGCTTCTGATGCATGTCAATGACTTAGAGTCTCACACCGTCAATATCTGCAACAGACACTAGGGGCATTCCAAAAGTAAAGCCTCCTATTTTTTAACTCAAAAAGTTGAAGAGCTACGAAGACGGGAGTGGTACCATTAAATCAAACGATCTTTTGTGCTCCACAATTATTTTCCTGCATAATTACCACCATTCTTATTACACTTTTGCTAGGAATTAAATGGCATATCTCTGCTTCTGATGCACGTCCGTGACAGGGGTTGTTTTCTGAGAGTCTTACACCGTCAATATCTGCAACAAAGAGATGAAACTTTCAGGTCATGAATGAATAAGTTCAGTCATCATAACAATGCAAACTTCGTGGCTTAGTGGGGGATGCCCTTTTCTCTTCCCTGCAACCTCTTTCCCACAGAAGAGACGTTGCGAGCCTGTCTCTGCTTTATCGTTATTTCCATAGCAGGTGCTCGTCTGAGCTTCAATTTATGCCCCCCCCCCGCCAAACTTTCACGAAAAACACTCGTCTACCCTCCCGCGGGAGGACCATTGTGTCCTTCGGACCAAGATCAAAGTGTAGTATCTGTTCCGGCAGATACTACAAGCAAAGAGCATATGTGGGGGCAACCACACATATAAGACCTTGGTCAGTGTAGGGAAAACCCTTCATACCAATTGTCACTATCCAGCTCCCCTACTCCCCGGGGAGTTGGTCCCCATTTCCCCTTCACTCCTCACTATAAAAATCGGCCTTGTGCCTAATTTGCTCGGTGGGGAAGCAAATAAGCACCCTATTCCGGCAGATGCTGCAATCAAAGACCATTGTCCTTGTGCCAATCTTTTGGTCCATGTAGGGGCAACCCTATACACCAAATGCCTCTCACTATCCAGCTCCCAGTTCCCACCTCTCGGGAGCTGGCCCCCCTCCCCCCTCTCCACATTAAAAAACGGCCTTGTGCCTAATTTGCTCAGCGGGGAAGCAAATAAATACAGTCTAGCCAAAACCACTCTTAATAATTTCCTAAACTCTTTACTTGTGCCTAAACCTAAACGTATATTCCATGAACAAAGTTTCTTTCTTAGAACTGCACACCTGTGGAACTCTCTTCCGTTGGTCTGCTTTCCAGCTGACTACAATCTTATTGTCTTCAAGTCCAATATAAACAAGTTCTTGACGAACCGTCCCCCAAAGTAATCCAACTTACAAAAATTCCACTACTCATGTTTACTAAGCTATATTCACATTGACTAATGTATACCCATTAACCCTTATCCTCGAGTGGCCTCCGGGCCTTGATAAGTGGCGATTCCTGTGTAAAAAAAAAATGCAATCTCCTCTGATCCATTCGGGCGGAATAAAAATAGAAAGCATTATAACAAAAGCGGCAACATAAAACTACTTTTAATAGCTCTTATTTAGAATTCGACCTAAAATAATTAATAAAAAACACAGAAAATACAGAAAAATATTTATGATGTACGTACCCGTGACGAAACGAACATGTCATATTCCAAAAATCATATAAATTGGTCGACTAGTTTTATTTTTAACTTTGAAAATTAAATTTCATGGGTAACCAAAAAGGGACTGTCTGGCGTCGCCATCTTAAAAAAAAGACAAGGGAAAATAAGTCCGGAATAATTCAAACATACGAGATCAGCAGCGATGTAATTCTATCGATATGACATTAACCGCTTTAAATCAGGCGTCTCCAAACTATAGCCTGCGGGTGCGGGACAGATCCGGCCCGCCAAAGTCTTTAATCCGGTCTGCGAAGCTCTTATGGAAAGCGTAAAAATATTCAGGAAAAAACATTTTTTAATGTAAATGTGTGAAAATAATGTGGTGTTTTCTTTCTTTTTTTTTTCTTTTTTTTTTTTTAATAAAATGATTAAAAGAATTAGATTTTTGAGAACCAGTTTCACTAAAAAAGCAAAGCTAATGAGCAAAACAGATTCAGATTATTTATTTATTTATTTATTCGTTTATTTATTTTGACCAGCATATATCTCAAAGGTCAGCAATATGGCTTCCCGTTCGAAAACTTTAAAGACACCTGTTTTATAGCGTCTCGATGCGATTTTCGGGTTTGTATTACAATCTAGAGATACGAAACAGTTGTAAAAAAATGTTCATTCAGTTTGAAAAACAAGTAATAATGGGCGCCATCGGAGAACAAGAAAAAAATGACCGCGACGCCTCTTTACATCTTTGAAGTTTCGATAATCACTTAATCAAATAAGAAATAAAACAAAATGGAGGCAGAAACCTGCCCAATAAATATCACATTTATTGGTGGGTTTCTACGTGGCCTTCGTTATAAAGATGGCCGGCCAGCTGAAAAAATGACGTCATCGCCGAGGTCCCAACAAGCAAGATATGTGGAACTCTTAGACTGTCAATAATGAACAGTAATTTTTACAGACAGCGTTACAAAACTTCAAAATTGAATTGAAATAAAGAAAGAACACGATGATTTATACTGAAACTCATCTAATATTAATAATAAAAAAATAATAAAACACAAGTTGTTTGTTTAAGTATTATAAGCAATTGAATATTTTGTTGTATTATAGATTTTAAAGATTAGAATGCGTTCTTTAATTACTTATAAATTACATTTTTAAAAAGTGAAGGAACACGATTTGATTTGTAGTAAACTTGAAGTTTATTTAATATAATTAAATGAAAATGTTATCAAAGGCAAGATAAGTTACTTTTCTACCAAACTGGACATATTTTTCGTGTTTTTATTCAATGTAACATGTTTATTCAGTTCGAAAACCATACAGTGTTTACCGATAGCAGTGTCAGAAATTTCGTGAAAATAGTGAATAATTCCACCCCATCTTTCCAAGCTTATAACTCCTCGAAAAATGTAATTCAAGCCCTAATCTTTTTTTTCAATTAAAGGAGCAAGGACCAAGGTTTTATTAAAAAAAACAAAAAAAAAACAATGTGTTTTTTTTTTTTAAAAAGGTTTTAAACTTCGGACTTTACAGGTAAATTTCTAAAAAAGGCATTTTGTTTTTTTTTGTTTTAATTTTGAATATATTATTTATTGACCTTTTCTCTTCAATTTGTGATATATAAAACTCCGACATAAATTAATTATTTACTTTTTAAGAGAAAGTTAAAAATGGGTGACACTTGGGGGGGGGGCGTGAATTTAAAAAAAAACGTTTGTCTAAAATATTATATTCGGTTTATTGGAAAGAACATAAAATTTCACATTGACCCTGAAAATATCGTAAAAATAGAATCAATAAAAAAATTTTGATAGATTTTTAAAGTTTAAAAATTGAAAAATATTGAGTTCGGAAAATTCATTACTGTTTTTAAAAATAAAAAACACCGAATATATATCAAGTTATGTCACGGTAACTTATATTGAGCAAATTTCTAAGAGTATTTTGTCTAGTTTATTATTTATTACACCTTTTTCCGAACTTACCGTGTTAAAGAGAGAGTCGGCCGCCATTTTAAATTTTCCAATACATCGGTAAACACTGTATGTTTTTCGAGCTGAATAAATATGTTACATTGAATAAAAACACAAAAAATATATGCAGTTAGGTAGAAAAGTAACTTATCTTGCCTTTGATAACATTTATTTGTTTGACATTTATTTTTTGACTTTTTCGAATCTATGTGTACAGTAATACAAACCCGGAAATTTCAAGATGGCGTCTGACTCCCTCTTTAACACGGTAAGTTTGGGAAAAGGTGTTATAAATAAAAAACTGGTTAAAATACTGTAAAAAAAAAACTCGCTCAATATATGTTACCGTGACATAGCTTGACATATATTTTTTCTAGTTTTTTTATTTATAACACCTTGTTTTTGGAGCTGAATAAACATGTTACATTGAATAAAAACACGAAAAATATATCTAGTTTGGTAGAAAAGTAACTTATCTTGCCTTTGATAACATTTATTTGTCATATATTTGTTTTTTGACAACTTTTTCGAATCTGTGTACAGTAATACAAACCCGAAATGAACGCGCGTTTTTTTTTTTTTTTACTTTTAAGTTTCATATATATATATATATATATATATATATATATATATATAAGTATTTTTAAATTTTATCTTTCTAGCTTTAAAAAAAAGTTTTAAAATGTTATCAGCCGGCATAATTTATTTTTAAATATTGAAAATTTCAGAAAAATTAATTTTTGCTAAATTTTTAAAACGTGTCAACAGCTTAAAAAAATCGTCTCTTCAAAAGAGTCGATGTTGTCTCGCATTTTCATTAGTTTTGTATGCTGTAAAAAATTTTTTTTTAATATTAGCAATTTATTTGACGCTTCTTTTGAATGGTAAAAAACTTAGGATGATAATATTGAATTAAATTATAGTTACATCGTGTTAAATACAGGGGGGGGGAGCACGTTAAAACTTACTTTGTTTAATGGAGATATCCACGAGTTACTACCGGTGTTTACCGGTGTAAAGAAACAACTAATGGACTACCCGTGATGACGTCAGCAGATTAAATTATTTTTGCCCACCGGCCATCTTGTCTTTTAAGACGGTCTTGGTTTCTACCACCATTTTTGTTTTATTTCTTATTTTGAAGTCTTTGTCGAGACTTCAAAGACATCGCAGTCATTTTTCCTTGTTCTTCGGTAGCGCTAAATATTACTTGTTTTACGAACAGAATAAACATTTTACATTGAATAAAAACACTAAAAACTTATTCTGTTAAGTAGAAAAGTAACTTTTCTTGCCTTTGGTCACATTTATTTGTTATATACTTGTTTTTAACAACTTTTTCGTACCTGTGGATTGTTATACAACCCCCGATTTTCTATATGCTTGATCAATTTACGTGATTTTTGGAATGTGTCATTTCCGTTCTGTGACTAGTACGATTTTTTGGGGTTTTTTTTTGTTTTTTTTTACGTCGACGTCTAAATAAAAACTCAGATTTTGGGTTTGTATTACTATACACATAGATTCGAAAAAGTTGTCAAAAAAAACAAAAAAAAACAATATAACAAATAAATGTTATCAAAGGCAAGATAAACTATTTTTCTACCTAATTGAAAAATTTTTAGTGTTTTTATTTAATGTAACGTATTTATTCGGCTCGAAAAATATAATGCGTATCTGAAAAATGCAAATGGTGTTGAATACATAAGTTTGTGAAAATGAGTTAAAACTAAAAGATGTACAAAATACTGTTAGAAACCCACCGAGTATCTATCCGCCTATGTTACAGTAATATCTATTGAGTTTGTTTCTAACAGTATTTCGTGTAGTTTTTTAGTTTTAACTCATTTCCCAAACTTACGTATTCAACACAGAGTCCGTCGCCATTTGCATTTTCCAAATAAATCGGTAAACACTGTATGTTTTTCGAGCTGAATAAACATTTTACATTAAATAAAAACACTAAAAAATTATCCAGTTAGGTAGAAAAGTAACTCATCTTGCCTTTGATAACATTTATTTGTTATATATTTGTTTGTTTTTTTTGTTTGTTTTTTTTGTTTGTTTTTTTTTGTTGTTTTTTTGTTATTTTGACAACTTTTTCGAATTTATGTGTATAGTAATACAAACCCCCGATTTTTTTTTTTCTCTCGCGTTTTTCTTTTATAAATTGCAACCAAGTATTCCTCATAGAAGGAAGGGGTAATGCCTGGGGTGACTTCAAGAGGATCAAACCATATGGCATTCTGGTATAAGCCCGGCGGTGTGCGCTGTGCGCGTCCTCCTTGAAGAGAACTTTCTTTTTAATACTATGCCGAGCGCGCACTCGCGTTCACTTCCTACTCCCTCTCTGTCTCTCTCACACACACTTTTTCATACGTACGGTACAAATAGGACGCTGTCGTCCTAGTCAAGCAGTGCCTCTTTTTTTTTTGTGATCGTTTTTGTTTTTTGTAATAGACTTTTTTTTTGTTGTCTGATGGTAGCACTGTTCAAGTTTGTGACGCCCCTCTCCCTAATAACACACACAAATAGAGATCCTCCCTTGGCTGACCCAGACTTTATTTCCATTGAACGAATAATTTAATCGCGCACTGCCACTTAACAAACTATACTACGATACCCCCACCTTCTTCCACCCGGCCTTTTCTTTCTTTCTTTTTTTTTAATCTATATTTTACTTACTTACCGAGAGCAACAAACGGATATATTATTATCCGTCGCCTTCTGCGTGGAGTCGAAAAGAAAAGAAGTTTCTGTTATTAATCCTTTCTTTTACACCCCCCCCCAAAGAAAAGAGGGGAATCGACCGCGTTCCCTTAAAACAGAAAATTTACAAATACACTAACTTTCTTTCTCGCAAGGAGTGAAGAAAGCGATTGGCGTTTTACCAAAAACTCTGGAATTTCTACCCGTTTTGAAGACAACAACCTCACGAAAAAGACAGTGAGTTGGTTTTTCTTTTTTCTTTGCTTTTTCTTTATAAAAAAAAAAAGAAAAAAACATTGTTTTCGTCACCTAACGCATAAAACTAGTTTGTATACTTGCGTATTGCTAATTCTGCGCGGGCTTGCTTTATTTTCGTCACCCTTACGTATAAAAAATATTTTGAGCATTTGTGAATTTATTTTGGTTATCCGAAATCATAACTCATTGTTCTAAACTTTAAAAAAGCAGTTGAAAAAAAAAAAAGAAAAAAAGTGCTTGTTAAAATGGAGATCGTTTTTTTTTTTTTTTTTTTTTTTTTTTTTGTCGTTTTAAGTAAAAACAATATTACGTATTTAATCGCGTCGAAAACAGTAATATATCCAAAAGTTACGAAAATTCACCAAGTAGAACTCGTGTTTTTTTGTTTTTTTTTTTAGTACAAAAAAAGTGGCGGAAAAAGGAGATAAGCATGTGCGCCGTATTCTCAGTCTTCAATGTGTTCATGTCTAGGGAAAATACAATTTCCTCCCATTTTCCATAAAAATTACTTATGAATTTTCTACTCGACAAAATTTCGATTTTTGGGGGGTATATTATTTTCGACATGACAAGTACTTTTTTTGTTTAAAACCACATATGAAAATTTTTAAAATCGATCTATCTTAAGCAAAAAAAAAAAAAAAAAAAAAAAAATCCACTGTCTGCCCATATCTACGACTTCAGAATAGCGGCATGTGAGCGAGAAAATGCGAAAGTAGAAACAGGAAGACAATAACTACATGAGAACCTTATTATAAAAGTTTGGGTGCTTCTACACTTTATCGCCGAACTTGGAGACGCAATTTTATTTCACGCACCTGCTGTCCAAATCCAAGAGAGAAATCGGTATTTAATGGCCGAAGTTAGAAATAAATAGCAAAAAAATTAAACTTCCGGAAAGAACTAGGAAAAAAAAAAAAAAAAAGTGAAAGAACACATATCCAAATTGTTTAATTGGAAATGTTTCGATTTAATTAATGAAAACGCGAAAGTTTTTCATGTAACTTTTATTTTTTTATTTTTTAATTAAAAACAGAAAATGAAATGACGGTACTATTGATCCGTGCTGAAATAACGTTATTTAAAAAACCATTCTTAACATGGAGGGAGGGTGTTTTGTACCTATTTTATACTTTAACCTTACAATTGAATTAAAAAAAATAAATAAATAAAAAAAACTTTAATTAAACTTGGAAATACGATTTTAAAAAAATATATATATAGTGCGGATCACTAAGTGCACTAGCACCGAAATGACATATTCATAATTGTTAAACTGGGCGAGCGCGAGCGTTGTTATTTTTCATGCTTCGGCCATAGTTTAAAAATACTGATTTCTCCCTTGGATTTTTACGGCAGGTGCTTGAAATAAAATGGCATCTCCAGTTTCGCCGATAAAGTGTAGAAGTACCAACGTCGATTACATTAAATGAAGTAGTCGATTTTATTTTATTTTATAATTCTTTCCGTAGAACAATAGGTTCAGAGTTTGTTTTCGAATCCAGAGATTCGAGAAAGTGGTATAGAATAAATTCATGTGTCGAGTGTTATATGAGAACAAGCCAAGCCGCGATATATCTTACATCTTTGAAGTCTCTATAATGACTTTAAAATAAGCAAAACGGTGGAAGAAACCTACCGTGTAAATGTCACGGTAACGCTTAAAAACTAATTTTTTAAAAATAAATAAAATACATTTTTTTTTTTTTTTTTTTTTTTAATAGGGTGTCGTGAATCGCGGACCATTAAACTTTAGTTTTGAAAAGTACGACACAAAATTAACTTTCGTATGAATTTCTGGGTTTGTATTACTGTACACATAGATTCGAAAAAGTTGTCAAAAAACAAATAAATGTTATCAAAAGCAAGATAAGTTACTTTTCTACCAAACTGGATATATTTTTCGTGTTTTTATTCAATGTAACATGTTTATTCAGTTCGAAAAACAGTGTTTACCGATGTATTGGAAAATTCAAGATGGCGTCTGATTCTCTCTTTAACACGGTCAGTTTGGGAAAAGGTGTTATAAATAGAAACCCAGATAAAATACAGTTAAAAACTCGCTCAATATATGTTACCGTGACATAGGTTGACATATATTCGGCGGGTTTTTAATAGTATTTTGTATAGTTTTTATTTATAGCACCTTTTCCCAAACTTACCGTGTTAAAGAGAGAATCAGACGCCATCTTGAATTTTCCAATACGTCCGGTAAACACTGTATGCTTTTCGAGCTGAATAAACATGTTACATTGAATAAAAACACGAAAAATATATCCAGTTAGGTAGAAAAGTAACTTATCTTGCCTTTGATAACATTTATTTGTTATATATTTGTTTTTTGACAACTTTTTCGAATCTGTGTACAGTAATACAAACCCGAATTTCTTTGTTACCCCCTCCCCACGTGTTCCAAGGGTCGGTCTTAAATAATAATAATAAAAAGAAAAAAAAAAAAAAAAAACGCTATCGAATTCTATAATACAAGTTATTCGGAATTTGAACCAGGTTTGTTTTACAATCCACAGAGGTACGAAAAAGTTGTCAAAAAAAAAAAGACTTTTTTTTTTTTTTACTACCTGCCCAGCCCCAGCGTAGTATAAACACTCCCAACCAACCACCCATGTTAAAAACTTTCGGAATAAACATCCCCATCTTAAGAACGGCTTTCGAGGTTGGGGGGGGGGTTATTCCGAAAGCCGTGGGGAGGATCTTAAGTTTACCTAACAAATAACTTTATCAAAGGTTTAATTTTAGTATTTTTATTTGTAAAATGTTTTCGGTTTTACAATAGCCAATAACCCCCCACCCCCACCTCTAGTATTAAAAATCGCGCCTGTGTTCAACTGTTCCCTCGTGGGGGTCGGGATATGGGTAAAATCTATGAATCAGAAGACTAATAATAAATAATTCGAACTTTGCTTCTTGAGTGAGTCAGGCCACTCCTGTAGACTTTCAGATAAATGAGTAAGTTTTCATTTTCGTGTGTTCAAAACATTAACCTCCACCCCACCCCCCAATACAGACAAATTTATTGCGATTAGAATCCCATTTCCACCAACACCCCACCCTGCTAAAAAAAAAAAAAAAAAAAAAAATGGTAAATTTTAACTTCTTTTTCACCTTAATCCACCTTTGGGCCCCATTAATGGGGCGCTCAAAAATATCTACATTTAAAGTCTCCTTTTAAATCGGCCTCTAATGGATTAAAATGACGACTTATATAGGTTTTCAGGGGTTCAGTCCAAAAATTCTGTACTCAAATTTAAGACGCCGGAAGTGGACTAAATATGCTATGGAAGTCACTAAACATGAAACGAAATACGAAACCAAACTATATGGAACCACTTCTTCGTTCATCATTAAACAATAAAAAAAAAACTTATTTTTTACATTTTTATAAATATTTAAAATCTATTCATATGGATATACGAGGGGCGTGCAATAAGTAATGTCCCTGGCCCACTTCCCATAGCAGTAGAGCAATGAAACTTGGCACCGCTATTAGTCTTTCTTTACATAGGAACCACCCAGAGTTATGCATTTCTCCCATCGTTTGATGCAGTTGCAGCTCTGGAGACAGTTTTTGTAGAAACACCAGGTTGGTCCTCCAACCACGACGTGACTTCAGAAATCAAGGCTGCATCATCTGGGAATCGCTTTCCTTTCAAAAACAACTTCATGGCTGGGAAGAGGTGAAAGTCAGAGGGTGCAAGGTCAGGAGAGTAGGGAGGATGGGGAGTATTTCATAACCACATGCCCGTGCTTCTGATCTGGCAACATACGAGTTGTGGACTGGAGCGTTGTCCTGCAGGAGAAGGTTACCTTTGCTGATCTTGCCCCGCCTCTTGATTTTGATAGCTTCCCTTAATTTCCTCAAAAGTAAAGCATAATAGGCTCCTGTAATTGTGGTACCCTTGGCTAGTAAATCTGTCATCACTACTCCATCCTGGTCCCAGAAGACTGTGAGCATGGCCTTGCCAGTGGAGGGCTGCATCTTTACCTTCTTTGGAGGTGGTGAGTCCAAGTGCTTCCACTGCATTGACTGGGCTTTGGATCATAGTGATGGATCCAGGTTTCATCCTGTGTAATCAGTCTTTTGAAAAACTTTGACTCATCTTCTTGGCACATCTCCAAATTCATCCTCGAGCACTCGACGCATTCTCACTTCTGGAATGGTGAGAGCAACCTGGGAATCCATCTGGCAGACACCTTATGCAAATGGTCATGAATGATAGTTACCGCAGACTCTGTACTAATCTTGACATCTTGGGCTATTTGGCGAATAGTAATGCGCCGATCTTCCAAAATGGCAGCCTCAACTTGACGGACAGATGCCTCTTCAATGGCAGAAGGAGGGCGACCAGGTCTGGGAGTTGTTTCCACAGACTTCCGGCCATGTTTGAATTCACGATGCCAGCATTTTACAAGGTCATATGATGGGGCATTCACCATAAGTTTCTTTCATTTCATCAAAAGTCTCCTGTGGTGTGCGTCCTTTCAAATACAAAAACCGGATCACTGCTCGACATTCAACAGGCTCCATTTCACACCTGACTCAGTTAAACACCTGTAAAACTGAGACTACAATTAGTTCAGAGCTGTAATTTGCCACATAACCCGTAGAGATATAAATCCTTGCACATGCAAAACTTCAGCTAGATCAGACAACTGGAAGTGGATCAGGGGCATTACTTATTGCACGCCCCTCGTATTTTATTTGAAAGTAATTTAAACTTTCATAGTTTTATATTTCTATAAATATTTTTCTAGATATTTAAAATTTCCATTTATTTTAAACTTTTTTATACAAATATTTAAAATAAGTTTTTTTTGTTTTTTTTTAACCAGTGTTAAAACTTTCATACATTTTTCGACAGTTCTGTGATAAAAATTGAAAGACATTTTTCAAAGACACCATTTATAGAATTGTAAACATGAAAGACTTATTGTTTCATGATCGTAGACAGTGTTAAAACTAAAATATGTTCTAATAAATTACTTCCATATGGCTTCGTATTTCGTTTCATGTTTAGTGACTTCCGTTCCATATTTAAACAGCCCACTTCTGGCGTCTTAACTTTGAGTACTCAATTTTTGGACTTAACCGTAATTCCATAAGTGGTGGCCATTGTTGTACGCGCTAAAGTATTTGTTTGCGGAAAATGCAAATGCGGTATTCGTTTTCAGTAGGTACGAGCAAAAATGGACAAATAAAGCTAGGGGGATCTAGTTTTGAAAGCCGATTTATTATAAATTTTTTGTAACTTTCCGACTACTTTTTGATTGTATTCGAAAGATTAAAGACTAAAGTTAATTTCCAAAAATAATATTTGTACACATGAAAAAAAATTACGTTTTCACGGCGAGCTAACTAATTCAGCTAAATTTTGAAGTTAAATAAATTCATTGTAAAAATCCTTTAAAAGATAAATATTAGTTTTCTGGATCTATTTCCAAGATAATTAGTAAAGGTAAGTCCTAAGATATTGAATTAAATTTAAAAAAAAAAAAAAAAAAAAGTTTGTACAAAAAAATAGCTTAATTCGCCCTCAAAAAAACGAGTAATTCTACTGTTCGCAAAATCGCAACAAATGAAGTTTTATAAATCCAATTATTTTTTTTTTCTTCCTCTTTCGCGTTACAGGTTCGAGCCTACCTGCCTACTACCAATTTAAAAAAAAAAAAATTTATTTAACACCTTTTTTCACCCAAACTGCCAACTGCTGTTTTGATCCCCCCCCCCCCCAACCGTCGCTGCTACCACTTTTTTTTTATTCCCACCCGCCGGGTTACCCCCTCCCCCGCGAGTTATAAAATAGCCAATTTAAAACCCTAAACAGACAACCATGTTTTTTGGAGAGGAAATGGTTTTAATGATTTCTAACTGATAAAGAGCGACACTAAAGGAAGGTAATCTTCTCATAAATTAATGTTTACAATTTTTTTTTTTTTTTTTTTTTTTTGTGAAACTGGACGTACGAACATGTAAATTAATATTCAGAATAATAACGTAGTTAACATTTCTAAATTGAATAAATATAATACGACTAAGTCCAACGATTTGTTTTTTCGTTTCACTGTAGAATCTAGTTGTGATTCCTCTACGAATCTATTGCTAATGGAGATTTCGTATCTATTCGTCGTAAACTAAATATATACAATTACTACTTTTTGCTCGTTCAATTTCCTTAACTTTTTGTTTTTGCTAGGTATGGGGCATCCTACTGGATGCCAAACATTCGTCCGCTTCTCTAGAGACTCCAACCGAGAGATCTCTTTAGGATGCTACTCGTTCATTTAAGCACAATTATTTTGAATCTGTTGGTTTAATGGTAATTCAATTTTGGATTCAGTTCACTTTTTTTTCTTTTTTTATACATCATCAATTTTGATCCTGATGAATCCCTTGCTAAACGTCACACATGACGTGTTAGCTGCTGCGCCCATCGTCAAACTGGAAGTGACGTAGATTCAAATTAAGGCTAGACAATCGAAAAGAGGGAGATGACTTTTGAAAATATCAGCGAAAAAAGCAACCCCTCCCTGTAGAAAAGTGCCCAGTTGAGGGTGAAGGAATTAGTGTTTTTGGTTAATTTTTCGATATTTGTCGTCCGAAGGGTGGACCTTCAAAACGATACCAGTCTCGTGAAAATCTGTCGCCTCTTTCAAAAGTTTTAGGCAGACATACAAACTAACAGACGTTTGAGATTTATATGATAGACTAGTGAGGGGTACCCGGCGTTGCCCGGGTGTTTGGAGGTGTGTGGGGGGTTAAAAAAAAAAGTAAGTATGAGGATCGAACCCGAGTCGTTGAGGCAAAGTTGTAAATTAAAGTGTGTGGAAAAAAAAAAAAAAAAAAAAAAAAACGTGCGACGTTAACCATTGCCCCACTGAGAGATGCTAACGGAAACACGTTTGATTTTATTTTATTACTTGGATTTAGCAGGTGGCCGTTTTAATGAGTTAATGAGGTCAAGTTTGACTGCTGGATAGTATTAATTTACTGCTGAACGCCCCCCCCCCCAAGATGTTATAAGAAAAAGACTAACCCACATGCGGCGAGCGACAAATATTGAATATTTATTTTCCCGAAATCGAGCAAATTAAATAGACAGGCGAGCTTCGTTGTTAACTGTGAGATATTACGATTTATATGTGATATAAAAAGTTTTAAAGTTGTGAACCGACCGACCGCTTCTCTGAAAATAGCCTTTTGTAGACATACAGAAAAAGCGAACACACACACATACATACATACATTTTCGCTTTTATATTTATAGATTATAATGACATTCCTAAGTAAAACTTATCTAAAAAACACTGCCGGGCTCACAAAGTACATTTGAGTGAAATTTCATAAAATCGGCCCAACTGTTTAGGAGTTCACAGGGAATGAACTTTCTCTTGTGTGCGAGCACACACACACACACACACACACACAAAAGTTCCTTTTCTATAATCTAATATATAAATGGCTATATGTATGTTTGTTGGTCTGTCTCCATGTTTTCAAACTTCATCTCCTCCGAAACTACAATTTGCAGAGCGGTGCTAGAGGTCTCAAATGATTGACTTTTTTACGGACCGTTCTTTTATGGGTCTTCATCTGGTTAAAATAATTTTTAAGGGGGTCAAAAAAGAGTCTAAATTGAAAAAATCGTTAAACGTTTTGTTGTATATTCATTTTAGTTTATTCTAAATTTTTAATCGGCTTATATGCGTGTCACGTTGGTACAGTGGTAACGTCACCAGCTTTGAATGCTTCAGTTTTGGTTTCAATTCTAGCTGATGGCACCTAAATACTTTTTTTTTTTCTTACTCTTAAAATCACAACTCTAAAATAATATATGTATGAAATCTGGATTAAATTAAAATATCATATTTAAGCATATTTTACGCCCAGGCAAAGCCGGGCGCCTCCCACCCCAGCCCCCGCTAGTGGTAGGTAGAAATATAGTGTGACGTAATGACGTGCAAACGTGTTTTATTTATATGAATTAGGACTCCATTGTATACAGGGATGTTGTAAAGCCACTCGAGGATAAAGGTTAATGAGTGGCCAGTGAGACAACGTGATGATTGGTGGAAATTGGGCAGAATGTGATCATTTAAAAGACACGTCAACAAGAATTTGTTTACACTGGTCTTGCGAGCCATCATGTTATTTCCAACCAGGAAACAGCCGCGTGGTATTGTTTTCTATAGGCGGACAGTTTTAGGAAAGAAACTTTGCTCATGGAATTTACTGTGTGTGCAAGTGTGCGTGAAAAATCTGATCTTTCGATGGTTTCCATATTGTAATATGCCTTGTTGATTGCGGTGCAATGCTGGTTCACCCTGTCGGGCTTTGCCTTCTTTCTCTGTTTATTGCTGATCGCCTGAGCCTCTCTTGCCGGGGAATGCCGAATCGATGGCCAGGCAGTTTCTTGCAAGTTAGTGCTACCCCCACCCTTCTTGGAGGAGGGTGGGATGGGGCTAACTTCTCAATCCCACTTTCCGACCTGGTGATACGGTTCTTGCAACGAGAGAATTAAATACGCTCTTTCATAAATACTCCTCCGTTGCTATAGAAGGCATTCAAACAATTTGTGACCCTGAATTCTGGTATTTCTCACAGAAATGGGCCACATGTTGCGGTGGGGGAGGGTGGGGGCGGTCTTAGAGTTTCTTCCTCTCGGCTTTCAAGACTTATTTACAGCTAGCTAAACAACCAGTCATTCTATTTCCTCCGCATATATATTTTTTGACAAAAAAAAAAAAAAAAAAAAAAAAAAAAATCATGTCTTCTTGTAATAGTGGATTCTTGTTCAGTCAGTATTCAACCTATTAAACACAAAAATACAGAAAAAAATCTTTATGTACATACCCGTCATGAAACGAAAATGCCATATTCCAAAAATCACGTAAATTGATCAAGTACTTAAACAAATTTTATGAGAAAGTGAGACAGTTTTGATCCTCCATATCTCTCTCTCTCTCTCTCTCTCTCTCTCTCTCTCTCTCTCTCTCTCTCTCTCTCTTTCGTGTGTGTGTTATATATATAATTAGGCCAAAATATGTGTGTACGTCTGCCAAAATCTTTCAACACACGACGGATCCTGACGAGATTGGTATTGTTTTGAAAATCTACGTCTTGTCCGACAAATATGGAAAAATTGGCCAAAAACACTAATTCCTCCACCTTAAACTCGACAGTTTTTTACAAGGAGGGGTCGGTTTTTCTGTCAACATTTTTGCAAGTCATTGGCCCCTTTTGATTGACTAGCTTTAATTTCAACGTTCGCGACTTCCTGTTTTGCTATGGATGCATCGGCAAAGACCTCGTTTTTTCGTTTTTCTTTTTCGCCTTTTTGTTCTTTGCATTTCGGGTTCGAGCTTGCCTGCCTACTTTTTTTTTTTTTTTTTTTTTTTTTTTTTTTTTTTTTTTTTTAGGGGTTTAATAATGGAAGACCACAAGTCACACTACCGAAATCAGAATAAGTCTTGTATGTGTGGGTCTCTTTCATATATATATATATATATATATATATATATGTATAAAAATAAATAAATTACGTGTACATACTAACAGGGAGACCCGTTTCACACTCATATTTTTATTGTCATTGAAATCGATGGAATCGCAAATTTTTCAATCAAATCAATTGATTACCAACTCTAGTGGGAGATCCATCGCTCTGCATCGAGAGGAAGCTTCACATGCCTCTTCACAATGACTTAATCTACAATACGTTGTAGTTTAAATTGCACTGTAGAGAACCTGTGGATTTTATAAAAATATTTTTATGCGTAATGGCTTGAATTAAAGTTTAAAAATGTAAAAGTTACGTATTGAGGTTCAGTTGTGCTCTAAACAGAAACATTCGTTCCGAATGAACTCGTGTCTCATCAAAGAACCTACTGTCGATTTTATGTCGGGCTTCTTAGTTTGTTTGGCAATAAAACTTCTCAAATGCACTTATGTTAGGCTGTGTAAGGTGTCAACTTTGGTAAAAATCGTATGTTCCGTCTTTCATCGGATTAGTCTGCTTATTGAAAACATTCCGATATAAAACATATCTAAGAACACTGCCAGGCACTTAAAATATATTTGTGTGAAATTTCATAAAACCCGGCCCAGCCGTTTTTGAACACGCGCACACACACACTGTTCCTTTATTTTTATATATATATATATATATATATACCGGTTGTATCGATGGTTTGCTAGATGTGAATCCAATGGAACTCGCGTAATTATTAAGAGTGCTCAATGCAGAACAGTCTGTTTATTATACAAACATTATTGGTTACATATGTGCATACATGTTTCAGTGGGGTCCCGATTCATGGACACTTCATCAGACCAAAAAAGAATGTATATTGAAACGGGTGTCAAGACCACATTGGTTTTGATAAGATATTTGAGTGCGATGTATATTGGGGGGGGGGGGTGTATGCTTTGTAAATGTGGGCAGTAAGGTTTTTTTGGGGGGGGGGGCTGTTTTCCGTGTTTAAGCCGTCATTAGTAGAAGGTATGATAATATATGTAGTCATCCACATACAGTACTGTTTCGCTGTATCACAGCTCATCAATGCAGCTAGACCAGCAACTACTTCAAGCCAGGATTGAAACTCTACCGCCCAGATGAGTTGGTGCTTTTCTCCGTTACACTGTTTGGCTGCTGCATGCGATGATGATATCCGTCCATCGCTTGCGAAGATGATATCCGTCCATCGCTTGCGAAGATGACCATGATCATGCAATTTTTCTGTGGGTTTGAAGATAGTTTGTTAGATCGATTCGATCTCTGAAGTATTTCCTGCATGCTGGACACCTGTGGGATAATTTTGCATCGGATGTTGATTGCTCTGTCTTTTCTAATGTGCCGTTTTCTCGTGCGTTTTTCATTGTCCAAACGACCTAAGCTCCATTTGTTTACACAAGGGCATTGATTTTTAAACTATCGGCAGTTTTTTTCATTATATATATATATATATATATATGTCCTCCACAGGCACTGTTTTGCCGTATCACAGCTCTTGAATGCGGCTAGACTAGCATCCATTCAGAATCAGTTTGAGCCTGCAACCATCAAGTTGATAGTCGGCAGTTCTACCCTCTGGCCCGTGGAATTGGTGTCCACAATTGCTATGATTGGAGGTCTTTTTATTTAAATATTTGACCACTGCTCTTGCAGTGCTTTTTTCTTTGCAAAGGAGTCACCATTTATTAAAGGCCTGGAGGCCACTCGAGGATAAGGGTTAACGAGTGTATAGTATTGAGATTGTTGGACTGACATCCTCATCTTGGTTGTTATAGTCACAACGTTTTGCCCTCAGGTGTTTTGTATCGAACTGGGGGAACCGTTTGTTAGGAGTCTCGAACCCAACCCTTTATTATTATGGGGGTACCGTGTTCGGACTCCAGCTAGGCTTTGGGACATAGTTGCTGACTCTCTGTTTTGAATGTTACTAATAACAACAACAATAATAATGGGTTGGGTTCGAGACTCCTAACAAATGGTTCCCCAGTTCGATACAAAACACCTGATCAAGGCCGGAGGGCAAAACGGCCGAAACGTTGTGACTATAACAACCAAGATGAGGAAGCCAGTCCGACAATTTCAATCAATGAAAACACCTCATTTCAAAAATACAGACGAGTGTACAGTAGTCAATGATATTATAGCGTAGTAATCAGTAGTGGAAATTTTGTAAATTGCATTACTTAGGGGAACGGTTCATCAAGAACTTGTTTACATTGGACTTGAAGACCATCAAATTGCTCGATTTGTGTGTGCTTATTTCCACCCGCCCCACCCCAAACCTATTTCCACTTGAACGTAAAGGGTTACCATTTGGGAGCATAAGGGACTATATGCAGTAAGATGTCTGAGATGTCTGTTCACATTATATTTAAACCTCAACAGGTCAGTACAGTAAGGGAAACGTGAAAGGAATTCCAAAGTCTAGCGGTCAGAAGGAAGAAACTAAAATGTTTTCCGGCATCTAGTGAAGGGGTTGGATTTTTTTGGGCTAGTGCACCTGCTACTTGTCTTTCACTCCTTGACAAGGTTCAAAAGAGTCACCAATCTGATAGGTCTTGAACTGTCATCCAAGCTTCAACCACTGTCCCATCATCCCTCTGCCTGTTTACAAGTATTTTAATGGTGGATGCTCTGACAAACTATAAGCTTTTGTACCTCCTTCGACATAAATACTCCTGACAAACTCAACAAGCTCCCACCCCTACACATTAGAGATCCCTAGATGTAAGAAAGCTTTCTACTCTAATAATTTCTTCCTCGGAACTGCTAGACTTTGGAACTCCCTTCCGGATTCCTGCTTTCACAACTGTACTGACATGCAGAAATTCAAATGTAATGTGAATAGACCTCTTGCTGCTCGACTCCTTACATAGTATTCCTGCAACTACTGTCCCCAATAGAAGCCCCGTACATCAAAGTGGCACTGTATCTTGTTTGGGGTGAAAATTTAAAAAAAAAAAAAAAAAAAAAAAATGTATGCAGATGGGGGTGGGCGCAATTGCTATGAGCTCATCAAAGCACATTCCATTAAAATACTTGTAAAACCGGCACAGGAATGCAACATTGTGATGATGGGACAGTGACTGGTGCTTGACCGATAAAGCGAAACCTATTAGATTGGAAACTTTTTTTTTTTTTTTTTTTTTTTTTTTTTTTTTTTTTTTTTTTGGACTCTGTCTAAGACTGAAAGACTAATGGTAGACGTATCAGCCCAGATGTGACAACATTCCATGCATGGACGAATTTTAGCTTTAAAGATTTAGGATGCTCTCTGGTGTGATTTTTTAGCATGGTAAAGGGAGCCCACCTTTGCAGCAGCCTTGGCAATATCCTCATCAAGGCCCTACATTGCGAGTGAAAGAGTCGCATTTGTGAGTGATTTTCTTTTTTTTTTTTTTTTTCAAAGTGGTGACTATAAATAATGAACCACTTATTTTTTGGCGATTGTATGTCTTTCACTTACAATCTTCCAAAGTTCACTTGAGTGAAAAATTTCTTTTAATATCTTTGTTCATTTTATCAAAAAAAAAAAAGATAAATTATTAAAACATTAAAAGTTTAATAGAACAATACTTTTTTCTTTTTATTTATTTATTTTTTTATTTTTTTTAATGGAGGCTGGTAAAAAAAAAAACACCTGAAGAAATTCGAATATTTATATCTTCAAGTATCAACATAAAATTTGTTCAGAATCGATTATAAAAAAAATACAGAAAAATCTTTGTACATACTCGTCATGTAATGAAGATGTCATATTCCAAAAATCACGTGGGTTAGGCTAGTAACTTTTTTATTTGGTTAGTGAACGAGAATATTTAGTTGTCAAGGGTTAACTAGAGATAAATTTGTCCATAGAGCCCTGCTTATTGTATTTGTTCCAATTCCTGTTGCCCGTGAATGTTAGGCCGAGGAGTTTGAAAGATGTTATGTTAGTCATGGCAATGGGTGATTGGGATGGGTTCTTTTAATTGTTAAAGGAAAGAAATTTAGTCTTAATAGCATCAAATGTTGCCATCAATTTGACGCCCCTTTACAGACTGAAGGTTGTTTTCCAGGGTTTCTGCTATTGTACATTCGTTATACCCTCGTCTTTATTATAGAACAGTGCCATCAGCCAAGTAAAAGCATTTGAGACACAATTTTATCAGAGAGGTCCGTTATGAATGTCTGGGATGATGAAGGTCCGTTATGAATGTCTGGGATGATGAAGGTCCGTTATGAATGTCTGGGATGATGAAGGTCCGTTATGAATGTCTGGGATGATGAAGGTCCGTTATGAATGTCTGGGATGATGAAGGTCCGTTATGAATGTCTGGGATGATGAAGGTCCGTTATGAATGTCTGGGATGATGAAGGTCCGTTATGAATGTCTGGGATGATGAAGGTCCGTTATGAATGTCTGGGATGATGAAGGTCCGTTATGAATGTCTGGGATGATGAAGGTCCGTTATGAATGTCTGGGATGATGAAGGTCCGTTATGAATGTCTGGGATGATGAAGGTCCGTTATGAATGTCTGGGATGATGAAGGTCCGTTATGAATGTCTGGGATGATGAAGGTCCGTTATGAATGTCTGGGATGATGAAGGTCCGTTATGAATGTCTGGGATGATGAAGGTCCGTTATGAATGTCTGGGATGATGAAGGTCCGTTATGAATGTCTGGGATGATGAAGGTCCGTTATGAATGTCTGGGATGATGAAGGTCCGTTATGAATGTCTGGGATGATGAAGGTCCGTTATGAATGTCTGGGATGGTGAAGGTCCGTTATGAATGTCTGGGATGGTGAAGGTCCGCTATGAATATATCCCCCCCCCGCCGCTTCCTGACTGGTTTTCTAACTTAATATATACCAAACATTAATACTGTAACCCTTTTCCCTCTCCCATTGCAAAACTCATTCATGTTCTGCAGAACAGGGAACAAAAACGATAAAATCCACTATAAAACAACCAAACCAAACACTACAAACTAGTGATTAAAGATACAAAGATCTTGAAGAATAAAAACCGTCTACAAAATAACTAAATGCGACATGAATACTACTTCCAAAATAACTGGATTCTGCATTAAATAATCCGAAAAAGGTTGGTATGCCATAAAACAAAACAAAACTAAGTCCTTTATACCAGACTGTCAAGTTTTGGATATATTAAGGGCTAAAACACTGGCTCCCACTGCCTTATCTAGTGCATCTCTCTTCTTTTTTTTTCATTTTTCTTAAACTTTTTCTTCTAGGGGATGGGACATCCAACCAGATGTCTGACATTTACCCCTATTTTAGTGAGTCCAACCAAGAGATCTTTTCAGGATTCTAGCCGTCCCTTTCAGTGCAATCGTTTGTATTTCACTTGCACTTGGTTCACCGGGTATGCTTGCTATGTACTTTTTAAAGTTCTTTTTCATAAGCCCAGTTGCTCCTATGATGACTGGTATAATTGAAACGTCTTTTAATTTCCAATTTCGTTTCATATCATACATAAGTCCTTGATACTTAATCTTTTCCCTCTCAACTCTGTTAAGCCCTGTATCATTGGGTACACTGACCTCTATTACGGTCGCTTTTTTCTTTGCTCTGTCCCAAATCACTATATCTGGTTTAACAGCTGCATTTTCAAGATATGTAGCAGTAGGGATTATGTAGTCATAGTGAATAGTGTAGTTGTCATTCCCAACTGTTCGTTCGGGTATATGTTCCCAGGAGTTGTTCAGAGATGATGGTTAAAATATCTGCAGTAGAACAGGCTTGTCTAAATCTATTGTTGGTTAGACCTATGGCATAGTGGATAGAGTATGTGGTAAAAATTCAGTTGTGAGTTACTCTTTTGGAGGTTCAATCCTCAATGCAGACGACATTCAAAATACAATTGTGAAATATTCTGTCATGACTGACAAAACAAGAACATGCTATCTCCGTGGATTAAATATAGGGTTCCGTTAGAAATTTTGTGCAAATTCCAGAGTTCAACAGAAAGGTTCAGAGTTCGACAAGTTACGCCTGAAGAAGGTTGGTGGTTGCATCAACTGAAACATAAATTTATTTTTTTCTTGGAATCCTTTGAGATGAGTAATTTGCATTTGTTTGTGGACTGTAATCTTCATGGTTGTTGTTTCATCACATTTCGGCCAACTCATTCTCTGGCCTTCTTCAGTTATTTAATCGCGACGGGATAGGGATGCTGAGTCTTGTAACTGTATCCCTAGTAATTACTGCCTTCCATAGTTGTTGTTTCTCCACGTTTTTAGCCAATTAAACATCTGGCCTGCTTTAGGTAGGATTGAAACCGCCATCTTCAGACAATGCTCGCTTGGAACTATAGATTTAATGCTCCTATCCATTGCGCCACGGGCTCCGAAGGCCAGAGTTATCCGAAACAATAACTATAAAGATGAGGATAATGGTTTGCAAATAAAGAATCCAAATTTTTTAAGTCACCACTTATCAAGGCCCAGAGGTAACTCGAGGATAAGGGTTAATAAGTGTACAGTGGTCAATGGGACAATGATATAGTAATCGTTAGTAGTGGAAATTTGGTAAATTGGATTACTTAATGGGAACAGTTCAAGAACTTGTTTACGTTGGACTTGAAGATAATCAGATTGTAGTCAGTCGGAAAGCAGGCAAATGGAAGAGTTTCAGAGGTGTGCAGTTCTAAGAAAGAAACTTTGTTCATGGAATCTACGTTTAGGTTTAGGCACAGATAAAGAGTGGGGGGAAATTATTGATAGTGTTTTCAGCTAGACGAGTATTTCTCGTGAACGTTTGGCAAGAGAGGAGCATAGATTGGAGCTCAGACGAGCACTTGCCATGAAAATAACGATAAAGCAGATACAGGTTCGCAACGTCTCTTCTGTAAGAAAGATTGCAAGGAAGAGAAAAGGGCATCCCCCATTAGGCTACAAAGTCTATTTTTAACTCTAAGGCAGGATAAGTCCTTTCTAGCAGCTCCTGCCCAGATGTGACAACAGTACTCCATCCTTGGACGTAGCTGGCTCTTATATAGATAGAGAATTGCATCAGCAGTAATAGATCTACTGGATCGATAGAAGGATCCCACCATTTTCCCAGTGACCTTGAATTCAAATAGATGAGATATTCTGCTGGTTCCTATTCAACAATTGAACCCATCATTTAATATTGCCAAGATGTATAATACTATTTCTAACTTCTTTGAATAAAAAAAAAAAAAAAAAAAAAAAAAAAGTATACTTGAAACATCTGGCACTTAAAAAAAATCTATTGATGGAGTAGGGGGGGGCTTTTTCTAATTGGAGAAATTAAGAAAAATGATTGCATATTTATGGGGAAGTAATCCCACGATAAGTTCCCAGCAAAAATCCATATCATTAATTTTTTTTTTTTTTTTTTTTTTTTTCTTTTTTGCGACATCAAGGCGATACCTATAAAAGGCCTGGCAGATGTACCACAAGAACACATCTAAATTACAACTATCAATTGGTGAGAACGTTTTCACACTGTTCCATGAAAGACGTAACAATTTGTACTTAGATAGCATTTTTTCATTTAAGCAAACAGTTAAAAAAAATAATAGAAATATGTATCCACTATTATATAAAAGGAAGGTAATAGTAAGTTATACTTCTTGACTTCCGGTGTATCTGCTATTGAAAGTGGTGACGAGGCCAATAAGTTTGTTTTTGTTTTTTCACATCTATATCTCCTCTGTGTAGTGTGTATGTACTTTTTTTGTTTTTCCAACCGTTCTTTATTTAATCTATATATATATAAAAGGCAAAGTGTGTGTGTGAATTTTGTGTATGTCTAGCAAAGGGAGAGGTGGGGGTTTCTCTTTCTTAGAAACCTTTATATGCAATAGATTATAATATTTATGAAAGCGGGTGGTGCGTATCTTTTATTTGGGCGACTTTTACACGCTATTTTCGCAGTATTTCTTAGTCTCCACGTGTTTATTTGGCTTGTCCTTATATAAGCAAAACTGAACTAATAGCAAAATGAGCCTCCCTGGCACTCGTGATTCGGGACATCTAGAAAGCAACGAGGTTTGATCAATGCGGTCAAAACCCGTCATATCAGACAATTATTTATTTGGACACCCCCCCTCCCTTTTCTATGAGGAGCTGGTTTTCCCCAACATCTTGGTGGGGAAGTAAACAACATATGCAGAAACTGGCTTGCAGCCAAGTTTAAGTGCATGTCATTCCCCTACTATGGCATGGTGTTTGACTTCATTAAATTCACGCACCTGTCACTAAAATTTTTAGTCATTTAACTTCTTAATCGTTTAATTTCACTCATTCTGAGTTCTTTGCCTGCGTAACTTGGTGGTTAGTAATCAGCCTATTGATCTCAAGTGTTCGGGTTCGAGCCTACCTACCTACCTTTTTTTTTCTTTTACCCTTCCAAACACCCGGGCAATTGCGGGTACCCCCGCGAGTCTATAATATAAATCTCACCTGTTTATATGTTTGTATGTCTGCCTAAAACTTTCGGCAGAAGCGAAGGATTTTCACAAGATCGTTATCATTTTGAAGCTTAACCCTTCGGCCGATAAATATAAAAAAATTGACTAAAAGCATTAATTCCTTCAACTGCGCCCTTTTCTACAGGAAGGGGTTGGTTTTTTCGCTGATATTTTTGAAAGTCATCCCTCTTTTCAATTGTCTAGCTTTAATTTAAACCTGCAAAACTAACCGTAGCCGAAAACCTTTCATCACCCTGGGCACATCACTGCTATTCATGGCAATCCAGCGATGCATTTTGAGGGTGCTGGCAATGGTCCTGTTGTCATAACTTGGATCTGTAGAGAGCATGAGTTGTACAGCGGTGCATCTCCAATCTCACTCGTTGAATATTGAAGGCTCCTATTTCCCTTGGGATTTGTACACAACTGAAAACAAAATACTTGCATAACATTTTTTTTGCATGCTGTTTCTACAAATATTTTAATTTTTGATTTTCGATCGATCATAGTTACATGACTGTAACAAGACCTCCAATTTTTTTTCCCCCGTTCTAACTAAACACAGATTTGATAGTATTTTTCTTTTGAATTTAATAAACAT
Organism: Euprymna scolopes; assembly: GCF_053919585.1. Taxonomy (NCBI): domain Eukaryota; kingdom Metazoa; phylum Mollusca; class Cephalopoda; order Sepiida; family Sepiolidae; genus Euprymna; species Euprymna scolopes. The sequence goes on along the minus strand of NC_136520.1, from coordinate 5,439,273 downwards.
ATTAAAATAAGCTCAAACATAATAAAAAAAATTTTTTAAAAACTTTTCTGGGTAGGTAGAAGAGTAACTATCTTGCCTTTTGGTAACATTTGTTGTATACTTGATTATTTTTATTCATTTATTTATTTATTTATTTTTTTTTTTACCAATTGTCATAAAATTGTAACTATCGAATACTATTATAATCTTTAAAAAAAAAAAAAACCCTGCAAATTTTCCTGTAGTTTCATCACACAGAATCAAAGATATGTGCATTTCAATATTTAATTTGCCTGTGTGTGTAATATATATATATATATATATATATATATATATATATATTACTAGCTGTACCCTGCCACGCGTTGCTGTGGCTTAATTTGGTGTAATGGAAAATTCTAATAAAGAGAAAATGCAGGTTTCTTATTTTATTAGTACAGCAATCCACTCCAACAAGTAAAAAAAAAAAAAAAGGCGAAAATGAAAAAATATGGTACTCTTGCAGAATTGGATCCGGATCCTCGGGAGTTACCATCAATCATGGCTTGGGCTCGACCAACATTCAGTGGATTAAGCCGAAAGTTGCTAAACCATTGAAACGCTAAATAGTTTTCTTTTTTATTGTATTCAAAAATGTGAGTTTTTAATTAATATTTGGGTGAGGGGGGGGGGGGGTTACTATACACAGATTCGAAAAAGTTGTTAAAAAACGAATAAATGAAAGCAAAGGTAAGGTAAATTACGTTTCTATCTAACTGGATAATTTTTTAGTGTTTTTATTTAATGTAAAATGTTAAATCGGCTCAAAAACGCAGTGTTTATCTATGTATTTGAAAAAAACGAATGGTCGCGGACTCTGAATACGTTAAGTTTGGGAAAATCAGTTAAAAACTATACAAAACAATGTCAGACACCTACTGATTATGTTATTGTGACATAGGCTGACATATTCGGTGGGTTTCTGATAGTATTTTGTATAGTTTTTTAGTTTTAAATCATTTTCTCAAACTTAACATCATCAACAGTGTCCATCACCGTTTGTATTTTTCAAATACACTGATAAACACTGTTCTTCGAGCCGACTAAACGTTATAGTAAATAAAACGGGTTTGTATTACTAAACAGGGAAACGAAAAAGTTGTTGAAAAATAAATATAACAAATAAATGTTATCAAAGGCAAGATAAGTTACTTTTCTACCTAACTGGATAAGATTTTAGTGTTTTTATTTAGTGTAAAATGTTTAATCGGTTTGAAAAAATGTAGTGTTTATATGTATATTTGAAAAATACAAATGGCGGCAGACTGTTGAGCAAGTTTTAGTTTCCTCTTCATCAAGGCCAGAGGTTTGGGGATATATATATATATATATATATATATATATATATATATATGGCCTGATATCGTGGCCTTCGTAATATATTCTGTAATATATCTTCATATATTATGAAGGCCACGATGATACACGCTCAGAAGAGACACCTAACCTACTATGAACGGCGATTGTCATTTGTTAGTTGAATTGAATAGTTTTTGAGCACAGATGTGATTGGGGAAGATGGGTTGAGTGGAGGGGGGTTTAAAAACAAATTATAAAAAATACTTCAAACTCTAATCCAATTTGATAGGTCAGTAGGTTGCTTGGAGAAGCTGATTGGTTGGTTGAGTGGTAGATGTTGGCGTCAGTCTCAGAAAATGGACTTATTCGCATTTTTAATAGTTTGGAAATTCCATTCTTTGCACTTTGTATTCGATGTTTATTTAAACTAAATATCTTAATCACTTGAACTCTCTCTCTCTTTGAAATCTCTCTCTCTCTCTTTGAAATCTCTCTCTCTCTCTCTCTCGCTCTCTTTGAAATCTCTCTCTCTCTCGCTCTCTTTGAAATCTCTCTCTCTCTCGCTCTCTTTGAAATCTCTCTCTCTCTCGCTCTCTTTGAAATCTCTCTCTCTCTCGCTCTCTTTGAAATCTCTCTCTCTCTCGCTCTCTTTGAAATCTCTCTCTCTCTCGCTCTCTTTGAAATCTCTCTCTCTCTCGCTCTCTTTGAAATCTCTCTCTCTCTCGCTCTCTTTGAAATCTCTCTCTCTCTCGCTCTCTTTGAAATCTCTCTCTCGCTCGCTCTCTTTGAAATCTCTCTCTCGCTCGCTCTCTTTGAAATCTCTCTCTCGCTCGCTCTCTTTGAAGTCTCTCTCTCGCTCGCTCTCTTTGAAATCTCTCTCTCGCTCGCTCTCTTTGAAGTCTCTCTCTCGCTCGCTCTCTTTGAAGTCTCTCTCTCGCTCGCTCTCTTTGAAGTCTCTCTCTCGCTCGCTCTCTTTGAAGTCTCTCTCTCGCTCGCTCTCTTTGAAGTCTCTCTCTCGCTCGCTCTCTTTGAAATCTCTCTCTCGCTCGCTCTCTTTGAAGTCTCTCTCTCGCTCGCTCTCTTTGAAATCTCTCTCTCGCTCGCTCTCTTTGAAATCTCTCTCTCGCTCGCTCTCTTTGAAATCTCTCTCTCGCTCGCTCGCTCTCTTTGAAATCTCTCTCTCGCTCGCTCGCTCTCTTTGAAATCTCTCTCTCGCTCGCTCGCTCTCTTTGAAATCTCTCTCTCGCTCGCTCGCTCTCTTTGAAATCTCTCTCTCGCTCGCTCGCTCTCTTTGAAATCTCTCTCTCGCTCGCTCGCTCTCTTTGAAATCTCTCTCTCGCTCGCTCGCTCTCTTTGAAATCTCTCTCTCGCTCGCTCGCTCTCTTTGAAATCTCTCTCTCGGTCTCTCTCTCGGTCTCTCTCTCTCGGTCTCTCTCTCTCGGTCTCTCTCTCTCGGTCTCTCTCTCTCGGTCTCTCTCTCTCGGTCTCTCTCTCTCGGTCTCTCTCTCTCGGTCTCTCTCTCTCGGTCTCTCTCTCTCGGTCTCTCTCTCTCGGTCTCTCTCTCTCGGTCTCTCTCTCTCGGTCTCTCTCTCTCGGTCTCTCTCTCTCGGTCTCTCTCTCTCGGTCTCTCTCTCTCGGTCTCTCTCTCTCGGTCTCTCTCTCTCGGTCTCTCTCTCTCGGTCTCTCTCTCTCGGTCTCTCTCTCTCGGTCTCTCTCTCTCGGTCTCTCTCTTTGAAATCTCTCTCTGTCTGTCTCGGTCTGTCTCTTTGAAATCTCTCTCTGTCTGTGTGTGTCTGTGTGTGTGTGTGTGTGTGTGTGTCTGTAAAGAAATATGAACGCAGATTCCCAGAACTGTATTGTTTATTAATCTGTTTTTATCAGGTATACGGTTATTGTGCGTATGGGCTTAAAATAATTTGATAAAATCAATTTTTAGTTGAAACGAGACGTGTTAACAGCCGTAAGTGACTCGTTACTTTAGAAACGAAAATATTTATCTACGAAATTGAAGGTCTCATTTTTTTTTTTTTTTTATTAAGATGCATAATTAATAAAAATAGAGTACACTTCGAGTACACTTTCAAAATCTTATCAGCAAGCAAATGATTTAACAAGGATTACCTCCCCCTGAAAAACATTAAAAAAAAAGTCTTTGACGCAAAACATTTACACGTACGCTTAAAACTTGTCTTTTGTAAATATTTACGAAATCATGTAAAATTTTAGTAAATCCTAATTTTTACCATCACACGTAAGCATTTCCCAAAGTTTTTCTGTAACTGTTAAGAATTTTTAAGATAACTTTTGCAGGTTGCCAATTAGTTTTTGCCAAGGCTACTACCAAGATTCAGGTTCAAGTTTTTATTAATTTTTTTGTTTTATATTTATTTTTATTTATTTATTTATTTTTTTTTTTTTTATATTTTTTTTTTTTTTATTTTATTTTATTTTTATTTTTTATTTATTTTATTTTTATTTTTTTTATTTTTATCTTTTTATTAATTTTTTTTTATTTATTTTTATTTTGTTCATGTATTTTCTATTTTTACAGATTTATTTTTTAAGTTTTCATTTTACTATTTTTGATAAATCGTTCTTTTTAAAAAATTTTTTTTTTTTTCTTGAGAAAAAGACCATTTTAGATATTTTTTCTTAACATTTTTAAGAGAAGAAAAACTTTTCTCTGAAAATTTTATTTTTGTCTTCCAAACATCAAAAACAAGAATATTTGTTTTTGTGGAAAGACTTGTTTTTCTACTAGACAATCTACAAGTGAAACATGTATATTGTACTGGTACTCAGGTCTAATTAGATCCTTTTTTTCCGCTACAAATAAATAATTAAAAAATAAAATATGAGAAATAAACTTTGTTTATTTTACACAAAAGTAACAAGTAAAAACGAATCATTTTTCAGTGTCCAAAAAGTCTTCGTAGACATTTAAATCTGGAAGTTATTTAGACTGTTCATTGATTTGAAAGAAAAAAAAAAGCAGAGAATGTCCTTTGTTTTCTTAGTGAGAAAACAGGCTTACTTTTTTGTGTGTGTGTGATAGAGAATCAAAGAAAGTGGGCTCTCTCTACCGTGCTAGAAAATTACTTACGCCTGAAAGTATCCTGTACCTCTACAAGGCCACCATTCGCCCGTGTATGGAGTCCTGCTGTCACATTTGGGCTGGTGCATCTGCTAATAGTCTCTCGCTCCTGGACAGGGTCCAAAAGAGTCGCCAACCTGATGGGTCCCAAACGGTCATCTAAACTTCAGCCCCTGTCCCACCGAAATGTTGCATCTCTCTGCCTGTTTCACAAGTATGTTAATGGTGGATGTTCTGATGAACTACAAGCCCTTGTACCCGCTCGACTAAAATACTGACAAGCAGCAAAGTCCCACCCCTATAAAGTTGAGATCCCTAGATGTAAGAAAGCCTTTTATTCTAACAACTTTTTCCCCAGAACTGCTGGAGTTTGGAATTTTCTTCCGGTTTCCTGCTTCCCCAAGTGTACTGACATGCAGAAGTTCAAGTGTAATGTGAACAGACATCTTGCTGCGAAACTCCCTACATAGTACCCCTGCAATTTAGGTCCCTGATAGTAGCCCCTACATCTAAGTGGCAACATGCCTTGTTTGGGGTGAAAATGTAATAAAAAAATTTTTTTTAAATCTTTGCGCGCGGCTGAATATCTGCATTATTTTGTGTGCGTGCATGTGAATGGGTGTTTTGTCATGTTGGCGAATACAAGTAGCAACAACGCCGTTGGTAAGAGACGTAGAAAGTACATGTTTGTGTGCGCGGCTGAATGTCTACATTTTTTTTTTTTTTACAAGGTGGTCACCACTTATCAAGGCCCAGAAGCCACTCAGGGATAAGGGTTATTGCGTGTGCCGTACACTAGTGTTGAGATTTGATAAAGTGTCTTACTTAAGGAGGCGGTTCATCAGAAATTTGTTGGACTTGGAGACATCAGGTGGGAAACAGGCAAA
>NC_136520.1:5368975-5426475 GCF_053919585.1 Euprymna scolopes | reverse complement strand
TTTTTATTTATTTTTATTTTTATTTATTTTTATTTTTATTTATTTTTATTTTTATTTATTTTTATTTTTATTTATTTTTATTTTTATTTATTTTTATTTTTATTTATTTTTATTTTTATTTATTTTTATTTTTATTTATTTTTATTTTTATTTATTTTTATTTTTATTTATTTTTATTTTTATTTATTTTTATTTTTATTTATTTTTATTTTTATTTATTTTTATTTTTATTTATTTTTATTTTTATTTATTTTTATTTTTATTTATTTTTATTTTTATTTATTTTTATTTTTATTTATTTTTATTTTTATTTATTTTTATTTTTATTTATTTTTATTTTTATTTATTTTTATTTTTATTTATTTTTATTTTTATTTATTTTTATTTTTATTTATTTTTATTTTTATTTATTTTTATTTTTATTTATTTTTATTTTTATTTATTTTTATTTTTATTTATTTTTATTTTTATTTATTTTTATTTATTTTTATTTATTTTTATTTATTTTTATTTTTATTTATTTTTATTTTTATTTTTTATTTTTTAGGGGGGTACATAGGACATAGGAGTCACCATTTATTAAGGCCTGGAGGCCATTCGAGGATAAGGGTTATTGAGTGTACAGTAATCAATGGGATAATATCTTAGTAATCGTTAGTAATGAAAATTTGGCATATTGGATTATTTAAGGGTGCGGTTCATCAAGAATTTGTTTATGTTGGACTTGAGGACAACCAAGTTGTAGTCAGCTCGGAAACTGGTTCCAGAGGCGTGCACTTCTAAGAAGCTTTGTTCATGGAATCTAGTGGAGGGAAATTATTGACAGTGGTTTCAGCTAGACGGGTGTTTTTCGTGAAAGATTGGCGAAAGGGGGGACCAGAGATTGGAGCTCAGACGAGCACTTGCCATGGAAATAATGATAAACAAAGAAAGGCTCGCAATGTCCCTTTTGGGGGGAAAGAGGTTGCAAGGAAGAGAAAAAGGCATCCCTCACTAAGCTACAAAGTCTATTTTGTACTCTGTCAAGGCAGGAAAAGCTGCTTCTAGTAGCTCCTACCAAGATGTGGCAACAATATTCCATCCTTGGATGAACTTTGCTTTTATATAGATAGAGAATTGCCTCAGGAGTGAGATATCTACTGGAACGGTAGAACAATCCCACCATTTCTCCAGAGACCTTGACAAGATTTGATGTATGTGTTCCATTTCATATCGGGAGTAAACGTTAAGCCTAGAAACTTGTCAAAACATGAGGCTTCTCAAAGACGAGCCCTCTATTTCAATTGATGCCAGGTGTGGATCAGAGCGTTGATTATGTCAGGATAGGAGCTTGGCATTAGATGCATTAAAACTAACCTGCCACCTCTTCCCCCATTATACTACGCACTCAAGATCAGGAGAGAGAATCAGAACGTTGTCATTTACGGCCTTTGATGCGTTGCCATAGATGGTAGTGTCAACGAATGATCTAAGTATGTGTTTTGGGAGATCATTGATGTCAATCAGGAAGAGAGTTGGGCCTAAGAGTCCTAAAATGGAGTACTGTTGCTACATCTGGGCAGGAGCTGTTAAGCACCTTATCCTGCCTTGACAGTTTGTTGGGGACGCATCCCTATTACTGGGAATCGTGAACTATTCCATGACGTCACTTCCAGGTACAAGAAGCAGTTTACCAGAGAGTCAGTGGCATGCGAAGCGGACTGTCATTCACAACTACTCCTGTCATAAGCAAAGATGTTGTTCAGTTCCCACTTTTATTTTGTTAATATGTATTTATTTAATTATTAGTTAATTATTTAATTATTATTATTAGTTAATATGCATTTATTTAATGTGAAGTAAGTAAAGGAGTCCACTCGAAATTCTGTCCAAATACCCGAGTTTAACAAGATACACTGTAGGTCGGAGGTTACGTCAACAGAAATGTGAAAACCATACTCAAAATGAGAACAGTAGTCTGATTTAATCAAAATAATACTAATAACCAATCCTCATCTCAAAAATTCAGAAACGTTTTTTTTTTTTTTTTTTTTTTTTTTAATTGCGACTCTGTAATAATATATACAAAATCTAGACAAATTAAGATCTCATATTTAGGCATATTTTATGACCGGGCAAAGCCGGGCTTCCACCCTCGCTAGTGAATATAATATATATGTATATATAAACCATAACATTCAGTTTATAATATTACTAGCAGGTCGCCTGCCATGGCCCAGTCGGAAAATATGTATGAATATTATGTTTTATTTATATAGAAACTGACACATGTGCATCCAAGTATTGTTTTTTTAATAAGCAGTTCCCTTCTTGTAAAGGGAGGGGGAACTAGTGGGGCAGGTTCTCAATATTCCATAAGAATCTTTCACTTAAAAAAAAAGTCCTATTTATTAAATCACTAACACCACAACACAGTTCAAAATAGACTTCGTAGTCTAGTGTGTGTGTGGGGGGGGGCTTTTCTCTTCCCTGCAATCTCTTTCTCCACAGGAGACGTTGCGAGGCTGTCTCTGCTTTATCGTTATTTTCGTGGCAAGTGCTCGTCCGAGCTCTAATGTAAACTCTCACAAAAAAACACTCGACTAGCTACAACCACTATCAACAATTTCCCCTACTCTCTGTACTTAAATCTAAATGCAAATTTCATTAACAAAGCTTCTTTCCCAGAACTGCCCACCTATGGAACACTGTTCTGCTGGTCTGCTTCCCGGCCAATTATGACATCCTTCAAGTCAAGCTAGGGGCCTCAAATGATTGGATTTTTTTTTATGGACCATTCTTTTATAGGTCTTTAGCTGGTTACAATTAAATCATTATACATTTTGTACATTCATCTTAGTTCATTTTTAATTTTTAATCAGTTCATATGCCTGTCACGTTGGTACAGTGGTAACGTCACCAGCTTTGAAGTTTTGCTTTCAGTTTCAATTCTAGCTGATGGTGCCTAAATTTTTTTTTTTTTTTTTTTTTTTATATTCATTAGACTCGAGTGATTTTTCACAATGTTTCGATCGATGTAACCTATGACCTTCTTCAGGTGTATTCCGTCGAACTCAAGAATTTGGACAGAATTTCGAGCGGAATCCTTTATTTACTTCACGGAGGTAGCATGCTCTTGTTCTGTCAGCCATGACTGGATAAAGGCTCTAAGTAATCTGCAATTGTATTTTTCAGTTGCCCACACTGAGAATTGAACCTTCAACCTTCAAAATAATATCACTTTTTACAATTGTCCACAAGGACTCGTGGTGCAGTGGCTAGAGTACTTGGAAAAATCAATTGTAAAAAGTGATCTTCTCCTGAAGGTTGAAGGTTCAATCCTGACGGTGGGCAACCGGACAATTACTAAGGATCTCTATCCAGTCAGGGCTAATGGAACGAGAGCACGCTACCTCCGTGATGTAAATAAAGGGTTCCGCTCAAAATTCCGTCCAAATTTCCAAGTTCAATAGAAACATTCCCAACCGAGTTCAACAAGATACACCTGAAGAAGGCCGGAGGTTACATCGACAGAAATGTTGTGAAAATCACACTCCAGATGAGAACAGTAAACAGATGACTTCAATCCTCATCTCAAAAGTTCAGAAACTTTTTTTTTTTTTTTTTTACTTTTTTGAAATCTCGACTCTGTAATAATCTATAATATCAATCTCACCTGTTTGTTTAAATGTATGTTTGTATGTCTGCCTAAAATTTTCAACAAAGGTGACGGATTTTCACGAGTTCGGTATCATTTTTAAGCTCGATCCTTCGGGCGACAAATATCGAAAATTTGGCGGAAAACATTAATTCCTTCACCCTCAACTGGGCACTTTTCTACGGGGGTGGGGGTGGGGGGGTCACTTTTTTTGCCGATATTTTCAAAAGTCGTCCCCTCTTTTTGAATGACTAGCCTTAATTTAAACCTTCGCCACTCTCGGTTTGGCGATACACAATGGTGAAGACATCACGTTTTTTTAAATCATGCCTTTCCTCCCTCCTTTGCGGTACGAGTTCAAGCCTGCCTGCCTACTACCACTTTTTTTTTTTCAACACACACCTCCAAGTACCCAGGCTAGTATATACGAAATCTAGACAAATTAAGATACCATATTTAGGCGTATTTTACGACTGGGGGTAAAGCCGGGCACCCACCCCTACTAGTGAATATATATAAAATATAATGTTCAGGTTAGAATATTACTAGCAGGTCGCCCACCATGGCCCGATTGTAAAATACGCATGAATATTTTATTTATATAGAAACCGAGACGTGCAAGCAGATAGTTTTTTTTTTTTCTAAACATTTCACTTCTAGATCTTAAAAATTAAAATAAAATTTTAAAATGCTCTAGCCGAGATCCAAACTCAAATCTAAAAACAGTGAGTTTTGTAAAACAGGTGACAAACAGATGAAAATTTGATGCCCCCGGCCAAAGTACCAACATTTCAATTTTGACTTAGTAACCCCTTTTTTCCGGATAAAAAACAATTAAAATGTTTTTACTCTATATACCAAATTTATAAGTCAAGAATTTGTTGAGTATATAGGTTGGGAAGTGTCCTCCTACACACATTATCACTCTTATCAAACATGGTAGTTTTTTTAATATATGTTTATATAAGTGGCAGTTTTAGTCATTTAGAACTGCTTTAAAGCTTCAGTTCACTCCGTTTTCAACCAAATTTCAAACATATTACGATTTATAGATCACCTCAACTATATTGTGAAAAATTTTCAGTTTTTGTCCAGTAAAGCAAGTTATGAATTTACTGGGGTTCAAAATCATAAAAATATGTAAGGGGGTGAGTGACGCTTTTTATGACGAGTTTCCATAGCAACCACGTCGCTTCTGCAACTACTGTTGCTACTAATTCAATGCTGTCGCGGAAAGAGAAATAACAAGTGAAGCAGACAGAATTAAAGCATGAAAGGCAGATAATTCGGAGGATTTTTATTGAAAGCAGACGAGTGATGTATATTATGTGTTTATGGGGGCAAAAATATAAATTAAACAAGGAACAAGTGAATTTATTGGGAGCCTGAAAAAATCATGGATTACAATAGAAAAATGCGAGCATGAAAAGTAATATGGTTAAGCTTAAACATGGAAAAGTAAAGAACTAGTTGTTAAAACTGGAAAAGAAAAGGACAAGGTATTCTAGTAAAAAATATAAATTTAAAACTTAAAATATTGCAGCAATAAGAATTTTGTAAAATTCAATTTATAACATGATATAAGCAGTTCTTAATGCTGCAATATTTTAAGTTATAAATTTATATTTTTTACTAGAATACCTTGTCCTTTTCTTTTCCATTGCCTGTCAGCTGAGTCTTAGACTTTCACTGGTACCATGTAACCCAGTGCTAGCTGCCTCATGGTCGGATCGTCGGCGACTAAACCGGCTCCCCCACCTGAGGTAATCTGGGTAAGGAGGGTGTAGGGACACCCAGCAGGACCAAAAACAAGACCTATCAAAGGTTGGATGAGCTTCTTATGAGCCAACGGCCATCTCCTGCAGCCAGTCGGTACCAACGTATCGACCTTGTCTTTCCTTGGATTCTACCAGCTCTTGTCAAGTTCCACTCGTGCTGCTTGAGCAACGCATGAGTTTCTTCGCCCAGGCTCTCGCAACTGTGGAAGATAGTTACGAGTTAAGTTTGATCAAATTGACATCACGACCAGGTGCTTTGGATCCTCCGCAATGATGGGAAGGGCTATTTAGCCCCAGTGGGTAGCTACCGCCCACCTCAAACCAGGCAGCCCCTGGTCAGTAAGGTGCTACCCCGTCATGTCCGCCGCTTCGATGGGGTGGTCAGGCAATCATGGACGTAAATCATTCACCTGTTACAAATCTCTTTTCCATGTTTAAGCTTAACCATATTACTTTTCATGCTCGCATTTTTCTATTGTAATAAATGGATGATTTTTTTTTTAAGATAAATTTCTTTAAATAAAAAAATTTTTTTAAAAAGTCTTAGGAATTGTAAGTCGTTTTTTAATATTTTGACATTTTTATTATTTATTTATCTGTACTCGAGATATTGATTTTGGATTATCTTCTCTTTTCCACTAGTCAACCTCTTCTAAAAAAGGACAGAAAAACATACTTCCGGCGAGTTAAAGTGCACTTGTGCCGCTTATTTATTCAAATTGCCTGAAAACATGTTCACATATACTTGTAGAGGTCACACGTATGGTGTTTAGGTTCAATTCCCGGCTTCTTTTAAAAGGATGAAAGAGTGGCTCTTCAAAAACGCAAATAATTACTAGGTTGATCTCTAATGGGTAGGGGCAGGCTTTTCCAGCAAAAGGTGACATGGCCCTCCTTTATTTGATTTGATTGTCAATGAGAAAATTTACTCTATTGTCAAGAGTCGGATTTTCAAGAATTGAATGAAATGGTCTTTAGGCGACAATTAGAAATGATAGTCTCGCATTCTTTTTAAATTAACTACACTCTTTTGTTTGACCTCTGCCATTTTCTTTTTCTGTGCTTGTTGGTGCTCTTTTAAACCAACGCATTTCAGGAGGCAAAAAATATAACAAATGTTACCAAAGGCAAGATGAATTAGTTTTCTACCTACTTAGAAAAGTATTTTGTGCCTGTGTGAGTGTTTCAAAGTGTTTCTTACTAAAATAAGTTTTTTTAATGACTTCCAAGGCGCCATATTAGAATGAAAAAAAAAAGTCCACGATGGCAGTAAGTGACCATATGAGACCTCGATAAGTGCTCAAAATTCAAATATTAAACCGAACCATGGCTAATAAAATTATAGTTTAGTTAAACATTAAAGTTTCACCCAATTGGTGACGGTGAATAACTATTTTAATTTTCGAGACTTCACAAAATTATCAGTCGCCATCTTGGATTTTTTATTTTATCATGATGTCTTGAACCTGTTTATTTTTTAAACACTTTTAAAAATGCCAAAAACTTATCCAGTTAGGTAGAAGAGTAATTTATCTAGGCTTTTTTTCAGGTGAAATCATTTTCGCACGTTTGGTGACATTCATTGGATGGGTTTAATACAATTGATACTTGGCCCGAAGGCCAAGATCAAAGTGTAGTATCTGTTCTTCAGATGCTGCACTTCTATTTCTTGTTCTCTTTCGGTGGAGAAATCCTTCACGACTGAGACAATTTTTATTTTTGTACCTTTTCTCCACGTTAAAAAACGACCCTGGTGTCTAACTCTGTCCTGTGGGGAGGCATAGTAAATAGGTACATATGTGCATACATGTTTCAGTGGAGTCCCAATTCAGGGACAACACTTTATCAAATCAAAAAAAGAATCGAAATTGAAACCTTATCAACTTTTACAAATATGATTTCTCTCATTTGTAGTTTTCAATTTGTGCTAAGCAGTAAAATTATAGCTTGCCTACGAATATTATTTTGCTAACTATTTTCCTTTTTAGGAAAAGTCATTTTATTTTTATTTATTTATTTTTTTTTTTTTTTAACTCTATGGAATAAGGAAAATTTTAACTTCTCGAATAATAAATTGTCGTAAATTCTAATTTACAATTAAATTGATTTTCTAGAAATATATTATTTTATATCTTTATATATATCTATATATCTATAAAAGTGAACGTGTCTGTCTGTCTGTGTACATTTCCCTACGCAATAACTCTGTCAATTTTTAGTCTATAGACTCGAAATTTGAAATACCGGGTACTGAGATTTGGGAAAATCGATGTGACGGGTGTCAGCCAGAAATTTGGCTGTTAAGCGGTCAAATTTCAGCGATTTGACCTTTAAGAACTCTACCAAACTCCTCCGACAATTTTGGGTCTAGACACTTGAAATTTTAGATATAGGTTCCTTGAACCTGGATCTAACTTAATAAAGTGATTTGAGCCCAAAACAATAAATTTTAAGCGGTCATAATAGGGGTCAAAGTTTTAAAAAATTAACCATTTTTTTTTTTGTTTTTTTGCTTTTTTTTTTGCACAGCATACACCTCCAAACACCCGAGCAAGGGGTCAAAGTTCAACGATTTGACCTTTGAGAATTCTACCAAACTCCTCCGCCAATTGTCGATCTAAACACTTGAAATTTTAGATATAGGTTCCTTGGATATGGATATAACTTAATAACTTGATTTGAGTTCAAAACAATAAATGTTAAGGGGACATAATAGGGGTCAAAGTTTAAAAAAATTGACCGCTTTTTCTTTTTCTTTTTTTTTTCTCAACATACACCTCCAAACACCCGGGCAACGCCGGGCTGAAATGCTAGTATATATATATATATATATATATATATATATATATATATATATATATACACCCTTTTAGCAATAGAATCCAGGTGATGCATGATATACTTTCCTTTTATGTTCCTTTTTTTTTTTTATCTCGTCTATTTTTACATTTCCTTCCTAATCTAACTCTATGCTAGTTGTTACATTCACCATGTATGTGATGTGGCTCCTTTTTCCTCTTCTGATGAGAAGCATTAGGCTTGGAAATGGCAAGGCATAAAGAGCATTCATAACTCCACTTTCCATTGATGTTTCCCATACTGAATTGACAAATAAATCGATATACACCAATATACATTTGGGTCCTGGATATGACTTTAAACTATATCCGATGGTGAGGCCCCAGCTTGCAGGCTTTGGGGAATGTGGAGCCACCCTTTAATTACCATAGCTCCCAGGTCCACTCTGACCCGGAGTGGGAGTACCTGTTAGGAAAATAAATAAAATAAAAATATATTCTATTAAAAAGCTTTTCAAAATAACTGGATTTGGCATTAAATAACCTGAAAAGGGTTATGCAGTAAAACAAAACCAATATATATTTTATTTTGTCTTGTCTATCGGTGTGTGTGTGTGTGTGTGTGTGTATATAAAATATATATATATATATATTGGAAAGACCCAAACATTATCGATGATTTTAGTGAGAAACTTTGCCCTCCAACGACTGTTATCTTATTTTTTCGTTTGTTTGAAATGGTCTGTTCTATTTTCGATTTGAGAAAAAAAAATAGATAGAACTGCTTCTTTAAACTTTGTAAAAAAAAAAATAAAAAAAAAAAAAAAAAAAAAAAATTAAATAAAATAATAAATCAACTTCAATCTGTGTCATGCAATTGGAAGACTTTTTTTTTTTTTTTTTTGTGGGGTAAAGAGGTATCAATTTTCCTGTTGACCTTTTGGGAAGCAATTTTAGTTGCAGCCACCGCTTTACTAACCCAGATTTTTTTTTTTTTTATATATACTCCCTCTCTTTCACAACGTCTCACTTCATCCCGCTCCTCCTCAGTCATATTTTTTTCTGATTCTATTCAAGAAAGTGTGTGTGTGTGTGTGATGTTTCTAGTCTCAGTCTCTTCTACTCTATACTAGCCCGGCGTTGCCCGGGTGTTTGGAGATATGTGTTGAGCAAAAAAATTGATAGTAGGCAGGCAAGCTCTAACTCGTGAATGCGGAGAGAGGTGTTTAAAAAAACAAAAGGGTAATAGCGTGGGAAAGGAATCAAACAAAGGCAAAAGCCAAGGAAGTAAACTCGGACATAAAAATCCGGTTCGGAGTCTCGATAGGTAATAGTGAAGCACTGCAACCCTTTTCCAGCAATTCCTGGAGTAATGCTGGCTGCAAACATATTGCCTTGCCTTTCCATCTGACTTTCTCTGCAACGCAAAGAGGAAGGCCCTGGTAACTGGCGAAACCTAGGTCTTATCACCCACCCAGGCTTGCATCCAGAGAGACAACTCCTGCTTAGACTTTATAGCAGTGCAGCAGACTAGATACAGAATGCTATTGTCTCATTAGACAGAAGATTGTCATCAATTGTTTTTGTATGAATTGTGACAGAGCGCAGACGAACATATGCAAATGTATGAGAAATGACGTCTCTGGTAAAGAAAAACTTAAAAAAAAAAAAAAAGGAAACAAAAAAACACGTTAAAGACGATCATATTAAAGATATGGATGACATTCGAGATCACGTTAAGACGCGGATGACGTTCTGTCATGCTAGGGGGCGCAAATGACGTTTGAGAAGACAATCACATAGGGGATGTCACAGCAGTAAGGAGAGATTAGGAAATAAATGGCGTTGTACAACAAAAATAAGAATTAACTTTTGTCTCCTTTGTGACTGAAACTACAAGATGCTGGGTAACGTTCAGCATCTTATTGCTTATTTTTTACTTTTTAATTATGTAGTTTTTTTATGATGTTAAAATAATTTTTAAAGTAAAAGATCGCTTGTCCAAACATCATTGTGCTTTTTCTTTTCTTTTCTTTTTTTTTTTTTCTCGGGCTTAAGCGATATTTTAAAGAAAATTTTTGTAAATATCTTTAGGTATGGACCTACGATATTTTCTGCTGATAACTCTGGAGATCGTCGAAGTTGCTTGAATAGCGATTCAGCAGCAGCAATTAGTCGTAAATTAACAGTAAAACTGGTTTAATCTGCGCAAATTGTTTCTAGTTTCGCTCTTTTGTTTGTCTTCGGTTTCCTTGGAATTGGTCGATGAAGGACACTGGTTTTTAAGCTTTTAATTATTTTGTTTGCAAATTACATCCGGCCCACAACCTTTGTTTTAGTGTTTGGCTCGTAATCAGTTGTAATGCTTGCGGGTACGTGTGGAGGGGGTGGGGTAAGAACGGTTGAAGTTTAAACGATCTTCCCCACCCTCCTTTCTCAGCTTTACCGATTCATATGTCATTTCACCTGTATCTTTGTGCACACTGTCATTTTTAACGTTGAATATATTCGTGTGTGCGCGTGTAAAAAGGAACAAACCGAGTTATGAGTTCATCAACGTTTCGTCTTCATTTCGAAACTTCCTCTGGAAGAATGAAGGTCTCAAAATAAAGACGAAACGTTGATGAACACATAACCCGGTTTGTTCCTTTTTCTCTATTTTGTCGGAATACTATTTCCATTATGCTGATCGTGTGTGTTATATGTGTCACTTTTGCCATAGAATATATTCTGTTATGTTTGTATATGTGTGTACGGCATAATCACGTAGATACACCGATTCTCGTCAGATCACCGAAGTTAAGCAACGTTGAGCCTGGCCAGTACCAGATGGGTGACCATTTGGGAATTCTAGGCACTGTATGTGTTTTCCGCTTATCTCGGCATTTTTTCCAGTCGTCCTGAACCTCCAATTGCTACTGGTATTTAACAATGTCGACTCAGGAGAGGTGTGGTTGGGGATTGTGCAACTCTTGCCACAAAAATTTCCCGCGCAGGCACCCTTACACAGTGGGTATCCATAGTCTGTCAAAACTGAAGGAAGCTCCTTTTTTTTTTGTGTGTGTACATGTATGTATTGTGTGTGTGTGTGTGTGTGTATTGAAGTCGTATTTAATATGTACAACTGGTAGACTTTCATTCTGGCATATATATATATATATATATATATATATATATATATATATAATGTATATATGTGTGTGAAATCTACACTTAAAAATTTACATATCACATTAAAGAAAATGTATTTTAATAATTAGCTTCATGTTTTTTATGTGTAGAATTGTATTTTTGTTTAGAAATATTAAAGTTGATTTATTGAATTTATTTTTAATTTTATTTATTTAAAGTTTCGTTTAAAAACGGGAGTTGACTTTATTTAAAGTAGGAGTTATTTCCGGTTTGATTTTCATAGATGAAGGAACCTGTTTTATGCTTTAATAAATCCAACATGTGGGTCCACTTTCATGAAAATAGTAACAAGTTAGAATATTTGGTATCTTAATTAGTACGCACACCAATATGTATTAATGGCCTGGCAAGGCCATAGGGGAGACAACCAAGCAAAGAAAAATCCAAAGCAAAATTTATCCCAAAGCAGCAAAACTGAAGCTAGCCTGCCAGGACACACACCCACACACACACACACACACACATACATATATATATATATATTAGGCAAATTTGGACATTTTTTGGTTTGAAAATATAGGTTCTTTTACCAATTGCCATAAAATTTTAACCAAAGAACGGTATTATAATTTCCAAAAAGCATGCAAATTTTCATAGTTTCGTCCCAGAGAATCAGATATGAGCACTACCCCCCCCCCAAAAAAAAAAATAAACCTCTGGCCTTGGAGAGGACACTAAAACTTGCTATGATCTGAAATAACAGTAAGGGGAAACTGGATTCCAAATATTTCTCATTTTCTATCTTCCCTCTTTTGAAAATAGGGTATGATTATGAATATCTCAGTATCAAATAATCCTTATCCACTGAAATTTGCTTTATGCATACGAACCAAAGAGGAGAGATATGACGTGTAATAAATATTTGGAATCAAGTCTCTCCTTGCTGTTATTTCAGATCATTTGAAACCATAACAAGTTTTAATCTCCCTTCTATCAAGGCCAGCGGTTTGGGGGGGGGGGAAATAAGATATTTCGTAATTCGTATGCAAAACTAGGAAAACAAATGATTGAAACATTGGTAAAGGTGCAGTATCTTTCAACCCTCAAAAAATCCTTTAAAAACTACCACTATTTTGAGTGCGCTGAAAACGAAACTGTTTAAAATGTCAGGAAGTGAGTAGTTTCCAAAATATAAACATTTTAAAACATGAGGGATCACTTTTGTATATTAATTTAACGTAAAATGAGCACACAATTTATGGCCAGTTTTTTTTTTGTTTTTTTTTGTGGCTGTTATATTTTTAAGGGTGGTATTTATTGTGGCCTGGTAGACAAATGCAAAAACTTTTCTTTTTTTTTTTTAACTTGTTTTCTATAGGTTTTCGAGCATGCTGAAAACAAATGTTTAAAATGTCAGGAAATGAGTTGTTTCCAAAATTTAAAAAGTGCAGGATCACTTTAACGTAAATTGAGCACCCACTTTATGGCCACATTTTGTTGGGTGGGGGGAGGGTTTTTTTTTTTTTGTTTTTTTTAGGGGTGGAAAGATACTGCACCTTTACCAATATTTCAATCATAGTCATTTGTTTTCCTAGTTTTGCATATGAATTACAAAATATCTTATTTTTTCCCCAAAATCGCTGGTTTTGATGGAGGGAAGACTAAAACTTGCTGTTATGGTTTCAAATGATCTGAGATAACGGCAAGGGGAGACTTTATTCCAAATATTCATCGTATATCACCCCTCTTTGGTTTTCATACATAAAGCAAATTTCACAATGTATAAAGATTATTTGGTACTAGAGATATTCATAGTTGTATCTTTCCAAAAAGAGGAGATATAACATATGAGAAATATTTGGAATCAAGTCTCCCCTTGCAACACCCTACGTTCTGCTATCAAGAACCTTCCAACTGTAAAACACGACGCACAGCTAACGTAACTCGCCACTTCAATAGTACAGTTCAAAATCCACACTTTCTGAAAAATCGGGCTCTTTTATATCCAAACTGAAAGCCTCTAATTTGCATATTGAGCAACCATATAAAAAGGCAGCAATGTTTTTTTTTTTCTTTTTCTCTCTTCACTCCTGTCTGCACGGAATTTTACAGGCTACCAAAAAAACAGGTTTGTCACAAATTAAATCATTTAATTACACAAAAGAATTCAACATAAAAAGTAATGTACGATCGTTTCTGAGATGATACGAAGAATTTATTCAAATAAAATCTAATCGGCATTCGACATCGAACCAAATAGAAATTTTAAGTTCATGCTTACGACCAGACTAAAGGCAACAAAAATTGCATATATACACGTGTTGCGCAAAATAATGGAAACCTCTATGAGCAGAGGTTTTTGGAGATAGTTTTCTGATGGCAGCCCTCCCATGAAATCAACAGCTTTTGTTAAAAGGGGATCATCTCGCTGATAAGCTCTGCTATATTTTGAGTGGAGTGATTTTTGTGCTCTTTCTTTACAATCCTTATAAGGGTTCTACGATCTTTCAGACAACCTTGGTTTTTTTTTTGGGGGGGGGGTTACACAATTTTGTTAAGAGGGGGAGGATGTTTTCCTTTTCTTTGTCATTGTAAGAAATTTTTCAGTCATAATACAAGCCCTAACTGTCAATCTATCGATCGATTTGATCGGTCGCATCTAACCAAACATGTCCGGTGCCCTTGGTGCTAATTTCTATTTCCTTTTCAGATTTCCGATTCGTTCCAGACCGGCGAAGGGAGGACTCATTTTTATTAGGTCTTCTAAGGAGAATTGGGCGCTAACATTAGTGCCTTCTATGATTCAGATCTCCGCCGTGGATGAAGTATACAACATATTTGTAAAAGCCTACGTTTTTTTTTTTTTTTTTTTTTTTTTTTTTTTAGTGATCACCACTTATCAAGGCCCGGAAGCCACTCAGGGATAAGGGTTATTGCAAGTACATTAAGTTAGTGAGATTTGCTGAAGTGTTTACTTAAGGGGGCGGTTCATTAGGAATTTGTTAACATTGGACTTGAAGACATCCAAGTTGTAGTCCGGAGGGAAGCAGGCAGACGGAACAGAGTTCCACAGGCATGCAGTTCTAAGAAAGAAGCTTTGTTCATGGAATCTACATTTAGGCTTAGGCATAGATAAAGAGTGG
The DNA here is from genome assembly GCF_053919585.1 of Euprymna scolopes. Lineage (NCBI taxonomy): Eukaryota > Metazoa > Mollusca > Cephalopoda > Sepiida > Sepiolidae > Euprymna > Euprymna scolopes. The sequence goes on along the minus strand of NC_136520.1, from coordinate 5,411,987 downwards.
GGGAAATTGATATTTTCAGCTAGACGAGTGTTTCTTGTGAAAGTTTGGCAAGGGGGAACCATAGATTGAAGTTCAGTCGAACACTTTCCATGAAAATAACAATAAAGCAGAGACAAACTCGCAACATCTCTTCTGTGAGATAGAGGTTGCAGGGAAGAGAAAAGGATATCTCCTACGAGGCTGCGAAGTCTATTTTGAACTCTATCAAGGCAGGACAAGTCCTTTCTAGCAGCTCCTGGCTCTTATATAGAGAATTAACGATTAAACCCGGTTCTCCAACTTCCAACGTAGACCCCTACTACCATGTCTCCTTCTCCAACATCAGGGGTCTACGTTCTAACCTTCCAGAGGTTGAAACCCAATTACAGGAGACTAAACCAGACCTTTTATTTTTAAGTGAAACTCGCATTGGACAGGCTATTTCCCTTGATGAGTTTGCAATTACAGGATACTCTAACTTAACTTCTAAATCTGACCCCCAAGATCGCCATGGGCATGGAATATGTGCCTATATAAAAGATAGCTTTCCATGTGGGAGGGACATCTCCAGGGAAGATCCTAACTTACCCTATATGTGCTTCCGGGTTGCTTTAGCTCACACTACTGCATTTATATTTACTCTCTATCGCCCCCACAACAGCGGAGTTACTATCTTTCAAAGCATATCTGAGAAAATTGACCAAGTCCTTTCTACTTATCCTTCAGCTAACATTCACGTATGTGGAGACTTCAATGTTCACAACGTCGAATGGTTGACCCACTCAAACAAGACCGATGATGAGGGGAGGTTCTGTCATGATTTCTCCATTGCCTATGACCTCACTCAGATTGTTCAGGAACCTACCCGTGTGCCCGATAATGACGGCCAGTATGCGAGCCTACTAGACCTTTTTCTCACAACTTGCCCTGAACTATGTTCAGTTTCTGTTCTGTCGCCTCTTGGATCTTCCGACCACTCTGTTGTATCAATTAAGATAAAAATGAAATGTAATAAGTCCCCAGACGTACCTCTTCATCGTACAGTATATCGATACACTAAGGCTGACTGGGATAGCTTCCGTACATTTATATCTGATCTACCTCTGCATTCCATGTTTAAAAAGGATGTGTCCTCTATAGTATTAGACCTAACTGAATGGTTAATTGTAGGTATTGACCATTTCATACCCTCTAAAAAGTTTCAGCAAAAACCTAACAGCCAGCCATGGTTCTCTCCAGAATGTGCTGCTGCCATTGCGCACAGAAATCACTTTTTCCACTGCTTCAAACGTAATAGATGTATGGAAACTAAAGCCGTTTTCAGGACTGCCAGCAACCATTGTAAGAAAGTAATAAGGAACGCAAGAGAGTTATATGCTCAATCTGTTAAGTCCAAAGTAGCTGAGCAGCGGCTTGGTTCCCACCAGTTTTGGCAAATAGCAAACAGAATCCTGAACAGAAGCGTGTGCTCCATCCCAACTATTATCAATGGACCTGAGGTAATCTCGTCAGCATCAGACAAAGCCAAACTCTTTGTCAAGAACTTTGCAGCTAATTCTACCCTTTGCGACCAAGACCGCCAACCCCCAATATTTCCTCTTGTATCAGAAAACACGCTACGTGATATACGTATATCTGTACGTGATGTTGCCAAGCTAATCAAAAACCTTGATTCCAGTAAAGCAACTGGCCCTGATGGTATTCCAATTATAGTACTCAAAAAACTTCAACCTGAACTAGCGCCCATACTTACAAAACTGTTTAAACGTTGTCTTAAGGAGAATAGTTTCCCATCTCCCTGGAAAATCTCATCAGTATGCCCTGTATTTAAGAATTCAGGTGATCGCTCATCCCCCTCTCAGTACAGGCCAATAAGTCTCCTGTGCGTCATGAGTAAGTTGCTAGAATCTGTATTAAATACAGAAGTAATCAAACATCTCAACAAAAATAACCTTCTTAGTGACACTCAATATGGTTTCCGTTCTGCTAGATCTACAGCAGATGTCCTTACAGTTATATCGCATAGGATTAGCAAATCTCTCGACGGTGGCAATCTTTCTAGGGCAATTGCTCTTGACATATCTAAAGCCTTTGATAGGGTATGGCATAAAGGTTTACTTCATAAGATCGCTAGCTATGGTATAGCTGGAAAAGTCTTCTCAATTATTAAATCATTTCTTTCTGATAGGTTCATAAGAGTAGTAGTTGAGGGGCAAAAATCAGAAGCTCACAGTATTAATGCCGGTGTCCCTCAGGGATCCATCCTGGGCCCAACTCTTTTCCTGATCTACATTAATGATCTTCCAAATCATATCCTTACATCATTTGTAGACATTTATGCTGACGACACTACCATTTATGGTACCACATCTAAGACAGTAAACGAGCAAGTTCTCTCCAATTCTCTCTCCTCTGATCTTGAGCACGTAGTACAATGGGGAAAGGAGTGGCTGGTTACTTTTAATGCATCTAAAACCAAGCTTCTCTCTTTACATCATCAACATTCTAATCCACATTTGTCATCAATTGAAATGAATGGCTCTCGTCTTCAGGAGGCCTCAAGTTTTGACAAGCTTCTGGGCTTGACCATTACTCCTGATCTTAAATGGAACACGTATATCAAATCTGTTGCCAAGGCCGCTGGAAAAATGGTGGGATCTTTCTATCGATCCAGTAGATATCTCACTGCTGATGCTATTCTCTATCTATATAAGAGCCAGGTACGTCCAAGGATGGAATACTGTTGCCACATCTGGGCAGGAGCTGCTAGAAAGGACTTGGCCTGCCTTGATAGAGTTCAAAATAGACTTCGTAGCCTCGTAGGAAATGTCCTTTTCTCCTCCTTGCAACCTCTATCTCACAGAAGAGATGTTGCGAGTTTGTCTCTGATGTATCGTTATTTTCATGGAAAGTGTTCAACTGAGCTTCAATCTATGGTCCCCCCTCGCCAAACTTTCACAAGAAACACTCGTCTAGCTGTAAACACTATCAATAATTTCCCCCACTCTTTATCTGTCCCTAAACCTAAACGTAGATTCCATGAACAAAGCTTCTTTCTTAGAACTGCACGCCTGTGGAATTGTCTTCCGTTTTCCTGCTTTCCGGCTGACTACAATATGGTTTTGTTCAAGTCTAAAGTAAATAAGTTCTTGATGAGCCGTTCCATATAAGTTATTAAATTTACCAAATTTTCATTACTAATGATTACTATATTGACCAACTTCTACTGTACACTCTTTAACCCTTATCCTTGAGTGGCCTCTGGGCCTTGATAATGTGGTGATGCCTTTGTAAAAAAAAAAAAAAAAAAAAAAAAATTGCATTAGCAGTGAGATATCTACTTATAAGACGGAATGTCTACAACTTTTCATCTTCGGTATGCAGCCTGTTTGCGTTGTTACCAATTTTTTACGGCCACAAGGTCCAATGAAACATGGCTAAATACATCCTTTCCTGCAACAGGCTACAACAATATTGCAGAAGTCAAAAGGACTGAAACTGCCGCTTCATTGAAGCTAACTACCAGCTCCAAAGTTGGATGCAAGATGGGTGTACTATTTTGCAAGAATATCCTGTGCACCAATAAAGTTTGTTTTGAAATTTCCAGGTAGTTTGTTTTGTGATCCTCATTTCTTGCCTTCAACATAGAGCATCGAAGATGTTAGGTAAAATTCCCATCTTGACAAAATAATTCCTATCATGAGCTGTTATTACCTCATTTGTTGTTATAGCACCTGTCGCCCGGACACCAGCAATCTGCCCTCAGATCTGTTATTTTATCTTTTTTTTTTTTTTTTTTAACTAATAGGCACTCTTTGAAATAAAAAAAAAAATTTTTTTAACTAATTACAGACCACACTTAACAGAAAACATGAAACCGACGTTTTGGTAATTTTTTTTTTTTTTTCTCCAATATTTATTGGTCTTGTAAAATTGTAAAATTCGCAACTGTTTCTATTTTATCCAACACATTTTCCAAAATTCCTGGCCTTGATGAAGGGGAGACTAAAACTTGCTGCTGCGGTTTCAGATGATCTGAAAAAAAAAAACAGCAAGGGGAGACTTGATTCCAAATATTTCTATCTCCCTTCTTTTGGAAATAGGGTAAGATTATGAATATCTCGAGTGTCAAATAATCCTTATACACTGAAATTCACTTTATGTATGAAAACCAAAGATCATTTGAAACCATAGCAAGTTTTAGTTCCCTCCATCGAGGCCAGTGGTTTTAGGGAAAGAATAAGATATTTTGTAATTCATATGCAAAACTAGGAAAACGATTATGATTGAAACATTTTATGGCTGTAAAAAAAAAAAAGTGCCAAAAATAGGCTATGGATGATCCCCTTAATGTGCGACCTTAAGGGCAAATGTCACATAGCCCACTACACAACTGAGGTCATTACCTTTCCAACGGGCCTTCATTTGTAAAATTCTGATCAATAGACGCTGAGGTTTGGAACTTCTAAAATTGCTAAAAAAGGTTGTTCGTGTGTGTTTTCCTACTTGCACTCTTGCACTAACCTCGTTAAAACTTCATTGGTTGCTTCAGCCCTGAAAATATTAACCTGAAATATAGATGGTTGTAAGTTTGAACTCTTGTTTAGGACGCGTGCTAGTCTAACCGCACTGAAGAACTATGAAATGTGTGTGTGTGTTTACTTAAAGGCGATAACGTCTGGGAGCATGGCCTGCTTACACCCACATATTCGAGTATTCTAAATTGAATAAGCGACGTCACTTTGTCCTTGTTGCGTCATCTCTGGCGTCATTTTCAGAAGAATTCGTTTTTTTTTTTTTTTTTTTTTTTTTTTTTTTTTTTTTTTTTTTTTTTTTGTTGCTAATTTCATCACATTAAATGGAAACTACTTTTCAATTTTAAAATGTAAACGCGTATTTTTGTTTGTTCATGGATTTATTCGGGTTTAATTCTTCAGAAATTGTAAGTTTAAAAAATTCAATATTTAATTTCGTTCAATTTTATTATAGGGACCATTTGAATATCTTATTTCGCGTTGACTTTCAATCAAATTCATTTTTAATTTTAATTTTTGAGATGAGGATTGATATTTCGTATTTGGATTATTCGGACTACTCTTCTCATCTGTGTTATTTTCACAATGTTTCAGTCGATATAACCTCCGGCCTTCTTCAGGTGTATCTTAGCCAAAATTTTTAATAAGAAATTGTATCTTAAGTTTTAATTTAAATGTAATATTTTTAATTATACATTTTTAATATTATTATAAAAAGTTGTAATATTCTAATACTTCTAAGGGTTTGTATTACTGTACACATAGATTCGAAAAAGTGGTCACAAAACAAATATATAACAAATAAATGTTATTAAAGGCAAGATAAGTTACTTTTCTACCTAACTGGATATAATTTTCGTGTTTTTATTCAATTTAACATGTTTATTCAGCTCGAAAAGCATACAATGTTTAGCGATTGGAAAATTCAAGATGGCGGCCGATTCTCTCTTTAACACGGTAAGTTTGGAAAAAGGTGTAATAAATAATAAACTAGACAAAATACTGTTTGAAATTCGCTCAATATATGTTACCGTGACATAAGTTGACATATATTCGGTGGTTTTTAATAGTATTTTGTCTAGTTTATTTATAACACCTTTTCCTGAACTTACCGTGTTAAAGAGAATCGGCCGCCATCTTGAATTTTCCAATACATCGGCGATGTATTACATCGCTAAACACTGTATGCTTTTCGAGCTGAATAAACATGTTAAATTGAATAAAAACACGAAAATTATATCCAGTTTGGTAGAAAAGTAATTTATCTTGCCTTTAATAACATTTATTTGTTATATATTTGTTTTTTGACAACTTTTTCGAATCTGTGTACAGTAATACAAACCCGGAAAATGTCCTCACATGACAATGTGTCAACAAATTTTCCTGCCTGTCCATTCAATTTTGAAGGATATACTAGTGTTGTCACGTGATCATATGATACTGATTTACCAAATTCTTTGAAATTTACAATTTATATAAGAAGAATCAATGGAAACGAAATAAGATAAACTTAATTCCAATTTATCAACCGCTGTCCTTTATTTGCATCTCCCCACCCCACAAAAAAAAAAAATGGAAAAAGAATTCCCTTTTCTGAGCAATCAAGACAATTAGGCACCTTTTTTAACATTTACCTAATAATTTTCTCCCGTTCTTTTCTGGCACGAGAACATTTACCTAAGTTTCCTTTTTGAAATAAAAACAATAAAAAATAAGATCTCTGACTGGATCAATATTATTAAGGAAAGGAAAAAGAATGATTTTTTTTTTCTTTGTAAAAATAATTGTCACTAGCGGGACATGTTGAAATTCAAAAGTGCAATCTTTCAGATGTAATTTTTTATTTTTTTATTTTATTTTTTTTTATTTTATTTATTTATTTTTTAAGAGATCAAGGGATAGGTGTATCAGAATTTGACACCCCTAACACGAAACTGCGAATAAAATATTTAAAAAATTCGTAATTTCTCTTTTAAAAGTGGGTTATTTTCTTAATGGATTATACTTCCAAAATAAACTATTAAAGTTGTATAAAAAGTAATAGAAATATTTTTTTTTTTTTTTAACAGTAATGAAATTAATTGAATTTTACGAGTCAATTATTTTTCAATATTTAAACTTTAAAAATCTATCAATTTTCTATTGTTTCAATTTTTACGATATTTTCAGGGTCAATGTGAAATTTTATACTCTTTCCAATAAACCAAATATAATATTTTAGACAAACGTTTTTGTTTTTTTAATTTACGCCCCCCCCCTCCAATTTTGAAGTGTCTATTAAAAAGTAAATAATTAATTTACTCACCAAAGTCTTATATATATATATATATATATATATATATATATATATTTTTTTTTTACATGGGGAGGGGGGGTCACCACTTATCAAGGCCCGAAGGCCACTCAGGGATAAGGGTTATTGCGTGTACAGTAATCGATGAGATAGTATTGTAGTAATCATTATTATTGGGGTTTGATAGTGTCTTACTTAAGGGGCAGTTTGTCAGGAGTTTGTTTATGTTGGACTTGAAGACGTCCAAGGTGTAATCAGGTGGGAAACGGGCAAGCGGCAGAGAGTTCCACTGGTGTGCAGTTCTAAGAAAGAAGCTTTGCTCATGGAATCTACGTTTGGATTTAGGCACAGATAAAGAGTGGGGAAAATTATTGACAGTAGTTTTAGCCAGACGGGTGTTTCTCGTGAAAGATTGGCAAGGGAGGACGAGGGATTGGAGCTCAGACGAGCACCTGCCGTAGAAATAACGATTAAACAAATATCCGCTTGGGTATTATTTTAGAAAAAGCGTGAACTAGAACTAGTAGATTGGTTTTGTAGATTAAAGAAAATAATCCATTGGAAAAATATTAATATCTCCGAAACTATTAATTTGCGACGGATACGGTTTTCAGATTCTTTTTTGCAACGTCTCTTTTGTGGGAGAGAGGTTGCAGGGAAGAGAAAAGGGCATCCCCCCACTAAACCACGAAGTCTGTTTTGTACTCTGTCAAGGCAGGATAGGCTGTTTTTAGCAGCTCCTGCCCAGATGTGACATCCTCGGACGTACTTGGCTTTTATACAGATAGAGAATTGCATCAGTAGTGAGATATCTTCTGGAGCGGTAGAAGGATCCCACCATTTTCCCAGCGTCCCTAGCAACAGATTTGATGTACGTGTTCCATTTCAGATCAGGAGTAAAGGTCAAACCCAGAAGCTTGTCAAAACATGGAGCCTCCCCCAAGACGAGCCATCCATTTCAATTGATGCCAGATGGGGATCAGAGCGTTGATGATGTAAAAATAGGAGCTTGGTTTTAGATACATTAAAAGTAACCAGCCACCTCTTCCCCCACTGTACCATGCGCTCAAGATCAGAGGAGAACTTTGTCATTTACGACCTTTGATGTATTGCCATAGATGGTCATGTCATCAGCATAGATATCAACAAATGACTGCCCTAGAAAGGAAGCCTTTGTCGAGAGATTCACTAATTCTACGAGATATAACCATTAGCACATTTGCTGTGGATCTAGCAGAAGCCACATTGCATGTCACTAAGGTTATTTCTGCTGAGGTGGTTGACTACTTCATTTAATACCAGCAACTTACTCATGACAGACTTATTGGTCTGTACTGAGAGGGAGATGATTTATCACCTGAATTCTTAGATACAGGGCATACTGATGAGGTTTTCCAGGGTATTGGTAAGCACTTCTCCTTAAGACGAGTTTAACAAGACATTTTTCATTTACTAATGGAAGAGTGTCAGTTAAAAAAAAAAAAACTTGCCAAAACTTTTTTTAGTCACCAGTTGGAAAAAAACACTGATGTTTTTAAAAATGATTTATTCACAATGAGAGCACTGTAAAATCTTTTTTGCTCTAAGAGTTAAGTATTCATCAACTTTTTCATGGACAACGTAATTAGGCTGTTTTATAAACTTCACTCACAAATGAAAACAATGTTACCTCGCAGCCCCTAAATTCCAAAATTCACGTAAATTGATCAAGTATTTTTAGAGTTTTAGCGATTATTTTGTTTCTTTTTATACTGAATACAAAGAATTCTAAATCAATGTTTTTGTTTTTTTTTTTGTTTTTTTCTTTTTTTTTTCTAGATAATGTCATCACAGTACGGTGAAGCACAGCCACCTCCGTATTCCACTCATCCCCGTCCCGGTCAGAAAACTGTCGAAACTGGTCCATATCCCATGGGTGGGATGCCACCTACGGCACCTCCATTTTCAGCTTATCCCCCTCCAACAAATTATCAACCTATGAACCCAAATCCCCCTCAATGGGGTTATTACCCTCCTGGCTACCCCCAAGCTCCACCAAGGGGTGGTGAACCTCCCCCACCAGGATATTGGCCAGCACAACCTCCTCAACAGAACCAGCCTTATGGACAGCCCACGTAAGTATTTGCGTTTTTCTGGGCAGGGATCAGTAATCAGGGTTCTACGGACAAAAGTTATCTTTAGTTGACCTTTGACAACTAAATATTTTCGTTTACTAGCCAAATAGAAAAGTTACTAGCCAAACTTATGATTTTTAGAATATGACATCTTAGTTCTGTGATGAGTATGTACATCATAAAGATTTTTCTCTATATGTGTTTTTTTTTTATTTATTTTATTTTTATTTTTTTTTTAACAAGTGTAATTCTAAATCTATATATCTATAAAAGTGAACGTGTCTGTCTGTCTGTGTGTCTGTCTGTCTGTGTACATTTCCCTACGCAATAACTCTGTCAATTTTTAGTCTATAGACTCGAAATTTGAAATACCGGGTACTGAGATTTGGGAAAATCGATGTGACGGGTGTCAGCCAGAAATTTGGCTGTTAAGGGGTCAAATTTCAACGATTTGACCTTTAAGAACTCTACCAAACTCCTCCGACAATTTTGGGTGTAGACACTTGAAATTTTAGATATAGGTTCCTTGAACCTGGATCTAACTTAATAAAGTGATTTGAGCCCGAAACTATAAATTTTAAGGGGTCATAATAGGGGTCAAAGTTTTAAAAAATTAACCAATTTTTTTTGTTTTTTTGCTTTTTTTGCACAGCATACACCTCCAAACACCCGAGCAACGCCGGGCACCCCTGCTAGTATACAATAAATTTAATGTTGATACTTGAAGGTATAAACATTCTAATTTCTTCAGACATTTTTTAACAGCCTTCATTAAAAAGAAAAGGGTATATTGTTCTATTAAACTTCTATTTAAATAATTTAACTTTGTTTTATTTAAAAAAAAAAAAAAAAAAAATTAAAAAGTTGAAAAGATATTTTTCACTCATGAGTGAACTTTGGAAGATTGTCAGTGAAAGAAATGCAATCACCAAAAGATAAGCGTTTCATTATTTCTAGTCGCCATTTTGAAAAATCACTCGCAAATGCGACTGTTTCACTCGCAATGTACAGCCCTTGTCATGCACGATTGCCTTACAAATCAAAACATTTAACGAATAATTTTTCTTTAATTTTTTACACATACATACACGCACACATGTTCACGCACCTAGCTGAATATCCCATGTAGTAGCAAATCTTGAACATGTTTATCGGAAACAACAGTTGGAAATAAGTCCTACACCATCCACTACGACTAAGAAATTCCTACAGCCACATACCTAGAAAATGGGGCTATTAAGCCTGACATAGTGATATGGGACAAGAGGGAGAAAGTAGCAACCCTAGTTGAAGTAAGCGTCCCTAATGATGCTGGCCTTAACAGAGCTGAGAGGGAGAAAATAACAAAATACCAACGATTTATGTACGACATGAAAATAAACCGGAATCTTAAGAAGGTATCAATCATGCCAGTCATTATACGAGTAGCTAAGCTAATGAAAAAGATTTTCATAAACTATCTGGCGAATATACCCGGTGAACCAAGTGCAAAAGAAATACAAACAATAGCACTTAAAGGGATAGTTAGAATCTTAAAAAGATCTCTCGGTTGAAGTAACTAAACTAATGGGAGAATGTTTGGTATCCGGTAGAATGCCCCATCCCCAGGAAAAACAAAGTTTTAAAAAAATTAAAACAAGAGTTTATGCACATATATGGTTGCGTACACGTTTGCGCACATTCGCATGTTTGCGAATACACACACAGAACTTGAATGCCTACTAGACACTATCCTCGAGTGTCTATGTACCGGGATTTGTCAGGACAACCTGGTGCGAGGATATTTGTCCCTATAAACTCCAACTAAATATTCAAAATCACATAGTATTTGCAGTACTCTTTAACCCTTATCCTTGGGTGGCCTCTTGGCCTTGATAATGTGGTGATGCCTGTGTAAAAAAAAAAAAACACACAAACAAGAGCTTTTCGGATCCTATCCAAAAGGGAGAGACTAGTGGTAGATGCACCCTCCCCCAGATGTGGCAACAATACTCCGTATGCTATGCATGGGCGACTGGTGGTCTTGTATACAACACTTTCAGGTGTATGTAGTCTTTTAGAGGAAACCCAGTCTTTGCAGCAGCCTTTGCAATGTCCTCAATGTATTTGTTCCAGTTCATATTGCCCATGAATGTTAAGCCGAGGAGTTTGAAGGAAGAATTCTTAGGTAGTGTTATTTGTCATGGATATCTGTAATTGGAGAGGCTTCTTGTAATTGTTAAAGGAGAGCAACTTAGTCTTACTAGCATTAAATATCAGCATCCATTTACGACCCCCGTTCCATTACGGTTTGGGGGTCATTTTCTAATGATTCTGCCGTTGTCTTAGATTTATGTACATTCATTCGGATCAAGTAAAGATTAGATACCCCGTAGCAGACGACAAAAATAAGCGAACAATTCAAGGGGCACCGTTTGTTCGACCTTGACATTGCCGTTAGGTGTTTCTAAACTTGTAAACAGCTCAAATAGCAGACATATTCGAATGTTCGCGAGCAAATTTTTTAAAATATATTTACCAAACTTTTAAAGATTTAAAAGAAAAAATATACATTTACAAAACATTTTCTTTAATATTAAATATTTACTAAACTTTTAAGGATTTAAAAAAAAAAAACGTTTTTTTCTATTTACACAAAACTTTTTAATGGAAGTAATAAAACGAACGTATTTAAACAAAATATATTTAAATAAATGGGTGTCTTTCTGAGTGCGTTCTTTTTATATATTTACAAAACTTTCATTCGTTCTTCCCTTTTGCATGTTATAGAGCATTGTATCATCAGCAAATATACCCATCTCTGACACAATATTATCAGAGAGGTTGTTTATGAATATCAGAAATAAGGATCGATCCCTGAGGCACTCCTGTATTAACGTTATGCTGCTTGGATGTGCGTCCATCAATGACAACCTGGATGGTCCTATTGTCTAAGAAGGATCTAATTATATTTAGTGTACGTTTAGTCATACCATAGGATTTAAATTTCATTAGCAGCCCTTTGTGCCAGACTTTGTCGAAGGCCTTGGATATATTCAAAGGCTACAGCCCCGGCTTTACCCACCTTATCGAGTGCATGGTATATGCATTCAGAGATGACTAAAATATCTGCAGCAGAACAACATTGCTTAAATCTATACTGTTTGTCAGAGACATTAGCTTTTGCGAGGGAGTGGACTAGTGCTTGATTAATTAAGGTCTCAAAGATTTAAGCAAAGAGGGGGAGGAAACTGATAGGGCGATAATTGAGAGGATCAGTCCTTGTACACTGGTACCACAGAGACCATCTTTCAGCTATTAGGGAAGCGAGATTCAACCAGACATTTATTGTAGAGCTTGGAAAGTATGGGGCTAGCTCAGCTGAGCATTTCTTAATTAGTATAGCAGGGATGAGATTAACCCCACATGCTTTGAAGGTATTTAAGTTTTTTTGTTTTTTTTTATATCACGGGCATGAGAAGGGGTGATTTTCGCATCATCAAAGTGTGGCTCAAGTCCACATGGCGAAATTTAGGAAGGTGCTGTTTGTTGGAGGTCGAATTGGAATCGAATCGCCAGGCAAGCAGTTCCGCCTTCTTCTTCGTACATGCGACCTTCTGGTTGTTGGATAGTGATTGCCCCTTTATTCACTACACTATTATAGATTTTCCAGAAATCATGAGTCCTTATCTTTTGCGATTTTATGCTTTCTTTTAACTGTTGGTATTTCTCTCTTACAAGGATTTCTACCATCTATGAATTTTTGCCCATTTGTATTTGACCTATGGCGGTCGAACCGGCGGAATGCATGTTAACATTTCTTATGTATTTAATAAGTTTTGTTTTTTGGGTTTTTAAAAAAATTTTTATTGTCTTTTCCAGATATATTGTACAAGAACACCACCGGGAAAGACATCACAGTTCTGACACGGAAAACTGTTGCCTCTACGCGCTCTGTGCGGCATGTTTAGCGTGTTGCTTCTTGGACGCATTGGACTAGTTGCAATTAAAATGTACAAAAAGAAAAGACAATTTTATTATTAAAAATTTTTTTTTTTTTTTTTTTTTTTTTTTTTTTTTTTTTTTTTGTTAAAAATGTCAAAGTAAAACGAAAATAATATTTACACCAAGAAAGCACAAAATAATTGGTTTCAAATTATTTTTTTAAATATCCTTTCCCACAACTTGGATTTTAAAGTTTTTATTGAACAGCCACACAAAAAAAGAAAACGTCTGAAAAAATGATTTTTAAAAAAAATACCATTGTTATAAATAAAATAAAATGAACATTTCTAGCGAGTTTTTTTTTTTTTTTTTTTTTTTTTTTTTTTTTTTTCTCGTTCCTTCGAAAAAATTTTATGTACATTCATTCTTCCCTTTTGCATGTAATAGAGCATTGTATCATCAGCAAATATACCCATCTCGGACACAATATTATCAGAGAGGTTGTTTATGAATATCAGAAATAAGGATCAATCCCTGAGGCACTCCTGTATTAACGTTATGCTGCTTGGATGTGCGTCTATCAATGACAACCTGGATGGTCCTATTGTCTAAGAAGGATCTAATTATATTTAGTGTACGTTCAGTCATACCATAGGATTTAATTTTCATTTTATTTTTATTTATATCATTTTATCTGTATATACTAGCAGGACCTGTGGAAATTCCACAGGGAACTCATTCATATGCAATATATTGCTGTTGGCATTCTGTAGATGTTCAGTGTAAGTGGAGATGCTCTGATATTATTGTAGCTCTTTTGTTAAAACTGCAAAAGTATTTATCTAAGCTAGCACGAATGCCCAGTAAAGCCTGGTCGTAAAGTACTCTTAAATATGATATTTTAATCCTTGCAGATTTCATATATATTATAATAGTTAATGTCCTTTCAATTTTCATATATTATAAAGTTGCGATTTCAAAATAAAAAAAATAAAAAATATCCATATGACTTGGGAGCATTAGCTTGAATCGAAACCGAAATAAAAACTTATTAAAAAAAAAAATATAAAACTTGAGTTCATTCAGTCATAACCGAAACCGAAACCAAAATTATGAAAAATTCTTGATAAAATTATTTATAAAAAAAAAGATGATTTAAGTGCCATCAGCTATAGTGAAAGCCGAAACCAAAACTTATGAAGAATTCTTGGTAAAATTATTTATGACAAGAAATAGAACATAACAATTAAACGACTAGGATGTAAATGTGACACACAAAAGAACACACACACTATCATATATATATATATATATATATATATATATATATATACTAGCATGGGTGCCCGGCGTTGCCCGGGTGTTTGGAGGTGTATGCTGAGCAATAAAAAAAAAAGTCAATTTTTTTTTTTTTTTTTTTTTTTTTTTTTTTTTTTTTTACTCCTATTATGGCCCCTTAAAATTTATTGTTTTGGGCTCAAATCACTTTATTAAGTTAGATCCAGGTTCAAGGAACCTATATCTAAAATTTCAAGTGTCTAGACCCAAAATTGTCGGAGGAGTTTGGTAGAGTTCTTAAAGGTCAAATCGTTGAAATTTGGCCCCTTAACAGCCAAATTTCTGGCTGACACCCATCACATCGATTTTCCCAAATCTCAGTACCTGGTATTTCAAATTTCGAGTCTATAGACTAAAAATTGACAGTTATTGCGTAGGGAAATGTACAGACAGACACACACAGACACGTTCACTTATATATATATATATATATATATATATATAAATTATAATAAAAAAATGTGAGAATGAAAAGTAATATGGTTAAGCTCAAACATGGAAAAGTAAAGGGCTAGTTGTTAAAACTGGAAAAGAAAAATATAAGATATTCTAAAGAAAAATCTAAAATTCATAACTTAAAATATTGCAGCATTAAGAATCGATTATAATGTTATCGATTGAATTTAAAGAAAAAATCTGAATGCTGCAATATTTTAAGTTATAAGTTTATTATATTTCATTGTGAAGCAGTAACAACAGGATTTCTTTTTTCTTCGTTTGTCATTTTCACAGTTGTGCGTTTTCCCCAGGGACTTGCACCATTTTCTCCCTTTAGTTCTTGTAACCTCCTCTCGTGGACAGCTCCCTCGTTCTGCCCACTTACTTGGATCTCTAGACTATCAAAACCTACTGTTATTAGGAATTCAATTTTATTGTTTTTAAATCTAAGTTAAAATTCCTCCATTAGATTTTTAGCAAATATTTTAACTAAACATTCCTTTCTTTCTAAACATTCTCTCTGTATAGATCAAACCCTACTTTCTTTGTTACCAGGTTATCAGGTCAGTTCCATTGTTTATAAAATTGAATTCCTAAATCTATTTTATTGCATAAATATCTAATATTTTATCCATAAACATTCCTAAATCCAAGTTAAACTTCCTCCGTTAAATTTTTAACATAAATTTTTAGCTAAACATTCGTTTCTTTCAAAACATTCTCTATGCATAACTTTTTCTTCAAAACGATTAAAAAATCAATAATAATCGTTCAGAGCTTTGACATTGCTCACCACAATATGGCATTGATACTACGGTGTGATTACAGCCCAAAGACCAAACATAAATATAAAGGAAGAGAATAAACCAGACAATTCTGAATAAAGTTGGAATGCATGGAATAGGTTATCCTAAAAAGGTATTCTTCTACTAGAAGTCCCTTAACAAAATGTGACTCCCCCCTTGTTGCTGAAAGCCATTTCATTTCATATGACTCAGATAATTATTGTTGGCATTCATTTCCCAGATATCTTTCTAGTTAGAATTGTTTCTAGAAAAACATTGGATACTTACAGGAGGAACCACTGTTATGTGGCAGGGAGGGGGATTCTAACGGATGATATATAATCTAAAGGGATTTTGAAACGGCACCAACTTATGTTGTATGCTAGGGTGTATATAACTATCGTAGCCATATAGCGAACGTATATAGGTTTGTTTTTGTGTGTGTGTGTGTGTGGGGGGGGGGTGTTCTATAATAAGTCTCTTTTAATGTATGAGTGTTAACGTTCTGATATGTGATTCGTGTAGTGTATTCTCTATTGAGTGTTGATGCGTGTATACATAAATTAAGTTTACAGAAATCGTCGGTTGGAACACCAGCATAAACATACCTCAAATCTTCCTTCCACGCGTCCTGAAATTAAAGGGGCTTCTCTCTGAAAATGAAAACGCTCAGTCGGAAATTATATTTTTATATATAATCATTTATTCTTTGTTGGGTTCTTTTTCAGAGTTGGCACGCTTTGTATAAGATTTAATTTTTTTTAAGTTGCCCCCCCCTTTGACTACCATTAGGCGTCCAGTTATAAAAACCCCATCAATCTCAAACGCATTGTATTGAACTGATCTCCCACATAACTACATCTGAAAATCTATATTTTTATGACGTCATCACTACACGTAGCCTAAAGATCCTTGCTGGGTTTTGTCACGTATATTTGCTTATATTATGGTTAGTTTAAATTTCATCTGTCAAATTAACACAAAGTTAACACCCCTGACAACTATTAAATGTAAATATTTCAACTTAACATGACTTTTCACATACTTAAAATATATCTAACATACTTTTACCAATCATAATAATCGATCATTTTAATAGTTTCCGGTGTTTTCCGGTAGACTAACAACATAACACCACCTGACGGTTGTTAACATCTCTTAAGTTAAAGTGTTTATTGGAATGAACGAGATTCATTCGAACTTGGAACATCTAGGTTATCAGTTCGTGTCGTTAACCACTTACCTACCGCCACTTTTTTTTTTTTTTTCTGTCGAAGTGTCACAGATAGCCGTGTTTCGGTGTATCACAGCTCTTCATTGTTTATATACGTTTTTTTGGTTCCCCCCCCCCCGACAAAAGGGTGAACCTGTAAATTCATCCTTGTCTGTTTGTCTGTCCTCACTTTTCTCAAGAACAACGCCTTCGGTTTGTTTGAAATTTTGCACAAGCACTAAACCTGATATGAGTAAAAAAAAAAAAAAAAGTAACGGAACGGATTTTCCGGGAAAACACCGGTTGCCCTCATAGGAGTGAGTGCCTTTCAGGTTAAAATGGCTAAAATTGACAATTGTGTGTTTATCAAAAAATCTGTTCTTTATTGTTTATAAACTTTTTTTTTTTTTTGTTTATTCGATATTTTTTTATTCGATATTTTTTTTATTCGATATTTTTTTATTCGATATTTTTTTATTCGATATTTTTTTATTCGATATTTTTTTATTCGATATTTTTTTATTCGATATTTTTTTATTCGATATTTTTTTATTCGATATTTTTTTATTCGATATTTTTTTATTCGATATTTTTTTAATCGCTATTTTTTATTCGATATTTTTTTATTCGATATTTTTTTAATCGCTATTTTTTATTCGATATTTTTTTATTCGATATTTTTTTATTCGATATTTTTTTATTCGATATTTTTTTATTCGATATTTTTTTAATCGCTATTTTTTATTCGATATTTTTTTATTCGATATTTTTTTATTCGATATTTTTTTATTCGATATTTTTTTAATCGCTATTTTTTATTCGATATTTTTTATTCGATATTTTTTTATTCGATATTTTTTTATTCGATATTTTTTTATTCGATATTTTTTTATTCGATATTTTTTATTCGATATTTTTTTATTCGATATTTTTTATTCGATATTTTTTTATTCGATATTTTTTTATTCGATATTTTTTTATTCGATATTTTTTTATTCGATATTTTTTTATTCGATATTTTTTTATTCGATATTTTTTTATTCGATATTTTTTTATTCGATATTTTTTTATTCGCTATTTTTTATTCGATATTTTTTTATTCGATATTTTTTTATTCGATATTTTTTTATTCGATATTTTTTTATTCGATATTTTTTTAATCGCTATTTTTTATTCGATATTTTTTTATTCGATATTTTTTTATTCGATATTTTTTTAATCGCTATTTTTTATTCGATATTTTTTTATTCGATATTTTTTTATTCGATATTTTTTTATTCGATATTTTTTTATTCGATATTTTTTATTCGATATTTTTTATTCGATATTTTTTTATTCGATATTTTTTTATTCGATATTTTTTTATTCGATATTTTTTTATTCGATATTTTTTTATTCGATATTTTTTTATTCGATATTTTTTTATTCGATATTTTTTTATTCGATATTTTTTTATTCGATATTTTTTATTCGATATTTTTTTATTCGATATTTTTTTATTCGATATTTTTTTATTCGATATTTTTTTATTCGATATTTTTTTATTCGATATTTTTTTATTCGATATTTTTTATTCGATATTTTTTTATTCGATATTTTTTTAATCGCTATTTTTTTTTAATCGCTATTTTTTTTTATTTGCTATTTTTTTTTTATTTGCTATTTTTTTTTTTAATCGCTATTTTTTTTTATTTGCTATTTTTTTTTTATTTGCTATTTTTTTTTTATTTGCTATTTTTTTTTTATTTGCTATTTTTTTTTTTATTTGCTATTTTTTTTTTATTTGCTATTTTTTTTTTTATTTGCTATTTTTTTTTTTATTTGCTATTTTTTTTTTATTTGCTATTTTTTTTTTATTTGCTATTTTTTTTTTATTTGCTATTTTTTTTTTATTTGCTATTTTTTTTTTTATTTGCTATTTTTTTTTTTATTTGCTATTTTTTTTTTTATTTGCTATTTTTTTTTTTATTTGCTATTTTTTTTTTATTTGCTATTTTTTTTTTATTTGCTATTTTTTTTTTTATTTGCTATTTTTTTTTTATTTGCTATTTTTTTTTTTATTTGCTATTTTTTTTTTTTATTCGATATTTTTTATTCGCTATTTTTTTTTTTATTTGATATTTTTTATTTTATTTGCTATTTTTTTTTTTATTTGCTATTTTTTTTTATTTGCTATTTTTTTTTTATTTGCTATTTTTTTTTTATTTGCTATTTTTTTTTTTATTTGCTATTTTTTTTTTTATTCGATATTTTTTATTTGCTATTTTTTTTTTTATTTGCTATTTTTTTTTTATTTGCTATTTTTTTTTTTATTTGCTATTTTTTTTTTATTTGCTATTTTTTTTTTATTTGCTATTTTTTTTTTATTTGCTATTTTTTTTTTTATTTGCTATTTTTTTTTTATTTGCTATTTTTTTTTTATTTGCTATTTTTTTTTTTATTTGCTATTTTTTTTTTATTTGCTATTTTTTTTTTTTATTTGCTATTTTTTTTTTTTATTTGCTATTTTTTTTTTTTATTTGCTATTTTTTTTTTTATTTGCTATTTTTTTTTTTATTTGCTATTTTTTTTTTTATTTGCTATTTTTTTTTTATTTGCTATTTTTTTTTTTATTTGCTATTTTTTTTTTATTTGCTATTTTTTTTTTTATTTGCTATTTTTTTTTTTATTCGATATTTTTTATTCGCTATTTGTTTAGAAAATTATTTAAGTGAGACGTGTGTTTTGTTTGTATAAGTATTGCTTGATTGGCCACCATACCCTCTCCGTCCCTGCTTATGACAATGAAATGGTGAATGGAGTTTTATTTCACAATGAGAGGGGGGTAAGTGGTAGTGTAGGGTAGGGGTCGCAGGTTTGTCAAATCGGACCTCCCGCCTTCAAAAAGGAGTCAAAGGTCAACCAACGCATAGTTTTCTTTTTTTCTTTTCTTTTTTTTCTTGTTTGTTTATTTAATGTATATTTTGATAAATTTGTTTTGCCAAGTTACGAAGACACGAATCCGTGTTGGTAATTGCGACGAAACGACTACCAACCACAAATCAATTTTGCCCAAGAAAAAAAAAAAAAAAGGCTTCCGTTTTGTTTTTCGCCAATTCAGCCGCCTTCGATTTGAAACTTATAAGAGTAAGTAGACATTTTGGTGCTTCTTTACTTTGCTGATCTTCTAAACCAACGCATTTCAGGTGAAAACATTACGTACTTACCTGTCATGGCGAAATAAGTATGAATTCCAAAAATTACGAAGAAATTATCTGGTAGAGAATGTGCTAGAAGTATTTTTAACAAAAAAAAAAAAAATCATCCACAATTGCGTTCGGAAATACGTTGATTTAAGAAGAGCGGACTCTTAGTTTAAGTCAAGGGAGATAAGTCAGTTTGTCATACTGAATTGGTCGCACAACTCTTCCACATTAAAATGATAAAACTTGATAAATTTTATTTTTACTTGTGACTATTTTCTACCGAATCATTTTTCAGAATTTTTAGAATTTATACTTATTTTGACATGACAGGTAAGTACGTAATGTTTTCACCTGGAATGCGTTGGTTTAAAAAAAATCACTAATATAAACAATAAGGTCTGCCAAACGGTTGTGAAAACTGGACCGCGTGTTTCCGTGACGTCAGATTTGTGTTAACTATACGAACTAAGGAAAAGCAGAAGCGACTTTAATGATTTTTTTAAAACCTTTATCTTCTTCAAACTGTAATTAATGTTTTATAATTTTGTTAGGTTTTAAGATTTACAGTTTAACGATTAATAGTATAAACATTTGTATATTAAATATGAAATACGGTTTTATTCTATGTTCATTTGGTTAACTACGGGTTCCATATTTTGTTCGGTAAAAAGACCTACAAAATGTATAATATTTGTGCAATATTTTCAAAATGGTTTTAATCTGGCGATAAAATAGCTGACAAGCGCCATGCTTATATTAAAACTTAATATTTAAAAAAAAAAAAAAAAATTAAACACAATTAATTAAAAATCTATGTAACGGAACATTTTGAAATAATGGAATTTTAATCGTTTTAATCTTTTAAAAATTAATTAAATTTTTAGGAAGTTTCTTTTTCTTAGCAATTCAACTGATTATAGTATATATTAATTCGAGAAAAAACGCTATTTAAAAAAAAATCATTTTTTTTTTTTTTTTTTTTTTTTGCAACTTCAAGGTAATTTTTTGTTCAATACGTGTATTTAAATATTTAAAAAAAATAAATGTTTTACTTTAACTCTTCTGTTTCATAATAAATAGAAATGTCGATAGATTTAAATATATTTTTCAAATTTCGAAAAAGTAAATGGGGACACGCACTAAAATATTTTCCCTTGTATATTTTATGGAAACTGCATTTCATATGTAACTAGACTACCCGTGACCCGTTGGGTCAGTATGTTATATTAGCTATGGAATTCATGTATGAGCGTGACACTTGTGACGTAAAGAAAATAGTTTTGTTTTTTTGTTTTTTGACATAACAGAAATATTTCTATGGAAGTATATTAAAATGAAAAAAGAATATATAGATTTGAGTCGTTCTGTTTATTATAATTGATTATTTTTGAAAAAAAAGATAAGTTACTGAATTATAAGTGGTTAACCATACCTATAGGTAAATGTGCACTGAACAGATACCATAATACTTATTCTAGTTAGATTCAAATTTTGATATATCTGCTTTTTTTTTTTTTTGCTTTTTTTTACATCGTTCATCTCTGATTACGTTCGTTATTTTAAACATCACTCTACCGATGTTAAATAATAATTTCGAAATAATAACGTTCATATTTCAGTGCGCAGGTTATGCGCGCATGCGCAACCGGATGTCGTAAACCGGAAAGTGGGTTACATACACCGTTACAAGGTCATTTGAGTTTTATAATTATATAGATTTCATTCTAAAATGGATAAGTATCGAAAATTTCAAGAAAATCTGACCATCAGTTGATTTTTGCTAGATTTATTAAACACGGGTATGTTTTCACGTTCGGAATGCTTACTATATGGGAACGTTATTTTTAAGCACCAATTATGTAAACATGATTTTCGTCTCGCAATTTCATTATTTTCGTACGATGAAAATTTTTTTTTAAATTAAGTTTATTTTTCCCTTCTTTTAAATAGTACAAAAGTTATATTGATAATATTAATTTATAATAAAGTTATATCGTTTTACATATAGAGGGGGGGTAATTTTGTGGTGAATTTTGGTAGTGCCTAATAAACAAAACCGACATATTTCAATCAAGCAAAATACATGCTAAAATATTCCTCAGTTTTATGATTTAGTTGTTTGAAACTTTTTCTTTCAATTGTTCTAATAAGCCGCGATTCGGAAATAACCCATCAAATATTTTTTTTTAATTAATTTTTCATTCTCTCTCTCTCTCTCTCTCTCTCTCTCTCTCTCTCTCTCTCTCTGGTTTTATTCCACTCCCGATGACCTCTATAATTTCTACCCCCCTCATCTCTCTCTCCTTTCTCTCTCTTTCAAATTCTTTTCCTTACCACCCACCTCTGTTTTACCCCCTCTCCTATGCAGTTTCTACCATTCTCATTCTCTATCTCTGTCTCTATCTCTCTCTCCATCTCTCTCTCTCTCTCCCCGTTTCTTAATAAAGGAAGGAAAGAGTAAAAATATTGACGGTCGATTGTAAACGAAAGGGAATACCGTCACAAGTCGTAATATTATTTAAACCGTAGCTGTAGAGCGGAGGACAGAAAATAGTTAAGAAAGCAGAAAGAGGCTAATTTTCTAATTTGGAAATTTGCCTTTTTTTTTTTTTTTTTTTTTTTTTTTGTTAATTTATTATTTAACTGGCTTTTCAAACTCACTTGATCTGATTTTACATAGATGTCTTAGACTATAAAAAACATTTCAAGTGCTCAATACATAGGTAGAGCTATTGTTGAACGCCTGACGAGGGTATATCATTTCACTTAAGTTTCGACGATATTAGTAAACTGAAATCAGATAAACATCAGAAAAAGAACTACGTGGATTAATCAACGTTTCGACGACGTTACTCATTTCGTCAGGGGTTCAGCAATAGCTCTACATATGTATTGAACTTTGAAATATTGTTTTTTATTTTAGTTCAATACATTTGAACTTAGCATAATATACAATATATATAATGTATAACGAACTAGCGGGGAAACCCGGCATTGCCCGTGTGTGTGTGTGGGGGGGGTAAATAACAGTAGGAAGTCCTGGTGGAGAGAGGTGTTAAAAGAAAAAAAAAATGGTAGTAGCAGGAGGGGGGGGTCAAAACAACAGTAGGCACACCGGGTGGGGAGAGCAATTTAAAAAAAAAAAATGAAAAAATGGTAGTAGCGGGGGGGGGGGTCTTTCTTTTTTCTTTCTTGCCATGACGCGTTGCCCGGGTGGGTAGGCGGTGTAATAAGGAACCCTGGGGGAAGTGGTAGTAGGCAGGCAGGCTCGAACCCATAGAAGCCAACGCACCGTTCCGGGATTTCAAATTATAACCGCTGAGAGACAACGCGCGGATCTTTACTGACTTTTCTTTCGCCAACTTTACATCATGGCAAGAAAGAAGAAAGAAAGGCAAACAAAAGATGTACGAAATACCGAAGATGGAGTTTGACTCTGAAATATTTTTCAATTATAAATTTCAAGAATCTCTTGTATCCACGGTCGTGCATGTGCATTCGTGAAACAGTTTACAAACAGAAAAATCCGATCACCCTTCCATAGTTATTGTCATCTCACCAGTTTTGGCCAACTGGCCAGCTTTGGGTAGGATTGAAACCGTTATTTCCAAACACAAAGGATTCAACTTACAGTACTCATCATGTTAATATGATGGTCATCAGGATGGCAAATGGTAATGTAGCCTTTGTAGAGGTTCATTTTCCATGACAGCTCCTTAGGACAGTTGACTTCCACCTGCACGACAGAAGAAAAAAACGTCAAGGGTGTGAGTTCCATATAGAAGAAGAACGGCAAGAAAGAAGAAAAGAAAAAAAAAAAACAACATACTGAGGATGGAGTTTAGCTCTGAAATATATTTAAATTATAAATTTCAAACAAGTAAAATATTATTTATTTTCTGTGATATTGCGTTGTGATTTGGCTTTCAAGCGCATTTGATGCATATTTTATTCAAATTAAATCAACGCCTCTATAACAGAACTCACACCCCCTTGTGTGTGTGTGTGTGAGTGAGTGAGAGTTTTTAAAAAACACAAACATTTGAACCCTAAAATAAAAAGCATAAAGAAGACATTTAAAAAATAGACAATCCAAACCTTATAGTTCCAGCAGATAAATTAATGAACATACATAGTACTAGTATGGATTCCCAGCGTTGCCCCGGTGGAGATGAAGTTGGGTTTAGACATGGTTGTTAACTCAAAAATAAAAGAACGGATAAAAACAAGAAAATGTAATTGGGTAGAAAAAAAGTACTTGAAAACAAGTTTAAGCAAACTCGGAAAAATTTCTCATTACGGTGTGCTGCAACGAAAAAATGAAAATAGTTCAGTTTTTAAAAAAAGTCGAATTTGTTTTAAGTGATATAACAATTATAAAAACGATTAGTTAAAAGAAAAAAAAAATTACATTACGTAATAAGCCTCGAAATAAGAAAAATGTGGTAAATAAAAAATCTTTTAACCTTGTTTGAATGTGAAAACTTTTAAAAACTGTGATAACAAAAAATCGAAATAAGGAAATTATTTAAAATTGCAAAACAACTCTGTAAAAAAAAAAAAAAAAAAAAAAAAAAAACCCACCGTTACATGTACTCGAACGTGAAAACTAAATCTTAGGAGGCAAACTCCTAATCTACTGCTCCACGATGCAGAGAGCGAAATAACATTGGAATGTTTTTTTTTTTTATTATTTAAACCAATTCAAAAACGCACATACACAGTTTTCGAAGCCAGTTAGAAAGGCATAATTTCTCTGAATCTTCCTTGGTTTAAACGTTTATTTTTAAAAATGGTTGATACGATATATGAAATAATCGACCATTTTTTTTTCTAATTTTCATATTTTATGCAGCCAAGGGATTGCTTTTTCAGATGGTTTCAACCCGATCCGATTCAGATGACAAGTTTTAGCAAGATATACATACATACTCACACACACACACACACGGCATAATCACGTTGACACTCCGGTTCCCGTCAGATCACTGAAGTTAAGCAACTGGTCATTACTAAAATGGGTGACCAATTTGGGAAGACCAGGCGCTGTATGTAGGAGGACGTCGACACCTCCCTGCAAAAAGTTGCAAAAGCCTAACGTCGTCATCTCCCCTAACGAATGGATACATGTGACTGGGGACCGCTTGTGAATTTCATACTCCCATGAAACTTCCTCCTTCGGAGGAAGCCGGTTAAACCCTGTATAGGGTTGGTGCTGACTGCACACACACACACATACATACACACACAAACTTTTGAGATTTATATTATAGACTAGCGTTACCCGGATGTTTGTAGGTGTGTATTGAGCAAAGCGAAAAAAGAAGTTGTAGTAGTCAGGCTCAAACCCGTGACGCGAAGGTGAAAAAGAGGTGAAATAAAAACTGTCTTATTGATACAGCTACTGCTATTGTGACGTCACAGGCGGTCGAAATAATGTATTTTATGCGACGTGAGGTTTGAATTACTTGCAAAAACGTCAGCAGAAAAACCGACCCTCCTTGTAGAAAACTGCCCAGGTGAAGGATTTAATGTTTTTGGCTAATTTTTCGATATTTGTCGTCCGAAGAGTCGAGTCAAAAGGATTCTGATCTCATGATAATCCGTCGCCTCTGAAAGTTTTAGTTAGACATGCATACATTTAAACAGAAAGGTGAGATTTATATAATAGACTGGGGGGGGGTACCCGGTGTTGCCCGGGTGTTTGTTTAAAAAAAAAAAAAAAAAGTTTTGGTAGGTAAGTAGGAAGAATCGAAGTCGAAGCCTTGAGGCGCAGTTGGAAAATAATAAAGTGTGAAAAAAAAAAACGTGCAACGTTAACTTTTCTTGGTTGGTGAACAGTTAACTCCATTACTTCTATTTGACCTCATTAATGAGGTCAAATAGAAGTAGCAGAGTTAACATTTACTGCTGGGGGGCAGGTTTTTTTTTTTTTTTTTTTTTTGGTTTGTTTACTCAACTTTGGCTGGTTTTGTTTCCCCCAAGATGTTGGGGAGAAACCAGCTACTCCATAAAAAGGGATTGTCCAAATTGAATAGCAATTGCCTGATATAAGGAATTTTCCTTGCATTAAAGCTGATTGCTTGTGGACGTTCCTGGCACAATTGCCGAGAACATTGTATTGGCTTTGAATTAGTTTTGCTTTTATAGGAAAATGCCTAATCAACACATGAGAAGCCAAAATAGCAATAATTTTTAAAAGTCGCTGTAAATAAATCAAGATGTAACGCACATTCCCAAATCCTAGATATTAATATCTAGGGGATATATAAACAGTTCTAAGCGATAGTAACGACCCCGGGACCATTGGTGAAAAAGCCTTTTTTGGACATACTAAAATGCACGTGCTGCATTTGCTTTTTATATATATAGACTAGCGGGGGTACCCGGCGTTGTCCGGGTGTTTAGAGGTGTGTGTGCTGTTAAATAAAAAAGAAACCGGAGGGGGTGGGGGGGTAAAAGTTGGTAGGATCGAACCCGAAGCCCTGAGGCGAAGTTGGAAAATAAAATGTGAAAAAAAACATGAACCGTTCGGCCAGCTAGAATGAGATATTGAAAGATGTTTGAATTTATTTAAGAACAAAATTGACAGGTGCCCGCAAGATTTTGTGCGGGCGTTACGACGATGACGTAAGCAATAGCTATTCAGCAAATGAGGTCAATGACCAGGTTTGTTTGTTATAAGCGAAGTAAAAAAAAGAAAACAGAAAAACGAACGTTAAAACTTAAGCGGGGGGGTAATCAAAACATCGAAAAAAAACTAACGTAAGGCAAACGAATGATGTTAAATGTAAAAATCGAAAAAACAAAAAAGAAAACAGAAAAACAAACGTTAAAAACAAAAACATGCGAAAAATGGCTTAAATAAGCCTGTTTCGATATTAAAATTTAAAAAATCGGTGGGTACCCGGGTGTTTTTGGGTGTGTGGTCGGGTGTCGCTAAGAATAAGCGAAGTAAAAAAAAAACAAAAAAAAAACAGGAAAAAACGTTATGTGAAAAATGGCTTAAATAACACTGGTTCAATATTTAAATTTAAAACATCGAAAAAAAAAAAGACATCTCGCACCACGATTCGAACCCAAAACGTTTAGATAACGAACCAACGCACTAACTAACTGAGATAACGCGACGTACATGAAATTTAGTCAGTTTTTCAACTATTTCAAGTAAATCAGGTCATGACGTCATCTGACGCATGCGTAGAACCGGTCGTTACGAGAGGACCGTTTTTGTTGATCCCACCCTGTCGAAAATTGTCGATTTCGGGGTGAAAGAATGAACGGTTTTCGCCAATTTTTCGATATTTTTCGAGCGAAGGATGGGGCCTTAATATGATACCGAGTTTGTGAATTTTCATCATGTCTGTCGAAAGTTTTTAGCGAACACACAAACACACATACATACACACAAACACACTAAATAAAAAAATCTAAAAAGGCAAAGAATATGCGATAAAATGAACATTTAGGATAAAAAAGAAGTATATACCTAATTTAATCCTCGGTTTTTACTGAAAGATCACAAACCTGACTTCAACAATAAACCTAGTATTAGATTAATTGCAACGTGTGTTTTAGACTTAGTTTTTTTTTTTTTTTACTGATATTACCTATTAGACAGGATAATACCAACTTTAAAATACAACATAACTTTTGGATTTCTTTGGGGGAGCTGATAAACCGATTCCAAAAATTCACAAAAAACAAAAGTAAATTCATTATGCTTGATATTGATTCAATAATTCTTTAACTATTCGAGAAAGCACTAATTTTTTTTTTTTTTTTTTTTTTTTATTACATTTTCACCCCAAACAAGGCACATTGCCACTCAGGTGTAGGGGGCTACTATCAGGGTCAGCAACTACGGGGGCACTATGTAGGGATTTGGGCAGCAAGATGTCGGTTCACGTTGCACTTGAACTTCTGCATGTCAGTACAGTTAGGGAAGCATGATCCTGGAATGGAATTCCAGAGTCTAGCGGTTCTGGGGAAGAAACTACTGGAGTAGAAAGATCTTTTGCATCTAGGGATCTCTACTGTGTGGGGGTGGGATTTAGCTGCCTGTCGGGTTTGTCGAGGGTGTCTGCGACGTGGGGGCACAAGTGTCTGCAGTTCGTCAGAGCACTCACCATTAAAATACTTGTAGAACAAGCAGAGGGATGCAACGTTTCGTCGATGGGACAGAGGCTGAAGCTTAGATGCCAGTTCAGGGCCTATCAGATTGGCGACTCTTTTTTGAACCTTGTCTAGGAGCGAGAGACTAGTAGTAGACGCACCGGCCCAGATGTGACAATAATACTCCATACATGGGCGAATGGGGGCCTTATAGAGATACAGGATACTTTCAGGTGTCAGTTTTCTAGCACGGTAGAGAGAGCCTACCTTTTTAGCAGCGGCCCTGGCAATGTTTTCTATATAATTGTTCCAGCTCATGTTTCCTGTGAACGTTAGGCCAAGCAGTTTGAAAGATGTACTCTCAGACAGGGAGTCACTGGCCATTGCTATTGGTGGCAGAGAAGGTTTCTTGTAGTTATTGAAGGAAACCAGTTTGGTTTTGGCAGCATTGAATGTGACCATCCATTTATGTCCCCATTCCACTACAGATTAGAGGTCATCCTCTAGTGTTTCTGCCATTTCTTTAGATATGTGTTCATTTGTTTTCCTGTCATGCCTTTTATAGAGTGTAGTGTCATCAGCATATATACCCATCTCAGAGGCAGTTTTGTCGGGGAGGTCATTAATAAATATCAGGAACAATAGAGGTCCAAGAATAGACCCCTGAGGCACTCCCGCATTTATATCACACTGTTTAGATGTTCGACCGTCGAGGACAACCTGGATTTTTCTCAAATTAGCGGAAAGTGAAACATATGTAACTAAATTAGAAATAGAGATTATAAAACTAGCAAGAAAAACCTAATGATGAATTATGGACAAGGAAAGATAGAAAGAACCACTTTGATATCATAGTGGGATCCGGAATCAGCTAGGTAACTGATTTGGCAGGTCAGTACGTACTGAAGGAGATAAAAAATTTAAATGGGGGGGGGGGCTATATAGAGATGATGCATTAATTTTAGTTAATTCAAGCAATCAAATTACAGAAAAAAACAGAAACTTAAAATATTTTTAATGAACTTAAGTTAGAAATAACAATTGACAGTAATTGTAAATTTTTTAAATGTAATTCTAAGTTTTGACGTTTCACAAACCAAACCAAACACTATTCTATATCTCTACAATTATATAAATACAACTTTGTCTGTGTGTGTAAGTTCGTTCCTTATATACTCTGAAATGGCTCAACAGATTTTCTTTAAAATTTACAGAACTTTACTGTATAAGTCTGGGAGTGATTTTAGTTAAGTTTTGTATCAGAATACTCCCGATAATTGATAATCGAAACCGTTATTTATGATAGAACAACGGGCCGTGAAAATTCTACTGTGGATAAGTTAATAGCATTTTTTTTTTTTGTTGTTTTTTGTTTGTTTTTTTGGCATGACGTGGCCTGTAGGTTCGATCCAGCACATAAATTTTAATGTAGAATAATGTATTTTGAATTAAGTTACTGCATGGAGATTTCACAGATTTTGATGACAATAAAAATATAGGAGTGTGAAATATTCATTGATCATCATTCAATCCCGGGCAACGTCGGGTCTCCCTGCTAGTAGATTATAAATCGAATCATCATAAGTGCATGGAAAAGTCATGATCTCCAGATCAAAAAGATTATCTGGATTATCTCAAAGTGAGAATTTATTTGATGAAAATAAAGAGTATTACAATGAAGTCTTAATTAGATCGGGATATCATGCGAAAATTAAATACAGAGGTGAATAATAAAAACAGCAGAACAAAACCGTACAACATGGCAATGAAAGAAAGAAGAATAAAAATAGGTACGAAAATAATAAGAATAAAAAGTAGGAAATTAAAAATAATAAAGAAGCATATAATGGGGGAAAATAATGAGGAATAAGAGAAAAACACGCAAAAATCAAGTCTGGTTTAATCTGCTGTTTAGTGAACATATTCAAAACAATATCCCTAAAGAATTATCCAAAATAATTGATAATCTATTCTCTAGGGGAAGCTTCTAAGTAAAATAATTAATAAGAACACGGTGAAACTGTCATTATCGAAGCTGGAATCTCTTATTTAAGACTAGGCCCAAGACGATGTGAGATTTTATGTATTTTATACACTCCCAGGTATTCATCATAGCAAAAGGTAGTGGTAAACGATCTTTGGCTGGGAAGGTACCTCTGTCTCCATTCTAAGACCCCCTCTCCCTCATGGGAAACCCATTTGTCTCTCTTGGTGTCTAAATCTAACTGCCAACTATGCTTGTGCAAACCGGAGCACGTGACATATGACACATCACATTTGTTCCCCCGTTCATATACTTTCTGGTGCAAACTGATTCTAATCTGTTGTCCAATCCTCGATAGATAGATATATAATTATATAGACATAGATAGATAGGTAAATAATTATATAGACAGATAAACAGACAATTTACTGCTTCTCTAACATATATATGTATACATATATGAATATAATATATATGCATATATATATATATATATATATATATATATATATATATATATATGCACATTTACTTTTAACTGTAAATAATTTTCTACTTGAATTTTCTTAATTTTTGGATATATTACCATTTTCGACATGGCAATTAAGTACTGTTGTTTTTGCTTAAAAACCACGTATTTAAAAAAAAAATCGATCTGTCGACTCTTTCTTAGCAATCACTTTTAAAAAAAATTTTTAACATTTTTCTTTTTTCATAAACCTCAGCTGAGTCGAAGGTGATTTCGTTTCTCTGTAAATGCGTACATTACCATACGCCTCGAGAGGTCGGAACCTGATGGCCAATAAATTTCTACCGATGGTGACAGGTACTTATTTATTGTTAATTTGTGCATGCATAATCAAGGCATGTACACAATTTACCCTGTCCAACCTTTGAGCTTCCACTAAAAAACATCGTCGCCATGCTTACCACCTTCTCGTATCTGGCATTGCAAATTGCCATTAATGTGGTTTTATATCTCCGGCAAGGTTTTGCCGTTCTTAAAGCAATTGGCGAGACTCTACCCAGAAGCATGGAATTATGGGATTGCAAGGTAAGTAAAGTTAAAAAATAAATGGTTAAATACAAAAAAAAATTTTTAAACATTTTAATTTCCGTTGTTGATGTTTGAAAAATAGAATGTTAGAAAAAAATATCCATCAAGACGAATTAAATCTAATATATAAACGGCTATATGCCTGTCTGTCTGTCTCCATATTAAACTAAAAGTCGCAGAGCTGCGCTAGGAGCTTCAAATGATTGGATTTTTTATGGACCGTTCTTTTGAGCCTTTAGCCAGTTAAAATAGTTTTTAAGGGGCCAAAAAGGGGGTCAAAAATGGAAAAATCGTTATACATTTCTTAGTTTATTTTTAATTTTTGTCAGTTCATATGCGTGTCACGGCACAGTGGTAACGTCACCAGCTTTGAATGATACAGTTTCGGTTTGGATTCTAGTCGAGGGCACCCAAATACGTTTTTTTTTTTTTTTTTTTATATAACTTTTGAAATCACAACTCTATAATAATTAGGGCTATGACAACAGCATATTATTTTCCTTGTTTTGATTCTCAGGTATATATCCATTGATATCTTATATGTTTTTATGTAGTGTGATGTGGTTCTCGGTTGATTAATTGTGTCTAATTGTGCCAGGTATATACTCGAAAGTCTAAACCAAGGGTTCTCAACCGGGGTCCACATGGACCCTAGGGGGTCCATGGAATATTTCTGGGGGTCCACAGGCAAACCATAACAAAACTTATTATTATTATTATCATAATTATTATAGTTGTTGTAGAATACTTTATTTGCATTAAATTAGTTTCCATTTAAAAATAAAGCTTAAGTATATAATATTTCTTTGATTATTAAAACCTCAAAATTTATATGAGTGAAAAATAGAAGATTGTCTTATGACCAATAGTTATGAAGGGGTCCACCAAGATAAAAAGAAGGGAAAAGGGGTCCATGAGTTAAAAAAGGTTGAGAACCACTGGTCTAAACAATGCAAAGAATATGCTGTTGTCATAACCCTAATGAAAATATATACGAAATATTTATGGTAGAAATTTATCATGAATGTTAACGTCGTAAGAATGTTAAGACAAACATGAATGTTAGGTAAATAAACAAAATATGTGACAAAGATAAATCGGATGATTTTTTTTTTTTTTTTCATTACATGAGTTAGTTTTTTTTCTTTCATTAATGAGGTAGTTTAGAAAAACACGTAGAGTTTTTAGAGTGGACTTTGTTAGAATAGTAGAGTTGGATAAGTTAGCATGGAAGATATCCTCTCCACGTTTGGGAGCTGGGAGAAATGCGACCTCAGAATCATGTACAACACCTTGCAGCTCTAATAGGAAGTCGAGAATAAAGTTTATATAAAATAAACTTAGTATTTGGCGTTCTTTCAAAGGGGAAACATTTGTTTCAGGACCAGAAGAGTGAGACCTGTTCGTCCCTATGAAGAAGGTAAATTTTTCCTTTGTCTGGACCAAGCGGACAAAGATGTTGATAATTTTTATTATAGACTCGTGATTTCAAAAGTAAAAAAAAAAAAAAAAAAAAAAATTTAGGTGCCATCAGATAGAATCGAAACCTAAACCATAGAATTCAAAGCTGGTGACATTACCACTGTACCAACATGATACCCATACAAAATGATTAAAAATTAAAAATAAACTAAGATGAATGTACAAAATATATAACGAGTTTTTCAATTTGGACCAATTTTTGATCCCTAAAAACTATTTTAACCGACTAATGGTTATTAGACCCGTAAAAGAATGGTCCGTAAAAGAACGGCCCATAAAAAATCCAATCATTTGAGGCCCCTAGCGCCACTTCGAGACTTTTAGTTTTGAAGGAGATAGAGTTTGAAAATATGGAGTCAGACAGGCAGGCATATAGCCGTTTATATATTAGAAATCGCTCCAGACAAGTCATAAAGCCACTTGATGTAGAAACTAAAAAAAATCCAACTTCAAAGTCAAACTAGCTAATGGTAGAATGATAGATTCCAACCAATGAAAATAAAAATGAAAACTTTCAGATCTGTATACCAGTTTATCAAAACTTACATTTAAGGGACATCAAATCTTTTGAACCTGGTCCAGGTCCTGTTCGTAGCCTTGGTTCTTTCTTTTTTTTTTTTTTTTTTTTTTTACAAGAGAATCACCACTTATTAAGGTCTGAAGGCCACTCGAGGATAGGGGTTAATGAATGTAAGGTAGTAGTGTAGTAATTGTTAATGGTGTATATTGGGTAGAATTTGATTATTTAAGGGGACGGCTCAACAAGAACCTGTTTACATTGGACTTGAAGGCTACAATATTGCAATCGACCAGGAAGCAGGCCAGTGGAACAGTGTTCCATAGGCGGGCAGTTCTAGGAAAGAAGCTTTGTTCGTAGAATCTGCGTTTAGAATTAGACACAGATAAAGAGTGGGAGAAATTGCTGTCAAGTGTTTTCGTGAAAGTGTGGCAAAGAGCGGCATAAATTGGAGCTCAGACGATTGGAGAGCAGAGACTGACCCTCTTCCTTGAGCAGCAGCAGTCATTTTCTTTAACTGGGACAAAATTTTTATAGACTGGTTACCCTTTCTGATGCCAATCTTGTGAGCTGTTGCGGATCAACGTTCTTATTGAGACATCATCTCTTGGTGATTGCCTACAAAGTACTTCACTTGATCTTTATTGGATCAAAGACAAAACATTGATTTTTCGGTACTTCTACACTATCAGAACGAAATTTTGTAGTCGATAAATGGAGTTTTCAGATAAAAAAAGACAAAAAAAAAACGATGGTTTCTACTGATTTCTTTTTGTCATTTCTAATAAATTACAATGGTAGCTTCCAAATTATGCAGTCGAAATTACCTGAATAATACTGAATTATTACTGCAAGTTTGGCAAAGAGCGGCATAGATTGGAGCTCAGACGATTGGAGAGCAGAGACTGGCTCGTGGCCCTTTTCCACCAGCAGCAACAGTACTCACTTTAGCTGAATTGGACCACGACCAACATAAATATAGTAGGCCTCTCCACTAAAAGTCACATGATTTGCCAATTTCTCCCACTTTTTATCTGTGCCTAAATCTAAATGTAGATTCCATAATTTCATAAACAAAGTTTCTTTCTTAGAACTGCACGCCTGTGGAACTCTGCTCCATTTATCTGCTTTCCAACTGACTACAATACAGTCGTCTTCAAGTCCAATGTAAACGAGTTCTTGATGAGCCGTTCCCCTTAAGTAATCCAATTCATCAAATTTCCACTACCAACGATTACTACGAGATTTTCCTATTGACTACTGTACACTCTTTAACCTTTATCCTCTAGCAACCGTGATAAGTGGTGACTCTTTTTTTTTTTTTTTACAAAAAAGTTACAAGTTTGGTCCTACGATCATAGACCCACTCTGACTATTATGAAGAACTGTTTCCAGTTCTCAAAAAATTGCCGACGAATCTATAAAACTGGTGCAAACGTGACTATTTGGCGATCACAGATCACGCTTAAACCCACTAAAACGCGGCCTACGTAAATAGAAGGCCGTTTCACTAAAGTCACGTGACATGTTAACGTTGCAGAATAAAATACTAATGACTGATTAAATGATAGACGACTATTACGATCGCAGTCATTTTCTGTTTGAATTTTCAAAGGAAAAAAACTGATCCAAAATTGACTGCACCCCCCCCCCGATTCGATTTATATTAAAACTAAACTTTATTAAAAAGCAAAAAACAAAAAGGTTATCCTGACGCCGCTTCGCTCCGCACTTCTTTATTCACATTGGAAGTGACGTCACACAAATCTTATAATACGGATGGCTACAATTGTAAAAATAATTTGTTTTATTTTTCTTTCATTGTGAGCTCCTTTTTTCTCCCGTTTGTTTTTGTTTTCTACAATTAATAAACCAGTTTACAAGTAAAAAATAATTTGTTTTAGCGAATTTAATTTTTTTTTTTCGCTCCCATTTGTTATATTGGTATTTCAGCGGAGAATCTAACATTTCTTTTCATTTTGAGAATTTGTTTTAGTTTTTAATTACTAACACAGCGCCACAGCGGAGAATTTAACTTTTTTTTTTTTTTTTTTTTTTTTTTTTTTCTCCCATTTCTTATTTTGAGCGGAGAATTTATTTTATTTTCATTTTGAGCTCTTTTTCCGATCCGGCGTTACCTTTTATAGGTACTCCTCCTGCAGTCCTGCCCTGCACTTTACGACCCGAGCTATTTTTTAACGCTATTATTTAGAAACCTATTATTTAACATGGGGAAGGGAGGGTGTAATGTAACTATTCTGTACTTTCACCTAACAACAATTCAATTAAAAAAAAGGTAAATATGAAGAATTACTCCACCCTCAAATTCCTTTAAAATTACTACTCTTAAAGGTTTTCGGGGTCGCTGAAAATGAAAATAACGTTTAAAATTACGGCAAACGAGTAGTTTCCAAGATTGAATTTACTTGTAAACTGGTTTATTAATTGTAGAAAACAAAAACAAACGGGAGAAAAAAGGAGCTCAAAATGAAAGAAATATAAAACAAATTATTTTTACAATTGTAGCCATTCGTATTATAAGATTTGTGTGACGTCACTTCCAATGTAAATAAAGAAGTGCGGAGCCGGAGCGTCAGGATAACCAACAAAAATTATATTTGAAACAAGATCAAATGAGCAAATTAAATTTTATGACGAGCGAGATTCGAGAGTCAAGAACCGCCATGTTTTTTGAGACTATGCTACGTAAAATTCAAGGGCGGGTATCCAATACCCATGGCTTTTATTAATATGACTTTTACGTAAATCAAGGGACAACTCAATTCGACTATCGAGATTTTGTTTGTATTCAAAATAAGTAAAACTTTTTGTTTCGCTAAACAGTGGTAAATTTTTATTTTTTTAGTTAAAAACTACTTTATCAATTTATATAATTTTTGGAGTATGACATTGCATAAAAAAAGCAAAAGAAAATGATTTATAAATACTAAAAACTAATTAATGAATGTTGAGTTCGTATTTAGAATTTTATTTAAAAAAAAAAAAAATACAGACAAATCTTGTTAATGTGCATACTCATCACAGAACGAAAATGTCATATTCCAAAAATCATGTGAATGAATCATTACTTTTTTTTCAGTTATAATTATTAATCAAAATTTACAATTTTTAGTGAAACTATTTTGAATACAAAAAAAATCCCGATAGTCGAATTGAGTTGTCCTATGACCTTAGTAATAGCTATATTTATAAAAGTCCTTGTTAGTCGCCCTTAAATTTTAACATGTTCTTACTTAAAATAAAATTTAATTTTCTAATTAGATTGCCTCTTGTTTCAAACATAATTTTTGTTTTTGTTTTTTAAGTTATCTTCTCGGTTCTTCTATATATATATAAGGCAAAATGTATGTGTATGTGTGCGTGTTTGTATGTCTGCTAACATTTTCGACACATGCGACGGATCCTCACAAGATCGGTATCGTTTTGAAGCTTGACATCTCGGACGACAAATATCGAAAACTTGACCAAAAACATTAATTTCTTCACCCTCAACTCGCGAGTTTTCTACAAGGAGGGGTCGGTGTTTCTGCTGACATTTTTGCAAGTCATCGTCTCCTTTCAATTGACTAGCCTTAATTTCGACGTTCGCAACTTCCGGTTTTGCCATGAACGCATCGGCAAAGACGTCACGTTTTTATTTCACATTCTTTTCCTTCTTTGCATTACCGCAACTTTTTTTATTTTATTTTTAAACACCTCTCTTCACTCAAACTGCCTACTGTTTTGATTCTACTACTTTTTTGGGGAGGGGGGTTCCTTAGGCGACACACCTGGGCAACGCTGGGTATCCCCGCTAGTCTATATATATAAAGGGCAAATATATGTGTGTGTGTGTGTGTTTGTATGTCTCGCAAAAACTTTCGACACACGTGATGGATCGTTATGAGATCGGTATCGTTTTCAAGCTCGATCCTTCGGATGACAAATATAAAAAAATTGGCCAAAAACATTCATTCGTTCACCCTCAACTCGGCCGTTTTTTACAAGGCAGGGTCGCTTATTTCGCCGCCATTTTAGCATCGTCACCGTTGGACTGACTAGGCTTAATTTAAATGCTCTTGACTTCCGGTTGCGCAACGGAGACATTTTTTAAACACCTCTCTTCACCCAAACTGCCTACTGTTGTTTTGATTACGCCTCTCCCGCTACTATCACCTTTTTTTTTTATTTCCCCCAACCCCACCCCAGGGTTCCTTACTATATCACTCCACACACCCGGGCAACGCCGGGTACCCCTGCTAGTTTTAAATAAAGTTGTCTCAGTATAAATCGAATCGTGTTCCTTTATTTATTTTTTTTTTAATGCAAATTTTTAAGTAAAGAATAAACGAATTTTAATTTTTTTTTTTCTTTTCAAATCCATGAAACAACAAAATGTTTATTTACAGAAATTATTTTTGAAGAAACAACTTTTCACTTTTTAATTAATTCTCATTTTTCTTAATTTAAAAAAAAAATAATATTTAACTAGCGGAAGTTCCACAAGGGACTCCTTCATATGTAATATATTGATGTTGGCATTTTATAAATGTTCAGCGTAAATGGAGACGCTCTGATATTATTGTAGCTTTTACTAAAACTGCAAAAGTATTTATCAAAGCTAGCAGAGACGCCCGGCAAAGCCCGGTCATAAAGTACGCTTAAATATGATATTTTAATTCTTGCAGATTTCATATATATTATAATAGAGTTAATGTTCTATCGATTTTTATGTTATAAAGTTGCGATTTCAAAAATAAAAATATATCCATATGACCTGGGTGCATTAGCTTGAATTGAAACCGAAACCAAAACTTATGAAAAATTCTTGGTAAAATTATTTATTACAAGAAATGGAAGTCCATAACAATCAAACGACAGTCACTCTGATGTAAGCGTGACACAAAATATATAACACACACGCTATCCTACTAATATATAGATAATTTCAGAATAAATGGCGTTTCTTACTTTTATCTTTTTCAATGCAAATTTTTTAAATTTTTTAATGTTTCTGTAAAATGCTGTCATTCCTTTCGACACTCTGGCTGTTCGACAGATCTTGCTTGCTAAGACCTCAGGCATGACGTCATTTTTTCAGTGAACAGGCCTGAATCTATATTTCCATCAATCGTTGTTGAACCGATTTCCTCTAAAGGAGAAAGTGGCAAGGGAATACGAAATTCCTAAGCGATCCCCGATCGCTTGTATATCCTGATCAGGGAAATTGACGTTAGATTTGACATCTCTGAACTTTTTGAGATGAGGATTGGTTATTCGTATTATTTGGATTCTGCGGACTACCGTTCTTATCTTGAATGTGATTTTTACAACGTTTTAGCGACTGAAAAATATAATTGCGAATGAATTAGGACCTCTATCCAGTCATGGCTGACCAAACAAGAGCATGTTACCCCAATGAAGTAAATAAAGGGTTGTGTTCGAAATTCCAAAGTTCGAGAGAAACATTTCCATGTTCGATAAAATACACCTAATGAAGGTCAGAGGTTACATCGGCCGAAACGTTGTGAAAATCACACTCAATATAAGCACAGTAGTCCGTTGAATCCAAATAATGCGAACGTTAGGTTTATTACAATTTTTGCAGGGAGATATCGACATCCTTCTAAATACAACACAGGTACTTATAAAAGGTCGCCCATCTGGTATTGATCTGGCTCAACGTTGCTTAACTTCAGTGTGTGGACATGATTGCTGTGTGGTATATATATCCGTTCATCCATAATCTTGAGCCCCAGGAGGGGCATAGGCCATCCAAAACTTTGTAGATGCTTGTGTAACGAGGAGTTCTTATTTTGGGGTGAGGGTGCTAGCCACACGCCCAACCTTCCCAGAAGGTAAATACAACGCCTAACCTTCCCAAATGGTCACCCATCTGGTACTGGACAGACTCAACGTCGCTTAACTTCGGTGATCTGGCAAGAACCAGTGTGTCAACGTGATTGTGTCGTGCAATAAAGATAAATACATAAATAATAAAGTTTGAAGGAAATAATTAAATGAAAATGATATAGGAGATAAAAAATTAAAAATTTAGATTTGTTATTAACAAAATTTAAGAATAAAAGATTAAATAAGCAACAGTACTATTAAATAAGCAACAGTACTATAAAATAAGCAACAGTAATATTAATCCGGACAACAGTATTATTACATAAGACAATAGTATAGGCACCGCCAAAACTGGGGGGGGGGGAGGACAGTACTTTTTGACGGACCGTCTTTTTAAAAATCTACCAAAAATCAGGTAATTATCCGATCAATACGAAATTTTCAGCGATTATTAGGAGAAGAATGAACTTTATAACAGTGTACTTATTTTTCATAAACGATATTTATATATATATTTTTTTGCTTACAACCCCCCCCTTGTTTTGAAGTGGGAACAAATATGCTTAAAATAATCATCTGAAACTGAACACAAGATATTGTGTTGTTGTAAGGGACAGAATTATAGATTAAAAAAAAAAAAAAAAATTGTTTGCATACCTTATTTTGACGTCTGAATATCAGAACTTCGATTGTGTTTAATTATCTCGCTTTTGAGTTTTGAAGTGTGAAATTCAGTGAATATGTTAAGTAAAATAATTAATTTAAGTTAAGCAAAACAAAAAAAATTTTTTTTATATATTTATACGAAAAAAGCCATTTTAAAATTTTTGATAAATAAATTAACAATTTTTTTTTAGCGAGCCGAATAATGCATGACCATTATTAAACAGGGCATGCTTTGAATAATCAATACAAAAAAAAAAAAATTCGATAAATATTGTCCCCTTTGTGTTAAAAATAGCATCATTTTTTTCGATCCCATTTGAAAACGTTTGCCGCCTTTCGACTACAGTGGACCAAACGCGCTGAAATAATTTTTTTTTATTCTGCTTTAAATTGCCCCCCCCCCCATTTTGGGGAGCCTGGCTCCCACACACATACACATTAAAAACCAAACTCATACAAATGGTCACCCATCTGGTACTGGCCAGCCTCAGCTTAATAATACATTGAAATTTTCGTCACTGAAAAATAAGTTTTTTTGGCCTGTTTGGTCTTCCATAGTTTTCTTCTTATCAAACGCAAACGTAAACAGTGTCGATATAGACTCTAGATCGACGCGAAATATCTGGTTACCTATATGAATAAGTGGAATTATTTGAAATTCAGGTACTTATATTATAATATTTTTGCATATTCTCTTAGAAAATCATCCTAAATCTTAGTTAGACAATAAATAAATTAATTAATTATTTCAAAAACCTTTTTTTTTTTAATATTTATGTACGTTTTTTGTGCAAGACAAAAAATGTCAATTGTTAACTTTTGGGGAAAATTTAACATTTAAAATTTAATTAAAAATAGTAGAAAAAGTTTTACATTATTCTGTTTTCTATATGATAAAATTCAGGGTTTTATCTTTCTGGAAAAAAAAAGTTACTCAGAAATAATGGATTTTAATAAATGTAATTTCGTTTTAAAAAACAACAACAACTTGATTTTGCGGCCATTTTTGGCGGTGCCTACAATAGTAATATCAAATAAGGTAACAGTACTATTAAATAAGCAAAAGTACTACGAAATCCGACAACAGTGCTATTAAATGAGACAACAGTAATATTAAATGAGCAACAGTAATATTGAATAAGGGAACAGTACTATTAAATAATACAACAGTATTATTAAATAAGCAACAGTACTATTAAATAGGAAAACCGTACTATTAAATAAGCAACAGTACTATTAAATAAGACAATAGTAATATTAAATAAGGCAACAGTATTATTAAATAAGCAACGGTACTATTAAATAAGGCAACAGTACTATTAAATAACCAACAGTACTATAAAATTAGTCAATAGTACTATCAATAAAGACAATAGTAATATTAAATAAGACAATGGTACTATTAAATGGGACAACGGTACTATTTAATAAGACACCAGTACTATTAAATAATACAACAGTACAATTAAATAAGCAACAGTACTATTAAATAATACAATAGAACTATTGAATAAGACAACAATATTATTAAATAAGCAACAGTAATATTAAATAAGACAACAGTATTATTAAATAAGACTAAGTACTAAAAATTAGACAATAGTACTATAAATAAAGAAAATAGTAATATTAAATAAGACAACAGTGTTATTAAATAAGACATTAGTACTATTGAATAAAACAACGGTACTATTTAATAAGAAAACAGTACTATTAAATAAGAGAAAAGTACTATTAAATAAGACAACACTACTATTAAATAAGACATCAGTACTATTAACTGAGTACTTAACTGTCAAGAACCGATGTGTCAACGTGATTGTGTCGTAATTGATATACATCTAAGAGTAATTAATTCTTTTCATTATTGAATATAATTTTTTATTATTTTTTTTTATTCTTTCCAGACCTCACCGATAAAAATGGCTCCGTGCATGATGAGCCCAGATCCGCTTGTTGAAACGTGCGACTCTATCAATTCGG
Organism: Euprymna scolopes; assembly: GCF_053919585.1. Lineage (NCBI taxonomy): Eukaryota > Metazoa > Mollusca > Cephalopoda > Sepiida > Sepiolidae > Euprymna > Euprymna scolopes. The sequence continues at coordinate 5,370,526 of NC_136520.1, read as the reverse complement.
TTGATCCCCCATACAAATGCACGTTTCATAAACAGGCCCTCTTCACTGCCATCCGAAACGTCGAGCGGTTATGCAATTTACCTTGCCAGCAGAAAAAGATACCCCCGATACGTAGCATCTGGGACATTCAAGCACCTGATTTTGCAGTGAAGAACTATGCACCGCCAATCAAAAAGTCGCCGCCAATCAAAAAGTCGCCGCCACCTAAGGCCGTTTCACATCGAATCAAGTAAGTGCTATGGGTGCTTTCCCATGGTTACACTCATATGAAATATTGGTGTTAAAAAGAAAATAAAAAGTAACCTTTTTGAAGTACTTACTTGTGATGGAAAAATATGTTCGTATTATTTGGATTCTTCACACTACTGTCCTTATCTTGAGCATTACACACACACACACATATATATATATATATATATATATATATTACTGTTGATTTTATATTCCTGGCTTTCCCTGCTGATAATGGCTTTGCTAAGGTTATAAATTATGATGAACAGTCAAACGAATAGAAAAAGAAACGAGTAGATATAACAACAATAAAGTTTTATAGTCCTTATCTCTACTTCTTTAAAGACTTTTCACACTGTCTTGCTAAAAGAATGATCAAACTAACAGAAAGCATTTTAAGTTTTATGTTGACCGTGATTATTAGCCAGTATTTAAAAAAGACTAGCCCCACCCCTACCTACAAATTATTTTACATTAAATTTAGATTAGAGGGGGGGGGCACTGAAAAGGAAAATGTGCAAAATCACAGCAAACTAGTAGTTTTCAAAATATGAAGAAATTTTAGTTTTAAAAAAAAATGGGGGATCACTTTTCTAATTCTAAATTAAATATTTATAAATTTTAAAAGAATCGGAATCGGGAATCGTATTGGAATCGGAAAAATTTTGGAATCGTCCCATCACTTTATATTATTTTTAAAAAACAGTAAAGGTAAAGGGATATACAATTATGGAACTTATATAGTTTTATAACAGGTGCTTCTGCAGTTTAATTAACTGTTTTAACGTAAGTAACGCACCGACAAAAACCGGTTGCCACAACCCCCCCCCCGTACCTCCACCGCCTCCCACCAAATGTAAACAGAATTTTTGTGAAATATTAAACAGTTCTTTCTGCTTGGTTACTGTTGGCACGTTACTTACGGAAGCTGTTTGTCTGCTCGGTTAATGTTGGCGCGTTACTTACGGAAATACGGTTAATTAAACTGCAGAAGTGCTTGTTTAAACTATACATCCCCTTCCAAAAAACAAACAAAAAAAACAACGAGAAAACATAAACCAGCAATCTCCCCCCCCCCCCCAAAAAAAAGTGATGGACATAACCTAATCTTCCACTCTAAAAACTAAAATGATTGTTTTCACCACAATCACCCATAAAAGTAAGATTTCATTTTGAGTGCTAATCTACAAATTTGTCATCATCATCATCATCATCATCATTTGCATCTCGTTTTCGTTTTGTTTTGTTTGTTTTTTTACGGCAAAGCAACTCAATTTAATAATCCCCTAAATTTTTGCAATTAAAATGAAACCTTAACTT